>NC_083327.1:21540408-21860455 GCF_963455315.2 Globicephala melas
TGTTAAGGGCTTATTATGTGCCAGGAACTCTGCCAACCATTGTTATAATCTTCACAACAGGGCCCGCTTCTATGGGTTTGGTGCATTAGTTAAGGTAATGCTAGCTGCTATAACAGATGAACCCCCAGCTATCAGTGGCTTACTACAAGAGACGTTCGTTTCTCACTCGCTTGAAGCCCCAAATGGATGTTCCTAATTGGGGTGGAGGGAAAATGCTCTTCCAAGTAATGATTCAGGAGCTAAGGCTCCCCCATCTTGCGTTTCTGCTGCCTTCAAGACATGGCTTATTGGTCACTGTTCTCAACTACCTTAATCTGGCAGAGGGGTGAAAAGCATGGAGGTTTTCTTCAGAACCAGCATTGTAAACGGTCCTCATAACTCCTGCTTGTATTGCATTAGCTCTCCTCAGTCACGTGACCATGCATCGCTACAGGGGAGGCTGTTTGCCCAGAGGAACAGTTTGGTCATCAGCTGTCAGTCTTTGCCTCAACAGGTGTTATCTCCATTTTGAAGATGAGGAACCTGAGTCTCAGCTAGTAAGTGGCAACTTCAAATTTTAAACCCGAGACCCTTGACTGCAATGCAAATGCCACATTCACATAAACAGCAAATGCACTATACTTGTGAATGCTGTGATAGTGAAACGGGAAGAGAAAATGACAGAGGAGCTTGCTGGGGAGGGAGATTAACCTTGCCTATTGGAGGATGTGAGGGACAGAGGACAAGAGAAGTTAAGTAAACCGCTAAGACCAGCCAACCAGGCAATGGCTAAGCTGGGACCCCAAGCCCAAAGCCCTCTTTCTGCTATGCTGCCAGATTGCCTTATATTCCATCCTGAAGGATGAAAAGGTGTTTGTGGGCCCACAGGCAGAGGCACGGCACTGCAGGCAGATGGAATGGCATGGATAAAATTCTGCAGGTAAGATAAAGCCTCCAGAGACAGAGCAAGTCACTTCATGTGGTCAGCTATCTGTTACTAAAGCAATCAAATTATCTATAGCCAGCCCGAAAGTAGATGATGTCTGTGGAATATTATTCCTTGGAGAGCCCAATTGTTATATTGCCTGTCATTTTTTATTTTTGCATGAAAGTGAACTTTATGGTTTTATGGTAATAAAATCCTTTCGTTTATACTGTGTTCCTACCCACAAAGCTTTCACTAAGATATACTCTTTTATGTTACAGCTATCTACTTTGATTAAAGCAGTTACAGATTCATCTAATTCCACATTCGAATAACTGCCCTGATCAATCTTTATTTTCCATACTTTCCCTTTTGATCCATTATCTCATTTCTCCAAAATGGCTCTAGGATCATTTGCAATGGCTGGCATTTTGCTCTATGTATAGGTGCTGACCTATACGTTTAATAGTTGTGCAAATCAACCTGGCTTAATCTGTGTTATTCATCATTATTTGCAGCCTGATTAAAGTCATGAATCTCTGAAGTATAACTATGTTTTCAAGATTGTCGTCTAAATTATGTAAATAACTAGCCCCATAATTAGCTCTCTTTTGATGAACTTCCCTTCAGGTTCAAAGTGTGTTCATCTATATTTATCACGTTCAAGGTGTGTGTATCTCCCAGACAGGCCAACCTGTGCAGGTGGTGAGCCTCTCGGAGAAGAGCCATGTCAGCATCCTGACCAGTATGGCCTGCTCACGACCCCTTCTCTTCACGCTCAACTCACATGCTTGCCAGTCCTCAAGTCTGGAAGATTCTTTAAGGCATGCAAATTGCTGAATTTTTATTTCTCCTAACTACTTTTCAGGATCTTAAGGATAACCACCATGTTTCTTTTTCCACATTCTTTCTATCTCTGCCAGGGTTAACTTTTCAGATCCTTCTGGAGAAATTCTTCGTATTTTTCACCTTCACTCGGAGATAAAAAGACAACTAAGCGGGGATTCCCTGGTGGCGCAGTGGTTGAGAATCTGCCTGCCAATACAGGGACACGGGTTCAAGCCCTGGTCCAGGAGGATCCCACATGCCGCGGAGCAGGTAAGCCCATGCACCACGACTACTGAGCCTGTGCTCTAGAGCCCGCGAGCCACAACTACTGAGCCCGTATGCCACGGCTGCTGAAGCCTGTACGCCTAGAGCCTGTGCTCCACAGCAGGAGAGGCCCTCGCAATGAGAGGCCCGCGCGCCGCAACACAGAGTAGCCACCGCTCCAGGGAACTAGAGAAAGTCCGCGCACAGCAACAAAGACCCAATGCAGACAAAATTTTTTTTATTAAAAAAAAAATTTTTAAATCATTATTAAAAAAAAAAAAAGACAACTAAGCAACTTCCCTTTAATAATCAGGGACTCTTCTTTCCAGCAGGATGAGAGTTAAGGCTTCCGGGCTGACCTTTGGAAGGACCAGGTCGTTGGTACTGTTCTTGGCAGCATCCCTGTGGAATGAGCACGTGTAACCTGGGTTTGAATCCTGTCTCTGCCACCTGTGAACGGCATGACAGTTCATCTCTCTGAACATCAGGTTCCTCATCGGGAAAATGGGATAATTATATTCACCTTCCAGAGTTGCCGTGAGAACTAAGGCAGGTTAATGTATGTCACATGTCCTGGCAGTGTCCCCCCAGGGAAGCAGTGTTATACAACGGTTACACACCCAGGTCCTAGACCAGAATCCCACTCCACTACGTTCAGTGACCTTGAATAGCTTAATTAATTCTTCTGGGTCTCAGTTTCTTCACCTCTAAAATGGGCATAGTGATAGCATCTATCTCATCAAGTTGTTTTGAGAATTAAACATGGACACTTTTCATCCCCACAAAGCACTCTCTGAGGCCCAGGACAGATCAGCCATATTGAACTCCATGACACTGTCCACTAAGTGCTAGCCTGAGTGTGTGATGAGAAGGTGTCTGCCCCGGCAAAATTCTCCTGCCAAAGAACTGCCATGTAGCTCACGCTACACTGCCATGTAGCGACTGGCTCCACAGCTGAGAGGACAGGAACCCTGGGGTGATGATTAGACAATTGGACCAGAGAGGAAACCAAGGAATGCTTCCTGGAAGAAGAGAATCTTGAGCTGGACTTAAAAGCAAAATTAAAAGCACCTAAGGGGGAAGAGAAGTTACTGGGTCAGAGGAAGGGGCTCTATCCATATTGGCTGTTAGGTTTTCAAGCCAAATATCTCACATTCAAGAATGGAGCTCTATAAATCCATAAAGATAGAAAGTAGATTAGTGGTTGCCAGGGACGGGAAATGGGGCGTGAAAGCTTATGCGTGTGGAGTTTCTTTGGGAGGGTAATGAAAATGTTCTAAAATTAAATAGTGGTAGTGGTTGTACAACTCTGCGAATATACTAAAAACCAGCGAACTGCATACTTTAAAAGGATGGACGTTATGGTATGTGAATTATATCTCAATAAAGTTGTTATTCTTCTAAAGTTGTTTTTCTTCTAAAATAGAAGAAAAATGGAGTCCTAATAAGATCCTATCGTGGAGAGGTCTCTCTGTTCTGCCAGTCGCCCTCAGGTCTTGGGAACTGCCAGGAAGCAGATGTGCTCTTGATACAGTGCCACAAACCATGAGGACATGCACAAGTATTCACTAATGATAACATTGTTTCATCTATAGCTCAGTAATTTTCAGCCGTGTGTGATTTTGTCCCAAGGGACATTTGGCAGTGTCTGGAGACATCTTTGGTTGTCATAACTTGGGGGTTGGGGGATGCTACTGGCATCTAATGGTAGTGGCCAGGGATGCAGCTAAACATCCTACAGTGTACAAGACAGCACACCACAACAAAGAATAATGACCTAAAATGGTACAGATGAACCAGTCTGCAGGGCAGAAACAGAGACACAGATGCAGAGGACAAATGTATGGACACCAAGGGGGTGGTGGTGGGATGAACTGGGAGACTGGGATTGACATCTATACACTAATATGTATAAAATAGATAACTAATAAGAACCTGCTGTATAAAAAGAATAAATAAAATTAAATTCAAAAATTAAAAAAAAAAAAAAGAAGAATGATCTAGCCCAAAATGTCAATAGTGCCAAGGTTGAGAAGCCGGATGAATCTAACCAAAATTCTATAGATTCCTCTTACCATCTCTTTCTTAATGTAAGTGTTTTTTTTTTTAAGATACAGAAATGAATATCTAAAACAAAAAGTTCTCTCTCCAAAGAATTTTTCCCTGTATATGATTGTAGCAATAATATTCCAGTTTCAATTTGTTCCAGATTCATAAGGAAAACGGGCTTTTCCTGTAATTTCCTGGTTTATTCCTCTCTTGACAGCAAAACTAGGTAATATCTTTACAGGAATATGGTCTTTTCACTGAATTAGAAAGTGTGTATGTTCGATTCAATTATTTTCTCACGTTTCCTAGGTATTTCTCTGGGCACAAAAACACTTTTACTTAACAACAGCAACAAAATATTGCATTTCCCTTTAAAATGAAATTTTAGAAGAAAAATTGGGAAAACGAAAGTGTGTGTTCATCCTGAGAGGGATGTCAGAAGCAGCTGGGTGGAGGGAGAGGCGCAGAAGCTCCGTGTCAGACCGAGTTTGATTCAGCCGAGTGGCCTTGGGCGGATCACTGTTCTGCTAAACCTCAGTTTCCTCTCCTATAAATCAGAGATGGAACGCCCACCCTTCCGGGTTAGTGTGAGGCAGATGAGATCATGCATTGCGGCACTAAGCCCATGCTCAGGGATGCCCCTGTGCCCCAGAGCAGCCCTTGCCTTGGGCCAGTCTGGACCACCACCGCCCCAACACACACCACTACCCACCCACGCACCCTCACATCAGTAAATACAGGACCCATCGCTCCTTAGCCGGCACTGGTGGTAGTTTCTAGAAATGGCACCGAGGAAACAGGTTTGCCACCAGCCATGACTTGGTCTGTTGCCAGGCCTGGAGTAGGGGTGGTAGGGGACAGCTCCTGTTACCTCCAAGGCGTGGTGTCTGGGGACGCTGCAACAGCCATCCCTTCTCTGTGGTCAGGCAGGAATCCATGTCTGCTCTGAACTCACAGGCATTGCGTCTCTCAAGATCTTCATTCGGACGCCAGGTGTGCTGGGGAATGCCTTCGGAGGGGTCCATTAACCTTGTAGAGCACCTGCCAAGGGCTTGCACTACGCTAGGCACTTCACACCATCGTCTCACGTGACTCTCTGCAGTAAGTAACCATGGTCACGATCATGACCTTTAATGATTGCTTGATTACGTGCTCAGCGCTTCACATGTACTGACTCATTTTAATTTTATAACAAGCATATGTAGCAGCTATTATCCCCATCTTACACGTGAGAAAAATGAGGCACAAATGGGTGAAAGAATTTGCCCAGCAACACAGGAGATGTGAGTCAGACTTGCACTTTGTACACCAAGGGATTTGACACCACGCCAGGAGCATCTATTTCCGTCACCCTGACGCGCCTTACTCTGAACCGGCTCCTTTCTGTTTAACCTACTTCCAAGGTGGGAGCTAGAATTATCCTCCTTTGACTTGTTAGCACAGGTGGAGTACTGTCCACAGTTCTAATGTTTCAGGACTAAGTCTGCCTGCCTCTAGTTGGACTGTGGATGCCAGGAGTTAAGTGTAGGGGCTTAAACTCAGATGCCAAATCCAACTTAAGTCAAAAGCATACATTTCAAAATTGGATAGTACTATAGTCTCAGCCTTCAAAGTACTTTTAATTTAATTTTATTTTTTAAAAAATAAATTCTTCAGTACATTTTATTATAGATTTATAAATCCTACATCCATTAAAATTGATGATGCAACAATGACATCCTGGGTGCAATACTGTTAACTATAATTTAAGAAAGGTGATATTTCAAAATTTAACCAGTCAAATTACCAATCACCTATTTTTTGACATCAAAGTACTTTTAATTTTAAATGAAGCAGTCATACTGCTTTTCCATTCTCCTTGGGGTACAGAAACTTTTATAGTCCTTCATGAGCCAGTTTACCTCTAGGTTAAAAGAATCTGCAGTACCTTTCTCTGCATATCACTAGAGCCTTTGAGTGTCCTGATCTGTATCCCACGACCCCAGGAGAGTTCTAAACCTAGGTCTGTATTCAAGTGGACCCAGGGGCTCTGTTCTACTTGGAGCGATTCTTTTCCCTTCCAGTAAGTCGTGTTTTCATGGAGAGTCCTAGATCCAATTTGGCACCTCTGTACATCCCAGGCCAAGAAAGGACCACACCTTTTAGGAGAGCTCTGGGCTATAATCAATTCCCACACTCAACACAGTCCAGACCCTGAACCCAGAAATGACCTTTGGGAAAATGGAATGTAGGTAATGGGATGCACCCAATATTTTATCACATGTCACAGGAGTAAAAATAAGCACAGTAAATGAAACATCACTGATGAATCATCATCAGAGGTCCACCCCAAACGACATCCTCCCTCTGCTTAGAATGACTGTTCCATTTTCCTCCCATCTTCATCTCACAAAGGCTTCAACAGATGCAGCTCAAAGGCTCCCACCTCTGGGGAAATCTTCCCATACGCCCACTGAATTCATTGTTCCCCCTTCTGAATTCCCATACACATTGTACTAACAGCAACTCCACACCTACTGCATCTTGAAATTACCTGTGTAGGTCTGTCTCCTCCACCAATGGGCTGAGGGCAGACCCCATGTTGAATTTTCTTGGAGTCCCCTTGCCTGCCAGTACCTGGAGCAGAGGAGATAGTGAAGACTTTTGGGAAGGAAGGGGAAACAGGGAAAGGGAGAGGGAAGGAAGGATATAAGAGGGAAAGGAAGGATGGAGTGCAGGAGAGTGGAGTACATACAGGTTGAAGTTTCCCACAATGAGAGGATGGTAGTTGGAGATTGTATTAGTGTCCCAGGGCTGCCACAATAAATTTTCACACACTTGGGAGCTTAAAACAACAGACATTTATTTTTTCTCAGTTCTGGAGGCTAGAACTCTAAGATCAAGGTGATAGCAAGGCCATGCTTCCTCCAAAGGCTCTAGGGGAGAATCGCTTCTTGCCTCTTCCAGCTGCTGGTGGCTCCTGGCGTTCCTTGGCTTGTGGCCACATGATTTCAATCTCTGCCTCTGTTTTCACGTGGCCTTCTTCCCTGTTTGTGTCAAATCTCCTTCTCCTTTCTCTTATAAGGACACCAGTCACTGGATTTAGGGACCACTCTAAATCCACCATGATCCCATCTGAAGATCCATAACTTAATCACATCTGCAAAGACTTAATTTCCAAAGAAGGCCACACTCATAAGTCCCAGGGGTTAGGACATGGACATATCTTTGGGCGGGACACAATCCAACCCTGTTGTAGAGGCAAACTCCACATCTTCAACACCCCCTCTCCCACCACCATCCAGAAGTGTTCCCAGAGGGAGGCTTTCTATTCCAAGGCTTGGTTCACCGCCCAGCACACACAGAAATGATCAGATTTCAGCATCACACTGGAGCAAGGATACAGTGGCTCATGGCCTGAGGACACCACCAAGGGGATCTGGCGGCCCCAGGCCTGCCCCATGGCCCTGAGCTGAGGGGATCATTATCTCGGCAACCCTGTGACCCATTCCCAGCCGCTGCGCTGCAGCCCAGCCGCAGTGCTCTGTAAACACGTAAGAGTCACAAAGCAGGGGGTCCCCACCTCCAATCTCCTAATATCTAAAGCTGGCAGAAGGCACAAAAGCAACATTTCCCTCTTGGGGGACCCATTCTTCTTCCGCATCCACCGCCCAGAATTTCTTTGTCTCCTGTCTTGGCCTCTGAACTGGAGAGACTTGTCTCTCCCTTTGACCGTGAAATACCAGAAGGGGTCAGGAGCCACCCTCTTTTCCCTGTGTACTTTCTCCTCCCGGGTGGCACAGGTCTTACCTTTGTGGCTGCAAGTCCAGTTTCGAGCTTCTATTTCATCTTCTCTCATTACGCCCACTGGGTTTCTAATTATGTGCAGGGCATGCCCAAGACCACACAGAAGATTGGTGTCCTTTATTCTTCCACCTGTGCGTGTACAGGCTGGGGCTGTTATTAGCAGTTATGTGGAAAAGAAGGTATGATTTTCCTTTATGTGGAACAGTTCTACCCAGCCCCACTATGAGATTCAAGAAAAGGCCGTTCCTAGATAGAATTCACGCCACATCTCTATTTTGTATGCTGCCAGTGAATGGAGTGTAATCTGTCCTTCCTGAAACACCCTAATCAACTAACTCGGCCAACTTCTTTCCCAAACAAACCCTGTGCAGCTTCCAGTACTTTTTCTGCAGAAACTACTAAATTAGCTGCTTTGTGGTTTGCTGTTGAGCCCTGAGAACTTTATTTCATTATTAGGCACTCCCTGGCCTACAGGGAGAACTGCCTGGAATATCTAAAACTGTCTATTGTTGAAGTTCATTTCATTTCTATGCCTGCTTCCGTTGGTGATATCGAACATGGGCTGTGTATCAAAATGTTATACCGGAGGGGGGAAAATACATGAATAAGATGATTACAATGGCAAAAGAATCCAATTCATTTAAGACACCCCACATTTCTTTTCAGATTTAATCATTCATTCTTTCCTCTGTGCAAGGGTGGTAGTCAATGTTGGCTGATCTTAAGGATAATGAGTGAAATTTTCTGGGAATATAGTCTCAAACACGCTGCAAAATATACGTGGCTCAGATTTCCGGATTCAAACGGGAAGGTAATTTCTATAAAAGCAATTTTTGCAGAAGATATTCAAATTCTCATTTACAGAGCTGGGCAGGTCATTTTGGTGAGTCAAGTCAGTCTGCACTTGCCGCGCTGGCATCTCAGCAAGGACCCTGACAACCCTGGGAAATTGACAAGGCTCATTTGCAGCTTCAAAGACAGGAACCATTTAAATACACAACGTTCGTAGCAGCTGGAGGTAAGGAATTGTGGTGATGCTGACATTTTGCCCCTTAACTCAGCTGTGAGTCAGAGCACAAACTACCACAGGGCCAAAATTTTCAAGGGATGACGTTAATGTTCCTCCCTGGATTAAGACGGGCCGTACATATGCTTGTCCTACGGCCTATGACCCCTCTCGGGTAACTATATAATTTATCATCCAAATAGGGACACTTCTGAGAATGAAAGGGGCTATATTTTTAATAATTTATAGGGGGAAAAAAGGCATAAACTAAGACTATCTCAGGTAAACTGGGAAGTATTGTCGATCCTACTTCTCTCCCTCCCCCCAGTCCTGACCTCATTCCCACCTCATCCTTAGACATTTACCGTTCCTCCCCCCACCCCCTGTGACCTTGTGGATAGCAGTGGTTATGGGGGTGGGGCTGGGGAGGTATTGGTGGCAGTCATCTCCACAGCACCTCCCCTCAACCTCACATTCAGATTCTGCCATTGTCAATATATGAGACCACATGAAGACGGCTGAATAGTGTATATGGACTATATGTACACAGGAATGTATGTGGCTCCCAAATGTCCACGGGAAACTCTTCTCCATCTTATTCTACTCCTCAATTGCCAACCCCTGCCTCCTCACCTGTCTACTCACCTCACTGCCACCAGCTCCTTCAACCCATTTATATCATGGAAGCTAGAAGGCAAACAAGCTGTAGCAATTCTTCTGGTTCTCCAGCACTTAGCCTTGATGACAGAAATGGATTTAGAATCATAGATTTGGGAGGACCCTGGAGAAACGGCTGCCCCATCCAGTGACCTTAAAGGAAATGGTTTCAGTCACATAAGAAGAAATTTCGTTGCTAGAATTCGTCTAGGGATAGAGTTCTCAAAGCCGATTTCAACAAGTCTGTTCTCCTATTTGCCAACATAAGCAACGAGCATCTCCTCGTGTTCCACATGCTCTGCGTTTTAGGGCTTATTCCTTTTGTCTGCCAACGCAGAGCATCCTCTGTGGGGCGACCCCTTCTCTACTCTTTTCTTTCTAGTCTTTGTCTCTCTTGTTCCAAGTAGTTTCATGGCCATTTTTTGGTTACACAAACTATCAGAGAGATGATTTAGGAGGGTTCGTTTTCCTATCTGATATTTCTAGACCCTGGATCTCTGACTGATAATGACAACATAACATTCCTGGTTTTCCAGAGGGACACTTAAATGTTAGTCCTCACTTGGCCATAGACGCCCCTTCACCACTTATTTTTTTATTTTTATTTTTTTGCGGTACGCAGGCCTCTCACTGTTGTGGCCTCTCCCGTTGCGGAGCACAGGCTCCGGACACGCAGGTTCAGCGGCCATGGCTCACAGGCCCAGCCGCTCCGCAGCACGTGGGATCCTCCCGGACCGGGGCATGAACCCGTGTCCCCTGCATCGGCAGGCGGACTCTCAACCACTGCGCCAACAGGGAAGCCCCACCACTTATTTTTAAATATGGATTTCACATCCGGAGAGTTCAAGGCTATCATTTCCTGGGGGTTTTTCCTACTTGGCCTTTGGCTTTTAACCCCTCCTTGGTGTATCAAGGACATTTGGGTTCATTATTATCTCTCTCTGCCTCAATTAAATCAATTAGGGAAAAGATGTCAGGGAGCTAGTTACAGACGGAAAAGATCTGTAAGAGCCTTGTCTTGGGAGAACACACATTGCCTTGCACTTACTGAGCACTGAGTACATTTGCAGAGCTGAATTAATTTCAAGCTCAAAGTGTCCTTTTAAAAAAATGTTGAGACATATTTGTAATGTCTCCAGTGAAGAATCTTACCCTGAGAGAGAGCTGAGTATATGTCATCATTAGGAAGGTTTTGCTTTGGGGTTACTCTGTGAGAGGTTGGACAGAGCTCTTGGCTGGGGGCCCAGCTCTGTGACCTTAAAAAAAACATCACTTCACCTCTCCGGGCTTGGTGTCCCCATTCATAATATGTGGAGTATAAGCTATGAGAATCATACTCTAATCTCTCAAGTCATAAAATTCCATGATCCTATTCTTCTATTCAGGTAAATAATGCATTTCCTTAAATTCTTTTTTTTTTTTTTTTTTTTTTTTGTCTGCGTTAGGTCTTCGTTGCTGCTCACGGGCTTTCTCTAGTCATAGCGAGCAGGGTCTACTCTTCGTCGCGGTGTACAGGCTTCTAATTGCGGTGGCTTCTCTTGTTGCAAAGCACGGGCTCTAGGTGCACAGGCTTCAGTAGTTGTGGCACGCAGGCTCAGTAGTTGTGGCTCGAGGGCTCTAGAGCGCAGGCTCAGTAGTTGTGGCCCATGGGGCTTAGTTGCTCTGCCGCATGTGGGATCTTCCCGGACAGGGCTCAAACATGTGTCCTCTGCATTGGCAGGCGGATTCTTAACTGCTGCACCACCAGGGAAGCCCTCCTTAAATTCTTTTTTTTTTAAATTTTTTAAATTTTTATTGGAGTATAGTTGATTTACAATGTGGTGTTAGTTTCAGGTGTATAGCAAAGTGAATCAGTTATACATATACATATATCCACTCTTTTTAGATTCTTTTCCCAAATAGGCCATTACAGAGTTTTGGTTTTTTTTTTACTTTTTTTTTTTCTTTTGCCACACCATGTGGCATGCAGGATCTTAGTTCCCCAACCAGGGATCGAAACTGGGTCTCCTGCAGTGGAAGCTTGGAGTCTTAACCACTGGACCTCCAGGGAAGTCCCCATTACAGAGTATTGAGTAGAGTTCCCTGTGCTATACAGTTGGTCCTTATTAGTTATCTATTTTATATATAGTAGTGTGTATATGTCAATCCCAATCTCCCAATCTATCCCTCCCCCCCTTACCCCGTAGAAAGCATAAATTTGTTTTCTACATCTATAACTCTGTTTCTGTTTCATAGATAAGTTCATTTGTACCTATTTTTTAGATTCCACATATAAGCGATATCACACGATATTTGTCTTTCTCTGTCTGACTTACTTCACTCAGTATGACAATCTCTAGGTCCATCCATGTCACTGAAAATGGCATTATTTCATTCTTTTTTTAATGGCTGAGTAATATTCCATTGTATATATGTACCACATCTTCTTTATCCATTCCTCTGTTGATGGACACTTAGGTTGCTTCCATGTCTTGGCTATTGTGAATAGTGCTGCAATGAACACTGGGGTGCATGTGTCTTTTCGAATTATGGTTTCTTCCAGATATATGCCCAGGAGTGGGATTGCTGGATCATATGGTAGCTCTTAAATTCTTTTTTTAAAAAAATAGTGTTCATGTGAAACACTTAAAATATACAAAATTACAAGCAACAGCATAACTATTTACCATCCACCCACATTTAACACATCTTAAAATTTTGCCATATTTACTTAAAATTTTCTCTTTTTAAAAAAAACAAGAAATAAAACAAGACAAATACATCTGAGGCACTGTTTGAAGACTTCCCTAATCCCTTTCCACTGCATCTCCCCAGAGCTTGACACTACCCTAAGACTAGCATGCTTTTTGTTTCCATCTTTGTTTTTATACTTTTGTAATATGTGTGACATCTCACATTTCAAATCCCTTACACTCATTATTCATTTTTGTTTTTCTCTTGGGAGTTCATTTTGATTGATAGTCAACTTCATTTACCTATTTCTCCTTCCTTGTCACTATCCAAAAGTATACATTCTTGAAAGGGGAAGAAAAATTCTCATTCAAAATTCCAGAACTTAACTATTAAATGAGAGTAACAATTATAGAAAATTATACCATTTGGTAGTGCAGGTTCTCTAAAGAATCCTTAACAACCTCTGCTAGTTTCCTTGTCCTATGGAGAAACAATTTCTACAGGATGTAGAATAACAGTTTCATTTCATTTATAACCAGTGCCCTTTGGGAAGGCTCAGAAAAAGAGCTGCTAAACACTTGGATGGACTGGTAAATTTCTCACACTTATTCATCAACTTTGTCTCTCTTACAAGGTAAGAACCGGGGAAACCTCTGTCTTGCAGAGTGTTGTAGAAAATACCAGCATGTAATAAAAGATCTGGAACAATAGTGATGACAGTCACTGTTCTGGATATAAGGCACTGAGGAAAAAAGGACTGAGACAAATCACGACAAATATTAAGCTTTATTTGGAATAGAATCACATACCCTAAAATTACAGACCAAAAGAAAATTAGAGTCAGCATTATTAAATCCCCTTCAGCTAAAAATGGTTGGGGTGATAATCATCGCTCACTTTGGAACATCTTACATTAATATCAGCGTACAAAGCAACATTCCAACAACTGGTGGAAAATACAACTTTCTACATTTTATAAATATTGCTGCTGTGAGGCACTGAGAGTCCAAGCTACTTGATAAAATTATATAAGTCAGTGAATGGTCAAGCCAGGATTTGAACTCTGATGGGGAGAATAATATTAAGCATTCAAAGAAGATCTTGCTGTTAGGCAACAGGAAATCTCTCCAAAGCAAATGAACCACTATGCATCTGAAATAAGGAGCAAATTAATTCCCCATTTGGGGAACATCTGTCAGATTGGTAGATGGCCACCTGGGAAAATGGCCCTTGTCTAAGATCCTGAGAGACTGGAGCCATGTAAGAAAGTCCCATTAGTATCCAATGAAGTGTGTCAGACTGAAGCATCTTGTTGTGAGGATGTTAAACTATGTGCCATCCTGCATCTGAGACTCCAACATCAAAATTCAAAAAGAAAAGCATCTTTGAACACCTTTTCTAGCTTACTAAGAGGGTATGACAAAATGCCCGGGGAAATCAGAGATGATGAGGGGAATTTCGTAAGCATGGAAAAACAATCTTTACCCATGAGGCACTGTTACTGAGAATAGCAAAGGAAAAGTCCAACATCAAATGCAGACCTTGGTATATTTCCTCCTATTTTCCCGGTTCTCCGCATTCACTACTGCACAGCTTTCCACAGCTACTCTTAACTGTTGGAAAAACCATCACTTAAAATGTTTAAATATGATATTGATTTCATCTCTGTCTACCATCACTCTAAGAATAGCTAACATTTATTGAGTAATTCCTTCATGTAAGGCACTGTGCTAAGTACTTCATATGCATTTTTTCCATATCATCTTTATAGTAACTTGTATAAAGTGGTATTTGGGGGGGTGGATAGATAACCCAGTAAAAATCCATCTAAGCAAAAGAGAATAAAGAAAAAGACCACATAACAAGAAGCCCAAGGCTGGCTTTAGGTGTGCCTTGATACAAGGCTCAATGCATGGCCCACTTTCCTCCCTCACCATTCCTCTACTTTCTCTGAGTTAGTCCTATTCTCCACTTGGCTTGAGTCTCATAATTTCAAGATGGTAGCCAGTAGCTCCAAACCTTTCTTCCTCTCAAATTCAGATCTAGTTGAGAAAGTATCTGCCTCTGATGCAGAATTCTCAGCAAAAGTCTCTGAGTTCTGAGTGGGTCACATGCTGATCCCTGCACCAGTCACTGAGGCCAGGGAAAGTGGAATGCCATTTTCTTAGGCCCAGGTACCATGATGTATCTCTGAGTGGTAAAGTGAAGCTCCACCCAGAGCCCCCAGGGTTGAGAGCAGGGGACGGGGTGATTCCTCAAGGAAAATTCCAAAAGAAGGTTAAATGCAGAGTGGAAAAATACCCAATCCATACAAAATTTATAAGATAAGACAGAAAGGTTGGAAATATTCTTGGGTGAGAGAAATAGCATGATGCAAAAGTGTGGAGGGAAATAAATGTGGTTTTCTCTAAGGAGACGGGGTCCATTACCTTGGCAGAATAGAGCAGCTGAGCAGTGGAGAAAACACCAGAAAGGCAGGACATATCCAGGGTATGGAAAGCCTTCGATTAGACCTGCGTGTTTAGACCTGATTCAATAGGCAATAGAGTCATTGTATAGACGTGGAGGAATAAGATGAAAAATACTTGTGAGGAAATGGGTTTTCTGGAATACCAGAAAACTGGACACAGAGATGTGATTCAGAAACACCCGGCTGTTAACTCTGCTTTCATTAATGCCCCATTCTGAAGTCTTGGCCTTATTGATGCTGAGTTTGGTTTAAGAGCAAGGAGAACTTTAGGGATGTTTATAAACATTCCCTTAAATGGAAGCACGTGAACTATTAGTGTGAATTTTTCTGGACTATTGATATTGAATATAATGCTTGAGATTAAAAGAGCAAGGTCTTAATAGAAAACAAATTTATGGGGAGACCTTCAAGATGGCAGAGGAGTGAGGCATGGAGATCGCCTTCCTCCCCACAAATATGTCAGAAATACATCTACACGTGGAACAACTCCTACAGAACACCTACTGAACGCTGGCAGAAGACCTCAGACCTCCCAAAAGGCAAGAAACTCCCCTCGTACCTGGGTAGGGCAAAAGAAAAAACAGAGACCAAAGAATAGGGACGGGACCTGCACCAGCGGGAGGGAGCTGTGAAGGAGGAAAGCTTTCCACACACTAGAAGCCCCTTCGCGGGCGGAGACTGCGGGTGGCAGAGGGGGAAAGCTTCGGAGCCACAGAGGCGAGCAGAGCAACAGGGGTGCGGAGGCCAAAGCGTAAAGATTCCCGCACAGAGGATCGGTGCCGACCAGCACTCACCAGCCCGAGAGGCTTGTCTGCTCACCTGCCGGGGCGGGCGGGGCTGGGAGCTGAGGCTCGGGCTTCGGTCGGTTCGCAGGGAGAGGACTGGGGTTGGCAGTGAACACAGCCTGCAGGGGGTTAGTGCACGGCAGGTAGCCAGGAGGGAGTCCGGGAAAAGTCTGGACCTGCCGAAGAGGCAAGAGACTTTTTCTTCCCTCTGTTTCCTGGGGCGCGAGGAGAGGGGATTAAGAGCGCTGCTTAAAGGAGCTCCAGAGACGGGCGCAAGCCACGGCTAAAACCGCGGACCCCAGAGACGGGCATGAGACGCTAAGCTGCTGCTGCCGCCACCAAGAAGCCTGTGTGTGAGCACAGGTCACTATCCGCACCGCCCCTCCCGGGAGCCTGTGCAGCCCGCCACGGCCAGGGTCCCGGGATCCAGGGACAACTTCCCCGGGAGAACGCACGGTGTGCCTCAGGCTGGTGCAAAGTCACGCCGGCCTCTGCCGCCACAGGATCGCCCCGCACTCCGTGCCCCTCCCTCCCGCCAGCCTGAGTGAGCCAGAGTCCCCGAGTCAGCTGCTCCTTTAACCCTGTCCTATCTGAGCAAAGAACAGACGCCCTCAGGCGACCTACACGCAGAATGGAGAAAATACAAGAAACGTTTAATAAGGACCTAGAAGAACTAAAGAGCAAACAATGATGAAAAACACAATAAATGAAATTAAAATTTCTCTACAAGGAATCAATAGCAGAATAACTGAGGCAGAAGAATGGTTAAGTGACCTGGAAGATAAAATAGTGGAAATAACTATCACAGAGCAGAATAAAGAAAAAAGAATGAAAAGAATTGAGTAGAGTCTCAGAGACCTCTGGGACAACATTAAACGCACCAACATTCAGATTATAGGGGTTCCCAGAAGAAGAGGAGAAAAAGAAAGGGACTGAGAAAATATTTGAAGAGATTATAGTTGAAAACTTCCCTAATATGGGAAAGGAAAAAGTTAATCAAGTCCAGGAAGCGCAGAGAGTCCCATACAGGATAAATCCAAGGAGAAACACGCCAAGAGACATATTAATCAAACTATCAAAAATTAAATACAAAGAAAAAATATTAAAAGCAGCAAGGGAAAAACAAATAACATGCAAGGGAATCCCCATAAGGTTAACAGCAGATCTTTCAGCAGAAACTCTGAAAGCCAGAAGGGAGTGGCAGGACATATTTAAAGTGATGAAAGAGAAAAACCAACAACCAAGATTACTCTACCCAGCAAGGATCTCATTTGGATTTGACGGAGAAATTAAAGCCTTTACAGACAAGCAAAAGCTAAGAGAATTCAGCACCACCAAACCAGCTTTACAACAAACGCTAAAGGAACGTCCCTAGGAAGGAAACACAAGAGAAGGAAAAGACCTGCAATAACAAACCCAAAACAATTAAGAAAATGGTAATAGGAACATACATACCTATAATTACCTTAAATGCAAATGGATTAAATGCGCCAGCCAAAAGACAAAGACTGGCTGAATGGATACATAAACAAGACCCTATATATACTGTCTACAAGACACCCACTTCAGACCTAGGGACACATACAGACTGAAAGTGAGAGGATAGAAAAAGATATTCCTTGCAAATGGAAATCAAAAGAAAGCTGGAGGAGCAATTCTTATATCAGACAAAATAGACTTTAAAATAAAGACTATTACAAGAGACAGAGAAGGACACTACATAATGATCAAGGGATCAATCCAAGAAGAAGATATAAGGATTGTAAATATTTATGTACCCAACATAGGAGCACCTCAATACATACGGCAAATGCTAACAGCCATAAAAGGGAAAATAGACAGTAACACAATCATAGTAGGGGACTTTAACACCCCACTTTCACCAATGGACAGATCATCCAAAATGAAAAGAAATAAGGAAACACAAGCTTTAAATGATGCATTAAACAAGATGGACTTAATTGATATTATTAGGACATTCCATCCAAAAACAACAGAATACACTTTCTTCTCAAGTGCTCATGGAACATTCTCCAGGATAGATCATATCTTGGGTCACAAATCAAGCCTTGGTAAATTTTTAAAAACTGAAATCATATCAAGTATCATTTCCAACTACAACGCTATGAAACTAGATATCAATTACAGGAAAAAATCTGTAAAAACTACAAACACATGGAGGCTAAACAATACACTACTAAATAACCAAGAGATCACTGAAGAAATCAAAGAAGAAATAAAAAAATACCTAGAAACAAATGACAATGAAAACACAATGACGCAAAACCTATGGGATACAGCAAAAGCAGTTCTAAGATGTAAGTTTATAGCAATACAATCCTACCTCAACAAACAAGAAACATTTCAAATAAACAACCTAATCTTACACCTAAAGCAATTAAAGAAAGGAGAACAAAAGACCACAAAGTTAGCAGAAGAAATCATAAAGATCAGATCAGAAACAAATGAAAAAGAAATGAATGAAACGATAGCAAAGATCAATAAAACTAAAAGCTGGTTCTTTGAGAAGATAAACAAAATTGATAAACCATTAGTAAGACTCATCAAGAAAAAAAGGTGAAGACTCAGATCAATAGAATTAGAAATGAAAAAGGAGAAGTAACAGCTGACACTGCAGAAATACAAAGGATCATGAGAGATTACTACCAATATGCCAATATGCCAATAAAATGGACAAACTGGAAGAAATGGACAAACTCTCAGAAAAGCACAACATACTGAGACTGAACCAGGAAGAAATAGAAAATATAAACAGACCAATCACAAGCACTGAAATTGAGACAGTGATTAAAAATCTTCCAACAAACAAAAGCCCAGGACCAGATGGCTTCACAGGCGAAGTCTATCAAACATTTAGAGAAGAGCTAACACCTATGCTTCTCAAACTCTTCCAAAATATAGCAGAGGGAGGAACACTCCCAAACTCATTCTACGAGGCCACCATCACCCTGATACCAAAACCAGACACAGATGTCACCAAGAAAGAAAAATACAGGCCAATATCACTCATGAACATATATGCAAAAATCCTCAACAAAATACTAGCAAACAGAATCCAACAACACATTAAAAGGATCATACACCATGATCAAGTGGGGTTTATCCCAGGAATGCAAGGATTCTTCAGTACACGCAAATCAATGTGATAAACCATATTAACAAACTGAAGGAGAAAAACCATATGATCATCTCAATAGATACAGAAAAAGCTTTCGACAAATTCAACACCCATTTATGATAAAAAGCCCTCCAGGGGCTTCCCTGGTGGCGCAGTGGTTGAGAGTCCGCCTGCCAATGCAGGGGACACGGGTTCGTGCCCCGGTCCAGGAAGATCCCACATGCCGCAGAGTGGCTGGGCCCGTGAGCCATGGCCACTGAGCCTGTGCGTCCGGAGCCTGTGCTCCACGACGGGAGAGGCCACAACAGTGAGAGGCCCACGTACCACAAAAAAAACAAAAACAAAAACAAAACCCTCCAGAAAGTAGGCATAGAGGGAACGTACCTCAACATAATAAAGGTCATATATGACAAAACCCACAGCCAACATCGTTCTCAATGGTGAAAAACTGAAACCATTTCCTCTAAGATCAGGAACAAGACAAGGTTGTCCACTCTCACCACTATTATTCAACATACTTTTGGAAGTTTTGGCCACAGCAATCAGAGAAGAACAAGAAATAAAAAGAATCCAAATCAGAAAAGAAGAAGTAAAACTGTCACTATCTGAAGATGACATGACCCTATACATAGAGAATCCTACAGATGCTAGCAGAAAACTACTAGAGCTAATCAGGGAATTTGGTAAAGTAGCAGGATACAAAATTAATGCACAGAAATCTCTTGCATTCTTATACACTAATGATGAAAAATTGAAAGAGAAATTAAGGAAACACTCCCATTTACCACTGCAAGAAAAAGAATCAAATACCTAGGAATAAACCTACCTAAGGAGGCAAAAGATGTGTATGCAGAAAACTGTAAGACACTGAAAGAAATTAAAGATGATACAAACAGATGGAAAGATATACCATGTTCTTGGATTGGAAGAATCAATATTGTGAAAATGACTATACTACCCAAAGCAAACTACAGATTCAATGCAATCCCTATCAAACTACCAATGGCATTTTTCACATAACTAGGAAAAAAACTTTTACAATTTGTATGGAAACACAAAAGACCCCGATAGCCAAAGCAATCTTGAGAAAGAAAAACGGAGCTGGAGGAATCAGGCTCCCAGACTTCAGACTATACTACAAAGCTGCAGTAATCAAGACAGTATGGTACTGGCACAAAAACAGAAATATAGATCAATGGAACAGGATAGAAAGCCCAGAGATAAACCCATGCACATATGGTCCCCTTATTTTTGATAAAGGAGGCAAGAATATACAATGGAGAAAAGACAGCCTCTTCAATAAGTGGTGCTGGGAAAACTGGACAGCTACATGTAAAAGGATGAAATTAGAACACACCCTAACACCATACACAAAAATAAACTCAAAATGGATTAAACACCTAAATGTAAGGCCAGACACTATAAAACTCTTAGAGGAAAACACAGGCAGAACACTCTATGTCATAAATCACAGCAAGATCCTTTTTGACCCACCTCCTAGTGAAATGGAAATAAAAACAAAAATCAACAAATGGGACCTAATGAAAGTTAAAAGCTTTTGCACAGCAAAGGAAACCATAAACAAAACGAAAAGACAACCTTCAGAATGGGAGAAAATATTTGCAAATGAAGCTACTGACAAAAGATTAATCTCCAAAATATACAGGCAGCTCATGCAGCTCAATATCCAAAAAACAAACAACCCAATCCAAACATGGGCAGAAGACCTACATAGACATTTCTCCAAAGAAGATATACAGACTGCCAGCAAACACATGAAAGGATGCTCAACATCACTAGTCATTAGAGAAATGCAAATCAAAACTACAATGAGGTATCACCTCACACCAGTCAGAATGGCCATCGTCAAAAAGTCTACAAATAGTAAATGCTGGAGAGGGTGTGGAGAAAAGGGAACCCTCTTGCACTGTTGGTGGGAATGTAAATTGATACAGCCACTATGGGGAACAGTATGGAGGATTTAGTTGAAAAACTAAAAATAGAAGTACCATACGACCCAGAAATCCCACTACTGGACATATACCCTGAGAAAACCATAATTCAGAAAGAGTCATGTACCACAATGTTCATTGCATCTCTATGTACAATAGCCAGGACATGGAAGCAACCTAAGTGTCCATCGACAGATGAATGGATAAAGAAGATGTGGCATATATATACAATGGAATATTACTCAGCCATAAAAAGAAACAAAATTGAGTTATTTGTAGTGAGGTGGATGGACCTAGAGACTGTCATACAGCGTGAAGTAAGTCAGTAAGAGAAAAATAAATACCATATGCTAACACATATATATGGAATCTAAACAAAACCCAAAATGGTTCTGAAGAACCTAGGGGCAGGACAGGAGTAAAGACACAGATGTAGAGAATGGACTTGAGGACATGGGGATGGGGAAGGGTAAGCTGGGACAAAGTGAGAGAGTGGCATGTACTTATATATACTACTAAATGTAAAATAGATAGCTTAAAAAAATAAAAATAGATAGCTAGTGGGAAGCAGCTGCATAGCACAGGGAGATCAGTTCGGTGCTTTGTGACCACCTAGAGGGGTGGGATAGGGAGGGTGGGAGGGAGAAGCAAGAGGGAGGAGATATGGGGATATATGTATATGTATATGTATAGCTGATTCACTTTGTTATAAAGCAGAAACTAACACACCATTTGTAAAGCAATTATACTCCAATAAAGATGCTAAAAGCAAAAACAAAAACAAATTTATGGCTACCTAAGGGGAAAGGGGGACGGATAAATTAGGAGTTTGGGATTAATAGATACACGCTACTATATATAAAATAGAAAAACAAGGACCTACTGTAGAGCACAGGGAAGTCTAATCAATATCTTGTAATAACCTATAAGGGAAAAGAATCTGAAAAAGAATATATATGTAACTGAATCACTTTGCTGGACACTTGAAAACAACACAACACTATAAATCAACTACACTTCAATTTTTAAAAAAAGAGCCAGGTCTTAGCAAGAATTGTGTTTTCATGATCTAGAAAGAACTAGACAATATTGCTGGCACCTCCAGGGCCCCATTAAGTATTTCAGGGGCCAAGAGAAGCTATACCGACATACGCTTTATGTGTTCCTCCCCTGCATGGCCTGGCTGATTGCAAGAAAACTGTGTTTCTATTTCATAGAGGGACTTAATATAACTTTACAGCTGAGAGTAGTGCAGGGGAGTCTGTGGCAGGGGGGATGTATGTGTATGTGAGGAGCGGCTTTCTGCACCAATCCACACCCCCAGAGCAACATCACAGTTGGTGTCAAAAGTAGGATTCGCACAGAGACTCTCCTGTTCCCGTGCTGGTGTTTGGAAGGGACGTTGAGAGGTTGAAGGAAGGAAATAAGAGCAAAAAATACCAGGATACAGACTGCTGAGTCCTTAATATGAGACTGAAAGTTTTGAAGGATATTTTGAGGAAGAGATGGATTAGTGGAATTCATCTATTTCTTTACCTCCAACAAGTCAGCTCCAGTGAATACTTTTAAAAGTCATTTCTCAGGGTAAGATATCCTAGAGCAACATTCTCTGGCTTCTCCTAAATATGCCAGTCCTGGCATTGGGGAGGAGTAAAGATCCCCAAAGGTAAGGAAGGACTATGAACCAGGAGGGCTTCTCTACTCTATCATCTGGGACCATAACCTGAAGGACTCCCACCCCCACCCCAAATTCCCACCAAGCAGAAATTGGAAAATTGCTGAGGTTTTAGACGTATGAATGGGAGAGCATGGGGCTGAAAGATACTTTAACACTTGCGCTCACTTAACTGTTACCATAGGAGGGTTGCCAAAACCAGGGAGGATTAAGTCAATTCAAAAGCTTTTAAAAAACATCTCTACTGACCTTTCCCCCAGAAAATGGCCAAGGAGAACATTGGTTCTGATTTTAAAATCTTAACTGTAAGTCTCTTAAAATGTGTGCAAATAGCTTCCCTAGCATGCAGATCTGATCTTGAGACAGAATTAGACAAATATCCTAGGAACTAATTGGGTTAAATTTTGTGTTCTGAAGTTTCACATTTTTCTTAAACAAGAATATAGCATATTTATTAGTGAAAAGGTGAGCCACTACTTTCTGAAACTTCTGCTTGAAACAAGGATGCACGTGTAAGCTGACACAGCTGTGTATTTGTGTGTCTGGTGAGATGTAGGAGGAGAAAGAAGAAGAAAGCATCATTTTCAGGATGCTCATGGTCTCCGATACTGAATTTAAATAGTCTCAATACGATCCAGCTAAAGCATTAAGTACAACTTCAGTGTTTTAGACGTGATGCTGTTTGGGTCATAAATGAACCTGCTGGACCAGAGCCAATGGAGGTAAGGGGAAGCTGGCACTATGCCCAGCATCTCCAAAGAGATGCTGAAAATAAATTAGGAAAATAAGTGTTTTTCCTTTCTTTCCTTTCCTTTTCTTTCCTTTTCTTTTGGGTCACCTTAGAATATTGGCTTGAGGCCACAGTCTCTCTGGTAGCTAAGGGGTTGATACGAAGCTGCTCCTCCCTTCTTCCTTCAGTAAAATGTAGGGAAATGCTGTGGAAGTTGAATAGTGTAGAAGTTGGGAAAGGGGGGAGGTGAGAAATGGATACAACTGGACACTGGAAGAGAAAAAACTCCAGGGTCTTTATTAGAAAATATGTCTTTTATGGAGAGAATAATCAAAGGGAGTTGGGAAATAGACAGAGACCCACCGGAAGGACTGTGTGTCCTTAACTTGGAACACTAGAAAGAGAGACAGAGCCAGACAGGGTGACAGGAGCAGTGTGGGTGGGGAGAGGCCGTGGTCAGCTGTCCCCAGTAGAACCCTCATCCACCCAACCTCCCCATCCCAGAGAAATCAAGACGGTGGCCCACGCCCAGCCTAGATCTTCACAAGCTGGATAAGCCAATCAGGGGAATGAAAGGAAGCCCACTGAGACTTGACTAGAAGAAGGAGATGAAGAACTCCTCAGCTTTCAAACAAAAAGAGAGTGCGGAGGAGAAAACTGCACGCTTCCGCAGCACTGCCCTTAACCCTGGGTGAGATGAGCCCGCCAGGGCCCACACTTTACAGGGCCCCATATACTGGTTCACCGATGCATTGTCTGATATACACTGTCTGATAACAGCAAATGCAAAAACAAACAAACAAATAACGGGCTAGCCACCCAGGGTCAAGAGGTGCACTTCAGTCAAATAGATTTGTAATTAAGTCCTCAGACCAAACTTAAAAAACCCAGACAAAAAAGGAATATACTCAGAGTCAGAGGCTGGTGGGCTCCATGATTCCGAAAGGCTGGAGGCAAAAAGAACGTTCAGGAGCCCCAGGGCCCTGACTCTGTGTTCTGGAAGACAGTCAAGGATAAATGTGACTGTTCCTCAAATGGAAACGCATGGCTGCTTAAGTAACACCTTCTGGTACGGTGATGTGAGCTCAGGTCTGAGGTCTGTACAGCAGCAAGAATTGATGGGGACCTGGGTGTGTGGACAGTGTTGCCAGGAGCTGTGTGTCCCACAAGGAAACCCAGGGCCACAGGAGGCCACCCAGAGGTGTGCCATCTCTTCTGCCCTGTGTCCCCTCACAATTGTTAAGACTTTGTATTCTTGGCTGATCAAACCAGGAAGCTACTGGAACCCCACTGTGAATGTGAGTGTGTTGGGGGTAGGGGTGGGGGTCTCTTTCAGCCCATCTCTCACTCGCTTGACACATTACATACCTTCCCTTGAAAAAAGGTTACCTAAGAAAAATGAGTGTAATTTCTGGAGCAAGAAATCAGAAGTCTTTCGGATTTATCCTCTCTCCAATTCAAACATAACGCTATTCACCACTACCTAAAGTACTTCGGTTTCTTTGCCTGAAAAGTAAAGTTGAGCTTACAAATATTTTTCCCTTTCATCTCAAAGGAGGCTGTGAAGTTGAACTAGAAGACGTTCATGATCGCCGATGAAAGGTACTCATTAAGTATAATTGCTATCATTACCTGAGTCTGTTTTTAGTTTCCTCATTTTTTATATTTAGAGATGGCATGATATGGTCCACAAGAACTCCAGCATTAGCATCCTTACCCACTTGCCTGCATACCTGGGCCTGTCCTGGGCTAGAAGGTGGGTATGTCAAAGCCTTGGATCTCTGGGCACTGGGGCTCATGGCAATGCTAGATCCCATGCTCCGTTCGGTGCTACTTTCTGACAAGCATCAAATTTCATTCCAAAACATATGTACCAATAGCTGGCTTGCTGTGGGTACAATTAGTCACTTTCTCAGAATGAGGAGCAAAGGGCTAATTGTTCTGCAAGTGGACAATTGCTGCTGTAATTATTAGTCCCTGTAATTTTTCATCCATACATAATTGCATATGCAGATGAGGAGAGCTTGGGCTGTCTTCTTGCAGTTCCACCCAAGAGGCCGTTCATTGTTATGCTCAGGGTTTTTTCCACTTGTACTGGTCACGGTTGAGCTTTTCCGTGATTGTCTTTTCTTACTCCGTAAAATATCAATGCAAAAGCAGTTTTTAAAAAGTTTTCCAGAACAATTTAAATACTGAATCAGCCCTCTAGTCGCTGGGTTTGTGTTAAATGTAACTTGAGTACTTAACAAAGGCAAGTCTCTGGCTGAAGTTTATGGAATCATAGAAAAGAATGAAGCTAGCAATTACCCCTCAGCTCCCAGTATCTGCTCTCCCCTGCAGTCTCGGCTCTTCTCAAAATCTCCAAGAAAAGGAAACTCACAGTCTCTCTTTGGAACTTCATTTCAGTGTATGACTCTAATTTTAAAATATCCAAGCCTTGTATGTTCCCAAATTGAACTCAGGAGTTCTAGAATCATCGTGGTGGCAGCGAATTCATTGTTAGTTTCTTGGAGCATGATGGGACCAAATTTGTTATACCTACGTTTGTAGCCAGAAACCATCTTGAGAGGTAAATGAATCTATTTTAGGTTTCTATGTTAAGTTTTTTGTTTTTTGTTTTTTGTTTTTTTTTTTGTGGTACGCGGGCCTCTCACTGTTGTGGCCTCTCCCGTTGCGGAGCACAGGCTCCAGACACGCTCACGGGCCCAGCCGCTCCGCGGCATGTGGGATCTTCCCGGACCGGGGCACAAACCCGTGTTCCCTGCATCGGCAGGTGGACTCTCAACCACTGCGCCACCAGGGAAGCCCCATGTTAAGTTTTAAAGAAAATGCTTTGGGAAGCAGCTGATCTTTTTCCTGAGGCATTGGGCCAAAATCCACCCAGCTTCATTTCACCTATATCTGCAAATCCTCAGCTCAGGGCAGAAATGTCTGGGTGATAGAGGAAGTTGTGAGGAGGACTTGTCTCCTTCCAATTTGCAAAGCTGCTTGAGAAATCCTTGTACCGAAGGGCATCCCACTGTTCCCCTGTTCCTGGAGCATGGCTGGTGGTCCTAGACAAATACCCATGGTGTGGCAGGCTTCTCTTCAGATGAAAACTCTGAATACTCAGAAAAATTCTTTCCAGCTTTGTGAACTCTCATGATGCAATCAGTCACAAAGCTTGGTAATGCTGGGAAAGGCAAGATTGATTTAAAGGATTTGGGGAGAATCGTGCCATTAGGCAATGCTTTTTTTTTTTTTTTAAATAAATTTATTTATTTATTTTTGGCTGCGTTGGGTCTTTGTTGCTGCACGTGGGCTTCCTCTAGTTGCATCAAGCAGAGGCTACTCTTCGTGCAGTACACGGGTTTCTCATTGCACTGGCTTCTTTTTTTGCAGAGCACAGGCTCTAGGCACGTGGGCTTCAGTAGTTGTGGCTCACGGGCTCTAGAGCACAGGCTCCATAGTTGTGGCACACGGGCTTAGTTGCTCTGCAGCATGTGGGATCTTCCCGGACCAGGGCTCAAACCTGTGTCCCCTGCATTGGCAGGCGGGTTCTTAATCACTGCGCCACCAGGGAAGCCCTAGGCAATGCTTTGATTTTTCTTTTTCTTATTCTTTCAGTGGTTCCAAATAAAAGTGAAACTCACTGAAAGCTATAATATCTACCTGCTGAAGTTGAGAAAGAGGCTCCGGTGAAGTCATTTGCCATTAAAGGTAAATCTGGGACTTCCCTGGTGGCACAGTGGTTAAGAATCCGCCTGCCAATGTAGGGGACACGGGTTCAAGCCCTGGTCCAGGAAGATCCCACATGCCGTGGAGCAACTAAGCCCATGCGCCACAACTACTGAGCCTGCGCTCTAGAGCCCGCGAGCCACAACTACTGAGCCCCACGTGCCACAACTATTGAAGCCCGCGTGCCTAGAGCCCGTGCTCCACAACAAAGACAAGCCACCGCTATGAGAAGCCCGCGCACCACGACAAAGAGTAGCCCCTGCTCACTGCAACTAGAGAAAGCCCACGCAAAAACAAAGACCCAACACAGCCAAAAGTAAATAAATAAATAATAATACTTTAAAAAAAAAAAAGGTAAATCGGCCTGCACATAGACAGCAAATGTGCACCTACATGCCTGCAGATCCTTCTGGAAGACTCAAAATAACATTCAGCTGCTCCCTACCTCATGACCCCTAAGAGCTGTGACCTGAATCACTTCCCCCCATCTAAGAATGTTAATAACCACTGTGGAGATCATGCATTGCATTTCCAGTGCCAAAATCCCCCTTCTCTCCTGCTCAAAGAGGATCCTAAATGCACCACATTTGCTTTTTTATGAGGATGCATTTGCCAGTCGGCCTCAATGCAAGCCCAAGTGCTTCAAAGGCATTAATAAAGGGGTGGTAATCTCAAGAGCCTTATTTTTGTCCCCAGTGTTCACCCCAAAAGGAAATGTGCTTCTTACTAATAATAGAGGATGTGACCAAAAGCATTCAGTGTATTTATCTGTTCCTAGTTCATTTGCCAAGGCTGATGTGCCCCATCAGAGCTCTTTTAGAAAGGCTAAAACAATTAACCTCTTTCTCACTTGCCCTGCCAAACGCCAAGGTCTGGCAGTTCTTGTTCAGGAGATTTAACCAAAGATCAGCCCCTCCTCCCCTGACACATAAACCAAGTTAATGCATAATGATGATGAGAGCTAACATTTACTGAGCTGGGTGCCAGGCACTGTGTAGTCCTTTACATATGTTAACTCATTTCATCCTCGTGACGACCCCGTGAGGTAGATCCCATTCAGATCCCCATTTATCACTGTGGACACTGAGATACAGAAGCGTTAAGAAACTCGCCAGAAATCACACAGCTGGTCCGGATGCTGCTCTAGAGAGAGACACTGCTCTTGGTCACTAGAGATGCACCTCTGAGTGGATGCTGTTGTACGTGTTAAGGTGATGTAGGCTGATGTGTTGCCCTCCAGTTGGTATCAAGGACCACGAGACTAAGAAAGGGCCATCCTGGCTTCTCCCTATTCCTTAAGACCCATGATCCCCTTATGCTTCCTGCTATCATTTAGCTCATTTGTGGTTTGGCTGGATTTCTGACTTCCAAATCAGATGTGCTAAAAAAATAGTCTTGGGCCCTGGTCCAATACAGATTCTTCCAGATTCACTTAGAAGCCTCTGAGTCAGTTTACAATAGAGCACGTGTATTAGACGGACAAGCTCATTATCAGACGATGTGTCTAAAGAAATAACAAGAACCACACAAGAACCAGTCACATCAGATTTACAACCATCAGGCATTTGTCAACAATAGTCACCAAGTCTAGGGCTCGTTGGTAATCGTGCATGAACTGTGTAATGCTAGCAAACAGGAAGGCAGTTCCAGATAAGTCTGGCTGCCATGTACTTCCATCTCTTGTGATTTGGCCCATCTCCATATACCATATATTACTGACTTTTTTGGTTAATCTATATATACGTTTCTTTATTATTTTTAAATTAGTTTTCAGAAGCTATCAGCCCTTGGAATCATCTGATGGGCATTTGTTACTGTTGTTTTGTTTCTTAAACAAAAGCTAAATTAAAAAAAAATTTTTTTTATCCTGATAAAACTCTTATGCCCTCATTTTTAATGCCTTCAGCAAGCTCTGTATAAGGCAAGGAGCTGAAAATAGAATTTGGCACTGAACAATATTCTGTAACATGAAAACTCTTCCCTTGTGTAAAAAAAAAAAAAATTGTCACAGGCAACACTTCTCTACATTCAATTTGATAACCGAAGCCCAAGAAAATGCAAAAGGGGATGCAAATTTCTGTTCCACGTGTTTTCCTGGGTACGTATCCCTATCACGACCCCTGTCCTCCTCCTGCAGTCAGTAAAGCCCTGGCCCTGGCCGACGCCCACCCACTCACCCACTCCCAGCTCAAACTCTGATCCAGAGGAGGGATGGGCTCTGCTCTGAGTGAAGAACGGCATCGCTCTGGGTTGAATTCATAGTAGTTGTTAATTTTTTAATAGTGGGTTAGTTCGTCGAACTATTTTTGGCCACAGAATGTTTTCCTCCTTATAAGAAGCTTGTAAGCAATGTGTAAAACATCTTTGTGGGTCCCCAGCCTACAGCCTTGCAAGTTTCCTTCTCATAACTAGTACTGTTTCTCTTCAGGGTAATTAATTCAACGAGCAACCAGCAATCTACCTTTAGCTTAAACTCCATTGGTTTCCAACTAAAAACAAAAGAAGAATCCAACGTTTGGTGAGTGGCCCAGTCAACCACTTCCCTTGCCAGGAGAGTTTTCAACAGGTGCAGCCACTCTCTGAGGGCCCAGAGATGCAAATTTTGAGCAAAAAAGCCTGTTTTCCTTCTGCCTTTGGCTCCCCTCTGGGTCCTGAAATGACTGTGTTTAACCAGAGACTTACAGATCACGGAAGATGATTTTTTTTCTCCACTCCAGGCAGAAAAAAAGCACAAGCCCAGGTTTATCAAAAAGGCAATTTCCCTCAGTACTTTAATTAAATGTTAACCTTTCTGTGAAGAGTTATAAATTGCATTAGAACATAAACGTCAACCGACGACATTTGAGACCTGAACAGAACTTATGTAATGTTTCCAATAATTAGTGTGTCTATTCCAGACGTCAGTTAAAAGTTCAAAACCTTGATATGTGGGTGTCACCAAAGAGAACAGTGAGAGCCACACACTGGGGTCCTCGGGGAGAATTTCCAGAAAGGTAACACATTTTGACCAGAATTAAAGCAGACTTCTGGCCTAAAGATCTGTTTTCTTTCTGCTCTCCTGGGCCTCCCAGACGCTTGGGGAAATCGTAACAATACTAGATGCGTTTACAAGTCAGACTCAGTCCATGTTTAGAGTGAGTCAAGATTTATAATGCTCTTTTCCTTTTCCTTAACAATCTGAGAGCCCCGGACTGACACCCTTCACCTTGGAGTGAGGCTATCGCTTGTTCTAATCTCCCCCATTCCTCCCAGCCTGCTGACTGGTACACAATGGTTTTTCCCTTCCATCTGGCTGACAGATGCCATAAACTGCACATGACTATGTCAGCCCCCAAGTCAGGGCATCGATAACTTTCATGGGACAAAGTTGATAATCACCTCTTGGTATAAAATGGTCTTTTAGAGAATTAGATAAATGTGAAACTCTGCGCGAGGTCAAGAACATCTTCCAAGGCCACCTGCCCCGCTTTGACGGCATGATGGCCTGACGTGGACATTTGTTTTCAGGCCTGTGATTCCCGCACCCTATGTCCCTCTGCTTTATCCCAGGCAAAAAACTGGGCTGCAGGAAGGCCTGTTGGTCACACCCTTAAACCTGAGCAGGACAGTGCCCTGGGAGCAAGGCCTGCCTCTCAGGGTCAGGCCTTCATGTCCTGTTCTGAAATCTGCTGACCCCGAGGAATAAATAATTCATCTCTCTCCGGTAGTGTCTCTTTTTACAGAGATCTCTGTGACAGAGCTTTGACGGTAGCAATGTTCATCATGATTGTTCATCCACAGAAGTAAGGAGAAGACCTGGGGAGGGGAGAGGGAAGCCCCAGCATGACTCCAGAATATCATTCCACACCTTCACGGTCAACGTCGGAAAGTGTTTGAACAAAGGAAATAAATGAAGGTATAAGGTCTCTGCACGGGCAGTTGCTGGAAGGGTCGGTTTGCTCTCGTCTAAGGCTCGGGCAGGACCACTTCCTGGCTCGTCAGCAGAGATCCTGGTCTTCTAGACATTCTTTCAGCTGGTCCGTCAAGAGGGATCCTGGCCTTCTAGGCACTTTTTTTTTTTTTTTTGCATTTTCCCCTCCAGGCACACCTCTGCTCTTCCTGTTTCTTTTAGCTTAGGCAAAACGGGGCGGTGGGCGGGAGGCATGATTCTCTGGGCTCACATAACTGGGAGGAAGCCAGAAGAAGCCGAACAGGCCAACCAGTCCCTCTCCCCGCAGCGCAGCTCACCCACCGGCCAGCTGTAGGCTCTTCTTCGGCAGCCCGGCCTCTTCCCTGAAAGGAGAGCCTGATTTGGCCTCTGATTTCACAGTTACATCCTCACAGCTTTGGTCCTGGAGCCTGCCCGGAAATGGTCTGCTCTGACTGTCCCCCAAGCTTTTGGAAGCAGCCCTGCTGCCCAGCTAAACAAATTCACAGTGACTGGGGAGCAGTGGGGTGAGGCTGGACAAGAAAGGGGTTGGCCAGTTTTCAGCTCAGGACAGTTTGGGTATTTCAGCTGGTGTGCACGTATTACTACAATAAAAATGGAAGTACAATAAAATGCTTCCTCTCGACTGGCAGACAGTTAAAAGACAGCATAGCTCAAAAGCATGGCCAGCTCATCGTTCCTATTTTTAATGGTAGTAAAATACCCATGACGGAGAGCTGACCATCTTAACCACGTTTAAGTGTACAGTTTGGTGGCATTAAGTACATTCACACTGTTGTGAATGTCACATGTCACCAGCCACCTCTAGATCTTTTTTCACCTTGAAAAACGGAAACTCTGTACATTGAACAATAATTCCCCATTCTCTGACCCTCTCCCTTTCAACCACCATCCTACTTTCTGTCCCTATAAATTTTACTATTCTAAGTACCTCCTATAAGTAGAACCACACCGTACTTGTCTTTTTGTGACTGGCTCATTTCACGTACCATAATGTCTTCAAGGTTCATCCATGTGGTAAACATTAGAATTTCCCTCCTTTTTAAGGCTGAATAATACTCCATTGTATGGATATACCACACCTTGTTTATCCACTCATCTGTCAGTGGACACTTGGGTTGCTTCCACCTTTTGTCTGTTGTTCATAATGCTGCTATGGACATGGGTGAACAAGCAGCTCACCTTTTAAAACTACATTTTTAAGAGTTTCTCTGGATTTTAGTATGAAGACAGAAGCAAAGGGAGGCCAGGGCACCTGGGAAGTAAACTACCCATCCCTCACCCCTGGCCATCAAAGGGCTCCATCCTGTGTTCTTTGAGTGTCCTATGAAGCAGAGATTTTTATCCCCATCTCATACCAAGAAACTGAGGCTCAGAGGGTTAATTAAGTTGCCCAAGGTAACATAGCTAGAAAGGGGCTGAGAGTCAACCCAGGTCTGACTCCACGGTCCCTAACCCATCTGCTGTCTCGTGCTGCCTCCTGAAAGTGGGGCAAAGCTGGACCCGGTGTGTGTGAAGATGGGGGGCAGGCAGGAGGCTGAAACTCTGTCCCTCCCTCCCCTGTGCCTAAGGAACAAACATTATTATTATTTTTTTTTTTTTTAGAGCCAATGGAAAACAAAGAAAAGTACAGCTAATGGAGCCTACAGGATGCAGACAGGCAGCCTGACTCTCAGATGAGAACACACTTAGCTATTTGTAACAAGGCTGAAAGTGGGGACAAAATCTCAAAGTCTGCAAGGAATCGTGGCGCAAAAGGGACCAAATTGCAGGAAGTATTTCAAGGCCGTGAGTGGACAGCAAAATGGCAGATGAGTTTTAGGAGGGAAAATGCCGGGAACTGCACTCAGAGAAAATCACCCAAACCAGACTAGCAGGGGATTGCTTTGAGCAAGGTCAGGGTGTGTATGGGCTGAGCTGCCCAGTGCCCCTCAGCAGGGGAAGGGAGCAAAAAATACCGACATCTTGGGCTTCCCTGGTGGCGCAGTGTTTGAGAGTCCGCCTGCTGATGCAGGGGACACGGGTTTGTGCCCCGGTCCAGGAGGATCCCACATGCCGCGTAGCGGCTGGGGCCGTGAGCCATGGCCGCTGGGCCTGCGCGTCCGGAGCCTGTGCTCCGCGGCGGGAGAGGCCACAGTGGTGAGAGGCCTGCATACCGCAAAAAAAAAAAAAAAACCAACATCTTTGAAAAAGACATCATTCACAAAGCAGAAAAAAATAAAACAACAATAAACACCCTTACCGAGGTGGAAAATAAGGCTTGCACTGAATGAACAGATCCCTCAAGGGAAGGAGTAGTTTTTCTTTGGAAATACCAGGGCTGCCTGTTGCAGGCACCGAAATGGTCAGTAAAATTTTGAGCATCATCAGAGCAGCCCGAGAACACACCTCCTCCCACACCCCTGGACCACTGCATGTGACTTCCTGTGGCATCTCAGGAAAGCAGCGTAGATATGAGGAGATGCAGTGTTGAAACGGGAATGAGTGCAGGAGCCTGGGGTTTTCTCACAGACCAACGCCCTCCCTCCTTGAAGGGCTGACCATGAGATCGGGGAAGATAACGCTGTCTCTGGACAGGTTACATCCAGGAGCCCCCTGGCCCGGGCTTTGTTTTATGTTGCTTGTCTGTTCATTGTGAGGGCACAGGAAAGGGAGGGGATGGGAGGAGATACTTTGCTATTAGGTCTTCAAGAATCTTTGTGGAGTTTCTCTCTGAGACCAGGGCCAGGATGTGGCCGGACTCCAAGTCATATTAAAAACCCCCCATGCCGTTCCAACCAGACCTGGCCCTGGCTCGTGGGTCCGCAGCTGCCGGGTGAGGGGTCCTAGGCTGAGCTCAGAGAGGGGAAGGATCTCCCTGCATTCTCAGGATCTGACCTTTGAGACATTTTACTGAAATTTCTAAAACCACGGCAACGCCTCTGCTGCCTGAAACAAGAATCTCAGGTAAGGACAGTGGTGGAGCCTGTGATTTCTGGGTCTCACTGGGTCCATGCGTTGGGACCACCACCGTCCTCGCCACCAAGCACTCAGAAGCAGGGCTTCCCTGGCCCCACACAGCCCTGATCCAAGGGCCAGGCCCTAAGCTCAGTATTGGGTGGCCTCATTCCAGGCTCCCAAGGGCCACTCCGATCTGTACTCAGCTCCCAGGGAAGGGGCTGCTCACGACCTGGGTGGGGAGTGGTGGGGAAGCAGGGGGCTCCGGTCTGGGGAAAGAGAGGGAGTGAGGGCAGGAGATAGGCGGGCATGAGGGCCCACTGGGGAGTGGGGAAAGTGTATTGTGGAGGTAAAAAGCTAGGCAGCCAGCCAAGCTCCCTCCGTGCTAGCGGGGACTGACGGGGGTCCCTGCGCAGTAGTGCGGCTCCCGCACTGCACGAAGGCGCTCCCCAGAGGCCGGGAGTGGAGGTGGAGCTGCGCACAAAGGTTGCGTGCCGGGCCCCAGCCCTGCCCAGGGCTGTGCTCAGCGGGAGGATACAGACGCTCTCGTAATCACGCAAAGATGCAGCAAAGGCAGGTGGACAGCCCTGGGCTTCTCACCAAAGGGACGCTCAGTACATGTCGCAGGAATGACTGTGAGTCAGTTGATGAGAGCGCATGCACCCCCCTTCCTCTGGGGAACACATGGGTAACACACAATAAGCGGCACCTCTGCCTGGGCTTTGCTAGGCTAACTCTGGCTCAGCAAAGCCACATCCTCCGCTGGCAGTCAGGGAGAGTGTTCTACGTGTGCTGGGCTCATTATCCACAGGGCAGGTACCCACCTGTGGGGCTGGGCATCAGGCCTCTGCCTTCATCCCAAGTCTAGTTGGGCGGGACCGGTGCATGCAGAACAGAGCATCCTTTCCCTGACCGGGGCAGCCAGCCCCGTTCTCTCTCCACCCATAGCATAAGATTCCCTCCCTGCCATTAACCAGCCGGCTCCCAGGGGGCAGGGGGCAATCCCCTCCCTGTGGCCGCTGCACAGGGATGACATCTAAGGACCATTCAAAGTGCAAGGGGATTGACCCCGCTCCGCAGTGCACTTTCTGCTTAATAGGAACAGCTGGTCAGTGAAGTGTTTGCTAGCAATTTAACAAGGCTCAAACGGCGAGAGGCATCTGCCGATAAATCAAAAGCAGCGCCCGGCTAAATGAGGTTTAATTTAAATTCCTATCTCAAGCGAAAGGGGAGCATAATTGTGCCTTCCAGTTGTATTAGTACCAGCAAGGCCCGGGCCAGATCGGCTCGCTGCCCACCCCCGGCCGCCCTGGGGTGTGATGGCCCCAACAAGACTAAACTGTAAAATAAAGCCAACTGCCGAGGGGGCAGGGGAGGGCGAGAGGAAGGAGATAATATGTCATTTCTTGCAGAAACAAGCCAAACTTTACTGTATTCGGAAGCCATAAAACTCATCACGGCCAGAAGCAAGTCCACTGTGGTTGCCCCATTAGAGCAGAGGGCAGGGGCCCAAGGGCAAGGGGGCAAATGAGCCTGGCAGGGAGAAGGACGCGTTCCATGGACGTGTCACCAGTCAGAGCCATGATGACACCCAGCAAGAGAAGAGCTGCTTTCTTCTCATTGTCTCCTGGCACAGAGATCTGGACACAGACTTTGCCACCTACACACACGTCCTCCTCCGCCTCGAGCTGTCCTCAGCCTTGCACGTTCACCTGTAAACCCCTAGCCCCCAATGCATTTGATTCTCCCCTCCCTGCACATCCCATTTCTCTTTAAAATCAGAGCCTGGGCTTAACATCAGGCAAAAAGCCGGCTGCTGTCTAATGCGTCTTCCCTGCGAGTGCCTCAGGAAATCAAGCAGTGAGTCACCAAAGATTTGTCCTTCAAGGAGTCCTATCGCGGCGGCCCTGCTCGCACGTTTCATTTCACGGGGGCCAGAGATGCCTTCCCCGCGGGCTGGGTCTGGAGGGTGTCATAGGAGCTCCGTACCCAGGACCTATTAGGCGGAGGGAGTGACTGAGAAAGCCTTGGGGTGGAGAAGCAGGTGCCCCCATGCCCACGGATGCCAAAAGTACGGCCTAGAGTTCACGCACAGTCAGTCCTCACGCCCTCATCCTTCTCAAGGCAAAGTCTATCCTCTCCCTCTGCTCCACACTCCTCTCAGTTACGCTTCCTAACTTTGCTCTTCAAACACGTCAGCACCTGTTCCCTTGAAATCAGCACATGTTCACTGAGGACAGGGACCCTGCCACAGCGACTTCGTCCCCTTTTGTAATAGGTCCCAAGGCTCATAGGCCAGGGCAAGACCTCACCCAGGAGTGTATCTTTTAGGAATTGTGTATGACAACTAGTAAGAGCAAAGACAAGAAGTTTATTTTTCTCTCAAGTTAAAATTCACAGATGGCAGTCCAGGGCTGGCATGGCAATGTGCATCAGAAACCAAGGCTCCTTCCATTTCTTGCTTCTGTGTCTTTTTTTAAAATTAAACTATAGGTTGATTTACAATATGGTGTTAGTTTCAGGTGTACAGCTTCAGATTCTTTTCCATTATAGGATATTACAAAATATTGAATATAGTTCCCTGTGCTATAAGTAAATCCTTAGTGTTTATTTTATATATAGTAGTGTGTATCCATTACTCCCATACTCCTAATTTATCCCTCCCCCTCCCCTTCCCCCCTTGGTAACCATAAATTTGTTTTCTGTGTCTGTGAGTCTGTTTAGTAAATAAGTTGATCTGTGTTATTTTTTTAGATTCCACATGTGAGTGATGTCATATGACGTTTGTCTTTCTCTGCCTGACTTACTTCACTCAGTGTGATCGCCTCTAGGTCCATCCATGTGCTGCAAATGCATGGTTCTGTATCTTTAGCCGCTGGCTTTCATCCTGAAGGTCACCTCATGAGCAGAGATTGATGCTGGAACACCAACTATCACATCTGGATTCCAGGTAGGAGGCAGAAGAAAGAGGGAAGGGATATTTTTTTAAAAAAGGGGGGAAAAAAAGGCACTTCACAATTGCCTATTTTGTAAGTTTTCTCAGAATTCCCACCCAATAACATCTCTGTATATCTCACTGGCTAAAACCTAGTCACGTGGCCACACCTAGATAAACAGGAAGCTGGGAAACGTGGTCTATTAGTTGAGCACATTGCCACCTCCCACAGTCAATAGGGCTGGGCTGCCTCTACAAAGGAAGAAGAGGAGAAGGGATTGGGGCTGGCGTTAGCAGCCTCTGCCACCATAGGCTGCATCTCGGTTTTGCTTTACCGTTTGACAGGTCTTCCTGTGAGGTTCTGTGGTTGAGACGGTAACACCCAGACTGGGTAACCAGACAGTCTGGGGGGATCCCGTCTAAGCAGCATCTCAAAGGCAGTTGTGATGACGCCAGCTGGGACGGAAATCTAGTGACCATCACAGGACCTAGTCCTGACGGCAGATGTTAATAGTGGCTTGGATGCAGACTTCCAGAAGGCAGGATCTTTGCCCCACTGACGAGGGACACATATAAAAAACCCGAGCAAATGTGACAGCATCTATTCGAGCACACAGGGGAGAGTGTCCAGGGCAGCAAGGGGACACATAGAGCAAGTTGCCCTGGATTCTGAGCCTGGGGTTTTTTCCTGGTCCCTATACCCTCCTGAGCACAGCCTTAACATCTGTTGGTGTTTAAACACATATAGGTGCCAAAATAATACATAAATAACATTTTTTTGCACAAACTTTGTGTTTGGCGAATATACACTAATTGGTCAAAAGTAGGCGTAAGCACCAAGCACTTCCCTGGTGGCACAGTGGTTAAGAATCTGCCTACCAATGCAGGGGACACGGGTTCGAGCCCTGGGCTGGGAAGATCCCACATGCCACAGAGCAACTAAGCCCGTGCGCCACAACTACTGAGCTTGCACTCTAGAGCCCTCGAGCCACAACTACTGAGCCCGCGTGCCACAACTACTGAAGCGGGCGTGCCCAGGGCCAGTGCTCTGCAACAAGAGAAGCCACAGCAATGAGAAGCCCGCGCACCGCAACGAAGAGTAGCCCCAGCTCGCCGCAACTAGAGAAAGCCCCCTCGCGGCAACGGAGACCCAACACAGCCAAAAGTAAATAAATAAATTTATTTTAAAAAATTAGGCATCAAGTCCCATACATTGGTCTTCAATAACGTCCACGAGAGCAGCAGCTGGAAGAAGCAAGTTAAAGATGCTACAGCACCTGAAAGGGATCCTCCACTTCTCACACACATATTTTTTGAGCACGACTGTGTTTGTTTGAACTGCTCTCACAATGTTCTTCCAGAAATTGGGTAAATTTGATGGCCCAAAGGAAAGAGAGGCGGGAGAGGGTCCTTCAGCCCTGAGTTCCAAGCTAAACCAGGGACGCTGCATGTTTATTTGCAGAGCAATGCTCAGAAAGCGTGCCTGTTCGGTCTTTTGTTTTTTGCTTTTTATTTTGAAATAATGTTAGACTCACAAGAAGTTGCAAAAATAGTAGAGAGTTCGTTGGTACCCTTCACCCAGGTTCCTCAAATTATAACATCTTACACAACCAGAGCACGTTATTTTTTTTTAATATTTATTTTATTTATTTGGCTGCACCGGTCCCAGTTGCAGCATGCGGGATATTTAGTGGCGGCATGCAGAAGCTTTAGTTGCGGCACATGGGATCTAGTTCCCTGACCAGGGATCAAACCCAGGCCCCCTGCATTGGGAGCTCGGAGCCTTAGCCACTGGACCACCAGGGAAGTCACCAGAGCACATTTTTAAAACCAGGAAAAGGATATTAGTACAATATTATTAACTAAAACTACAGACCGTATTCAGATTTCACCAAGTTAGCACATGGCTATACTCATGTAAACACTATCCTATTCAGGGTACGGAGGTGTTCTGTCCCCAGAGTGAAAACCCTTTGCCTATCCTTTTAGGGCCCTCCCCCTGGCACTCACTGATCTGTTCTCCATTACCATAATTTTGTAATTTTAAAAATGTAATATAAACTAAGTCATATAATTTGTAAACACTTTAGGGTTCTTTTTTCACTGAGGATAACGCCCTCAAGATCCAGCCAAGTGGTTGCATGTATCAATAGTTTCATCCCTTTTTTTTACTGCTAAGGAGATCCATGGCATGAATGTACCACAGTTTGTTTAATCACTTACCATTAAAGAACGTCTGTTTCCAGTTTTTGTCTGTTACAAACAAGGTTGCTATAAATATTCGTGTACTACTATAAACATTTGTGCATAGGTGTTTGTGTTTGATAAGCTTTCATTTATCTAGGATAGATACCCAGGAGTGTGATTGCTGGGTCACATGGTAAGTATATGTTTAACTTCACAAGAAAATGGTTTTCCAGAGTGGCCTCACCATTTTATATCCCACTAAGCAACGTGTGAGAGTTTCAGTTGATTCCCATCCTTTCCAACAATTGGTATTGTCAATATTTTTAATTTTAGCCATTCTACCTCGTGTGTAACAGTATCTCCTCATGGTTTAATTTGTAATTCTCTAATGGCTAACAATGGTGAACGTCTTTACAGATGCTTATTTGCCATTCACATGTTCTATCTGGAGAAATGGCATTCAAGTCTTCTGCCCACTTTCTAATTGCAGACAGTCCCTAACTCAGGATGGCTCAACCTAAGATTTTTTGAGTTTACAACGGGGTGAAAGTGACACATGTTCAGTGGGAATTGTACTCACGAGTTTGAATTTTGGTCTTTTCCCAGGCTAGGGACAGGCAGTACGATGCTGTCTGTCACAAAGCCCCGTGGTGGGACCAGGTAAGAATGGCGGGATTGGAGATACACAAACCGTAGCCAGTCTTCAATTCACAGATCACTCCGTTTCTTACACACAATTAACACGCAGCACAGGTTAGTCAAAGTAGAGAAAATAGAAAGGGGTAATGCACCGACCGCTCCAAGGAGAAGTCCCGAAAGGAGGCACCTCAGCACAGGCAGCGGTCTCTGGTCCTTCCCTCGGCTCCAACAGGAACTCGGGCGGGTCCATCTGGAACATCTCTCAGCAGCGTGGAGTCGGGTCCTCCCGTGAAGAGCTCAACTCCGTGGACTCTTTTTAAGGAGTCTGCCAGTACGGTGTAGGGTTACACCCCTGGGGTCTTGTCTCTCTAAGTCACTCCTTCCTTTCCTCTGACTTATGTTGCCAAACAAATATCTTATGTAAAGTAACACTCTTCATTTATCCCTCTGAGACACTCGCGGTCCTACACTGGACATTTCAAAACAACTAATGTGGAAGTTTACCTTGACCGCTGTGACTCTTTTGAACCACATAACATAGCTTAAAATAGCTTAACTCCTAAAAGTTTCACGCAGGATGAATAGGAATCCTAACACGAACGGAATCGCATGATAACATATACTGTCTCCTGATGCTGGACAGAGGCAGCCACTCCCTGTCAGCCGCACGATCACCAGGGTAAACACCCCATACACTTAACAACCATTCCGTACCCACACAACCATTGTGTTTTCACTTTCGGGAAATTACTCAATAAGTTACATGAGATAGTCAACACTTTATTGTAAAATAGGCTTTGCATTAGGTGATTTTGCCCAACTGGAGGCTAAGGTAAGTGTTCTGAGCACATTTAAGGTAGGTGAGGCTAAGCTATGAGGTTAAGTGGGTTAGGTGTATTAAATGCATTTTTGTCTTAACGATATTTTCAACTTGTGATGGGTTTATTTGGATGTAACCCAATCATAAGTTGAGGAAGATCTATACATTGCTTTACTGTCAAGGTTAACAAGTTCTTGATATATTCTGAACTGTAAGTTCTTTGTCAGATATATGATTCTGCAAATATATGCCCACTTACACCACTTTGATTCAACATAGTACTAGAAGTCCTAGCCAGACATTAGGCAATAAAAAGAAATAAAAGTCATCTAAACTGGAACGTAGAAAGTAAAATTATCTCTGTTTGCAGATAATATGATTTTTATGTAGAAAACCCTATAAAGATTCCACACACACACACACACACACACACACACACACACTGTCAGAACGAATAAATGAATTCATCAAAGTAGCAGGATGCAAAGGCAACACACAAAAATCAGTCGCATTTGTATATGCAAACAACGAACAAGCTGAAAAGGCAGCGAGCAAAACCGAATAACAAGAGCAGAGAAAGTTACAGGAGGAACCGATTCCCTGCAGATTTGTAGGGAGGAGACTGGCTTGAACCACTCAGCCCAGGAGCTCATCATCACCGCAAAGCCGGCTCTCCGGGGAGGCTGGGTAAAGATGCCCAGTCTTCCAGAGACCAGCCCTTCTGACAAAGCACAGCCGCCTTCCCGAGCAGCCAGGCAAACTCTGCAGAGAAAACGCAGGGCAGCTGCTGAGCAGCCTGAATTGCCATTCAAAGGAGAGGTGGTTTCTCTCCTTCTCTTTCTGCCTGAGCAAGTGGATCCGCATTCCCACTGTTTATGTGTCTTAAAAGCCAACATGTTCAGTGTGTTTTGGGTGTGGAAAATGATCAGCCCACAGCTGGCACGTTGAGATTATGTCTTAGGCGAGGCGTTTCCTTCGAGACCGAACCGTTTGTACAGTTTTGTTATTTCAGACCACACGCTGTCTGGCTGCTGAGCAACAGAACAGGAGTAAACGGACCAACATTCTCAGGAACGTGAGAACCAGTTTCGGCGCCTGGTGAGAGTGAAAGCTGGATCTGGGCGGGTGCCAGGCAGAGCACACCCGCCTGCTTCACCCTTCCCCAGGCTCCATCCACGTCTGTGTGGCCCCGGGCAGGGGTGAAGCTTGGGGTGATTGCGTGTCACACACGTGCCCCTTCATCCCCTGCCTGCTTCCCAAAAGGGCTTCCTGCTCCTGCCACAGACAGCAAAACCTGCTTGGAGTAGAAGGGCAGAAAATGGCCTTTTCCTGAGCCAAACCCCAAAGGAACCCAAACTCCGTGTAAAATATGTGGGCGCACTTCCTGTTTTAGTTACCTTAGGAGGGGTTCACGATCCTCTCATACACTCCTGATGCCTCTCCCCTTCCCGTCATCAATTTCATGGCCTTAGCATGTTTTTCTGAGGGTTAGGCAGTAAGCGTAAAAGTACAGACACACTCATCGGTGAAAGAAATGTAGTTGGCCTACATAAGCTGCAAAATGAACTTCTTGTGTGATGTTTGGTGATTATATCCCTACAGGTGAAGGCTTGAACTCAGGGTACTGGAGAAGTTTTACTCAAAATGGATAGATGTGTGAGTGGGTGAGTGGATGGATGGAGGGATGGATGGGTAGATGGATGGATGGATAGCTGGGTGGGTGGGTGGATGGATGGATGAATGGATGAAAGGATGGATAGATGGTGGGTGGGTGAATGGATGAAAGGATGGAGAGATGGTGGGTGGGTGGATGGATGGATGGATGAATGGATGAAAGGATGGATAGATGGTGGGTGCGTGGGTGAGTGGATGGATGGATGAGTGGATAGATGGGTGGGTGGATGGGTAGTTGGATGGGTGGGTGAGTGGATGGGTGGGTGAGGTAAAAAGAGAACCACAGCAGGCTCAATGGCCCCCTGAAGCCCCTGCCCAGTGAGCGGTGGGGGGAACCTACTAGCCTTCCTGTCTTTAGTGTCCTGTAGGAAAGTCTAGTTCCTCCCTGGCCCTGGCCCTGATGACCAATGCACAAGTGACAACCATGACTTGGAGCATCCTTGACCACACTGTGACATCTGTGTCTCTACCTTAGCAAGAACATGGTCTCTCTCAAGAAAGAAAGATAGTAATAGGAAAAGGACCTCAGCTGAATAAAGACACAGAGCTATTCAGTTTCAAGGCCAAAATCAACCAACTATCACTGCCCTATTCTTATTTTTAAAGTGATTTGTCAGAATAAAAAAAAAAATCTGTTTACTGGCCCTGAAGCATCTCTTCCAATCCCAGCAGGGACAGAACTCGGGTGTTAGAACAGCGTGCCAGGCCGAGTCCCTTCCCAGCCACTGGGCAGCATCCCTGCTCACTTCTCAGACCCTGGATCCTGCTGGGCTTCCCAGTGCGTGGGAGCCGAGCTGGGGTCTGGGACCTGCTTCCAGGCCACCAACCTGAGGTCTGGGGCATCAGCCAGCAGGACCCCTGATGGAAACGGAGCCGTGTAGGAAAGAACTGGACGGCAGGGACTCTGGACAGGGCCCACTCTCCTCTCCCCAGCTCACCAGGGAGCTCTTCGGGCTTCAGATCAGCTCTTCCCCCAGACTTCTTCCAGGTTCTGAGCTGGCAGGTAAGGTGGGCTCGTGTCCCCTGGGGGCTGACCACTGAGTCCCATGGGGCCTTCTTGGGAGGAGCTCCCACACGTTTCCTTTTCCTTCCTCTTTTCATTAGTTCTCCAACCTTATACTCTGTCTTATGCGCTGGTCCTAGATGCTTCCCTCTTTCCAGCATCTGCTGGATGGTAAGCGCGGGGCTAATCTTCCCTATTAATCTGCCCCTGGCTGCCCCTCCACACTCCCAGCCCCTCGGGGGGTCTGCTGGACCCAGCATTCTCCCCTGCGAAGAAGTGATTGGTCCAGATGCTGTCTGAGCTTCCCCCCAGCCCTGGCATTTCCTTTTAAAGGGTGGGTGGTATGTTCTTCCTCAGACCCTCAGAGCCAAGAGCCTGCTCTTCACACCTTCTGGGCACCGTGGGAGACGCTGGACTGAAAGCAAAACAATCCACTGGGCCACAGCTCTGCCTGCACCGTCCAGTTCCACCCACGGGAGCCACCAGGCACACGCGGCTCTGGACATTCCCATTGAAAGTAATTAAACTTAACAAACTTTCAATTCTGTAGTTCAAAGAATCTGAAAAAGAATATATATATAGGGCTTCCCTGGTGGCGCAGTGGTTGAGAGTCCGCCTGCCGATGCAGGGGACATGGGTTCGTGCCCCGGTCCGGGAAGATCCCACATGCCGCGGAGCAGCTGGACCCGTGAGCCATGGCCGCTGAGCCTGCGCGTCCAGAGCCTGTGTTCCGCGACGGGAGAGCCCACAACAGTGAGAGGCCCACGTACCGCAAAAAAAAAAAAAAAAAAAAAAAGAATATATATATAAAACGGAATCACTTAGCTGTACATCTAAAACATTGCAAATCAACTATACTTCAATAAAAAAATTTGGAACAAGAATTTTTTTTAATTCAGTATTTTAGTCATGATGCCCTCTTGTCAGCTACCCAGTAGCTACCTGTGGCTGGTGGCTACTTTATGGGACGGTGCAGTAAAGCGTTTCTGTCGTCAAGGAAGTTTCCCCCAGGTAGTCCTGGAGGCAGGCATGCGGTCTGCGGAGGCCAGGCCAGAAGCTGAATTGTCCTAGGACCTACCTCTACTGCCCTGTATTCCTTAGAAGTTAGTCACTCAAGCAAGTCCGTATTCAAGATGGAATAGTGTTAAAGAATTGGTGGGCATTTAAAAAAATCTGTACAGAAGGTAATTCAAAATCTGACACCTTCCACTCCCGTGGCCATCTTGAAATACATCCTCCACACACTCTTGGGTCCCCAAGGCAGAGATGAGAGCATCTGTCCAGACTCTTCCCTCCTCACCCTGCACCCATTTGGCACCAGGCCGTGTTGACTCCGCCTCGCAAATTACTCTCACGTTCCTCTCTCTCTATCCCTCCTGCCACTGCCATGGATGGATCTCCATCGTGCCCTCTGGGTCAACTGCCAACCCTCTTCCTCCTTCCCCAGGGTACTAGGACCACCACTGGAATGCACCTCAGACCGTACCATGGCCCTTCACTTTCCTGAGTAGGAACCTGAGTACCAGAGAGGTAAAGGGACTTGCCCAAAGTCACACAGCTGCCTGGAAGCAGAGGCAGGCAAGAACTCAGTGCTGCTGGCCGCTGGGGCTGGGCATCTTCCATTACCTCACTGCCTTGAGGGTAATTCTTTGGATGGTCTTGAAAGGCATTCTCCCACCAGAGGCCTGGGACAGTCTCTCTGCCTTTTTATTCCAAGCCCAAAATATGGTCTCCGTTGCTGGATTTTGCAAACAAATTATTGCTAGAGAAATAAATGGCCACTTTTATTATTTTCTTTATTCCAAGTTACCACTTAAATAGGCATTGCCAGATTTCTGGGTGTCATCATCTCATGAAGGAACTATTCTTGATCTTAAGGAACTTCCGTTCTAAAATTATACAAGACACAGACAGAGAAGATAGACACACACAGAGAGACACTAGGCTTTGCTGTTTTTGGTAAGGGCTGGGGGAAGCGCAGGGAAGGGAGAGAAAATAGAAAAGGATAGAGAAAGATCAGCACTGTTTGGTGGATGAAAATAGCAGGAGAGACGGCAGAGAACTTGATGGGTTCTGTCCCCAAGAAGAAGGGATTTCGAAGCTGCGCAACTATTTATTTATTTTTGCATGTGGAATCAGCTATTTTATGCAACTGATAAAATCAAGGACAATTAGACCAAATTGAGCTTTAATTTTGGATTGAAAGTGTGATTCTTCCACCAAGAACTCCCTCCCACGACATCTGAAATTACTAACTGCGGAAGGCACCCAGAGCCGTCAGCCTAGACCAGTGCGGGCTTAATGTCGGTCAAAAACGTAGACGCTAAGCCCCGCATGCTCCTGCAGGGGCATTAGAAAGTCTAGACGGGGTGCAGATTACGGCCACACCTCAGGCAGCATTATTTAAAGCACTTGCTTGTTTACAGTTGATTTAACTTTGGAACCGAAGAAGGAAAAGTGACCCCAGAACCCCTGGAGGATCTGGGCTGCTGGCTGTGGGTTTGGGAGGAATAGCGGGTAGGGATGTTGGTGGGACACACTCCGATCAAAAGCAAGATTTCCCTCATAATTTCATTCTCCAAAATGTGCTGAGCTTCCCCTAACCTTGAAAATAAAACAAAACAAACAAACAAACAAAAAAACCCACGCTATCACCTCTTTTCTCTTCCCTACATCTCCCTTCCTTTGCTACCCTGGTCCATAGAAGCGTAACATCCAAGTTAAAAGTTCAGAGTCTTTCTTTGAGGTCAGACAGTCCTGGGCTGACATCCCTCCTCACCTATCAAGGAAGATCTCTCTGAGCCTCGGGCCATAGCTGCTGAGTACCAGATGATGATGGTGTCTTGTCCACAGGGTGTGGACAGGATAATGGGATGATGTGTGTAAGGCATTTGACTGGCACAAAGTCGGGGTTCACAAACCATTCGCCGTCATTATAGTTATTCCTGTGGTCACACGGCCTCTAGGCCCCTTTCTCCTGGGCCTGTTAACTGATGCTGACGATTTCCCCCGTCTTGGCCGGATTGCCCTTCGGAAGCCTCGGTCCCTGTCGGAAAGCTGAGGCAGGGCCGGGACGCGTGTTCCCTCTGGGAGGAGTTGGGGACCCCACCCGTGCCCCGCGTGGGCCCTCTCAGCCGGACGGAGGAGAGGACAAAGCTTTCCCCAGGTGCCGCAGGCAGGGCTGGGGCAGACAGAGCTCATCGCTGGCGTGTCCCCCAGGCCGGACACGACGACGGGTGAGATGGAAGGCTTGCGGGGTCCCCGGAAGGGCTCGGGGAGCATAAGGGGCCCATGTCATGTGAGACCCCTGAGCAGGGGACGCGCAGCCAGGCCTTCAGAGTCTGCTTTCAGCTGGTGTCCGGGCTTAAAAATGGTGACGAAGCCCAATTTCAACTTTCCCTCCACCCTCTCTGAGATGCCTCTGACCCTCTCTCCATCAGTCGACCCTGGGTTTGTCTCTTTCCTGCAGGGGAGGGAGGGCCTGGTTGTCGAGAAGGCTCTTGGTGAGATCAGGGGCCTGGTTGTCGAGTGGACTGGACAGAGGGAGGGAAAGGAGGATGTGGGAGGGTTTGCTCTCAGCCTTTAGATGGTTCCTCGAGTGGTTGTGTTCATTTGTGCGACTGGGATCGGGCACAGCTCCTGCCCCGAGGGGCTCCTGAGGGAGGGGAGAAGGGGGCTCTAGATAACGAGAGACATGAGCACAGGGCGTGCTGGGAGCCCACGGGAGGAGGGGTCAGTAAAGGCCTCAGGAGAAGGAAAGGTCTGAATTAGGATGTCAAGGGTGATGAGCAGGGGTTACGGGGTCACCCAGGTTGCGGAGGGTAGGACAGCTGGGCGTGGTGTGTGTGTGTGTGTGTGTGTGTGTGTGTGTGTGTGTGTACTGCAGGGTTACAATTCATTTGCGGGTGCGGGGAGGATGTTAGGAAGTGGAGAGGTTGGCAGGGGCCACATCACAGAGGCCCTGAAGGTCCATGTCACAGAATTGGGGTTTTCCCAGAGAGACGATGGGAAGTCCCAGAAGATGTTGAGACCGGCGAGTGCCACAGCAGGACTGCATTTCAGAGCCGCCCATGCTGACTCTGCCCCAGGATGCGTTCTTGGGCCTTGACGGTCACATACCCGGCTGCCACATTTCTGCTTTGCAGAACTGAGGAGACTCAAGGCAACATTTTTTGTTGTTGTTCATGCCATTGCTTAGCAATGGAAGCAAAACAGACTCACCTTCCATGTGATCAGGGGCCCTTTAAAATGTGTTTTTATTTTTTATCAAAGTAGTGCATGTACATAGGTTAGGAAAGCCAGACATGGACACAAGGTGTGTGATAGAAAACAGTTGTCCCTGCCCCCTCTGCCTCCCTCCCAATTCTCATTCCTCAGATACCACAGCTTCCTTCTTCTGCTCTTTACCTCTGCATCTGCAGATGGCATAGGTAGAATGCTTTTTCTTTTTTTTCTGTTTTAGATTCATCGTGGAAGGCCGGGCCATTGAGATAGGCTGGGACCTGGGACCTGGGACCCTTTGCTGCAGTGCTTATACAAAGAAACTACAAGAGACTAAAAATAACTGCTTGCATGCGCATGCACAGTTGGGACAAATTATGGACAACAAGATACAAAGAGACCAAAAAAAACCAACTGCTACTTCTGAAGAGCTGGGAGCAAAAGCAGGGGGTCGGGAGCAAAAGCAGGACACTGTGCCTGCCCCCCGCACATAACACCACCTAAGGGGTGGGCAAACCACCTAAGCACCCCTCCGGCCTGATCCCTGGACACACCCCTGCCCTCACCCCATATAAGGAAACAGCTCACGCCCCTGCTGCAGCAGGAACCCCAGTAAAGCCTTGCCTGAATGTCTTGTCTGGCCTCTTATCAATTTCTGTTGATTAAGAACCCTGGTTGGTAACACCATCCCTCCCATTTACATACTCTTGCCTCCTCTCCATGTCCTCATTTCCTCAATACAGCGACGTCACACTTTTAGCTAAACCAGGGGCTAGCATAGTGTTTCCAGCACAGCCGAGCCACCTGGTAAACTAGAGCAACGTTTTCTTTTGTTTTGCTCTTTGGTTTCCTGGAGTTAGTCATTGCCAGTTTGTTTGGTTTTCCCAAACAAACTGATTCACCCCCAGCCCCTTCAGCTGAACCCCAACCTCCTTTCATACCTTGGAACAAAGCAAGCCTTCTGCAGGATCCTTTCTGCTGAGCCTTTCCTCCTGGACCTTCCCTCTCCTGCTCAGGTGGGAGACACTTCTCTCCAGGAGGCTGCCTAGCTGGCACACGGGGGCTTCTTCTCACTCTCAGCCTGAAAAATCCCTTGGCCTTCAGAGCACCTGGGGACCATTTGGGGACGCTTCCTCAGGTAGAAGAAGCTATACAAAACTTTTCTAAAAACTAGGATAATTTTGGATTCCCCCTTTAAGTACACTGGAAATGACTCTTAACCACACACAGGCCTTGGCTTTCTGAGGGTGCAAAATCGAATCCCCTCTTTGGTTTTAAATGCACTAAAGCCCTTGCTCTGCCGTCTGATTCCTACAAGGGCATGCAAGACACACAGCTGTTAATTTTTCCAGGTGCACACACAGTAATTAAACTGAATGCTATCATAGCCTTTCTAGGTAAAAAGGCCTCCTGGGCTTGTTTTAATGAATACATAAAGCTCATCTGTAATTGGTACCTTTAGTTATTAATATGCAAAGGAGGCCTGCTGGTATCTGTAATTAGCACCAAATTCTCGATGGTTAAGGATGCTGCCAAAATAGGAAAGTCTGCAATCCTCAAAGTCTCCAGCCACTTGAGGACCTCCCAGACCTCACCTCCAGCCTAGCCTCCCCCTCTGTGCTCCCCTCCCAGGTGTCCAGCTGCCTGCCAGACCCTCCTCTCTGTATTCCAGAAGCATCTTGAACTAGTCTAACACTGGACTCAAGTTCTATTCCCTCCCTACACTTGCAGCCCCTTCTAAGAAGCCCAGTCCTGGGTCACGGCCCTTGTCTTTCCCTTGCCCTCCTTCCTCCTTCCCAGCAGGCTCACCTCCTCGGGAATAATACACCCAGGCAGTCCCCTGACCCAGAAACCCATGCCCCCTCATGACCTCTCTTGCCTCCTCTGGCCATCCCACTCATGTGGAAGGCAGCTGCCTCTTCTTCCACGCCCACCCCCTCCCTGGGTCAGGCCTCATCAGTGCTGCAGGGGTGGAAGGTTGGAGAGGGGAGTCTGCCGTGCCTTCCCACGGTCTCCCCACCTCCTTTCTCGGCAGTCCCATCCATTTCCCATGTTGCAGCTAAGCATGATTTTTCCAAAGCACCTCTTCACTTTCATCTTTCAGGTCTCAGCTTCGACACAGTGTCCCCTGGGAAGACGGCGAAGATCCCCGGCTCCCCAAGTCCGATGTTAGTGCCCTACCCACCTCCTCCCTCGGCACCCCTAACTATCGCGTGTAGCATTTAAGCACTCATATGGTGTTTGCCTGTTCATTTGTTTGCTTCCCTCCTTGAGAACAGGGATGTGTGTCGCTACCCTCATCAACTGACACACAGTAGACCATCAACAAATGCTTTCAAAAGAATGACTGAGTTAGGCTTCTCAGATTTTTTTTTTTTTTTTGGCGGTACGGTGAGAGGTGCGGGCCTCTCACTGTTGTGGCCTCTCCCGCTGCGGAGCACAGGCTCCGGACGCGCAGGCTCAGCGGCCATGGCTCACGGGCCCAGACGCTCCGCGGCACGTGGGATCTTCCCGGACCGGGGCACGAACCCATGTCCCCTGCATCGGCAGGCGGACTCTCAACGACTGCGCCACCAGGGAAGCCCTCTCAGATTATTTTTTAAAGTCCTCTATCAATTCTTGTTATTTGATTAATTTGCCAGCAAACCGACTCCTACCCGCTGCGCGCAAGGGAAACCTTTGTGTTAACCTTGATTGCTTGACCTTGAGCACTGAATTAGGAAAGCCTGAGTGAGCTCTTGTACCCAGTGTTATTGTGCCCCCCCGCCCAGGTAAATGCACAGTCCGCTGTGGGAGGCTGGGTGGTACAGGGGCCAGAGCCCTGCCCCGAGTCAGGAGGGTGGGATCTTCCACTCTCTGGGCTGTGACACCTTGGACCAGCCGGCCTCCCTGGCTCGCCTGGTGGCTTTGGAGTTGCAGGCAGGGGGCCGGCCGATGAAGCCTGAGCCTGCCTCTCCCCACTCTCCCACCCCCAGCTCCGCCACATTGTGTATGATTCTGTCGCTTCCATCACTCACATCTGCAGCCAGCGGCCCCGATGCAGATTAAGTCCTTTGAAGGCAGGCTCTGAAAACACGAGGAAGATATTCTCTTTGGTAGGAACATTCGAAATAACATCTTTTCAAGTGTGTGGAAGATCAGAATATGAATAGGATGGGGGTGCGGCAAGAAGGGTTTGTGAAAGGAGGGGCTGGGTCCTGCAGCTTGCTCTATTCTGAACGGGGGAGCCGGGAAGCTTGCTTTCTTTTCTCTACAAAATGACAAAATCGCTGTGGGGACATTTACAGCCAGAATCTCTTTGACATTTTTAAATCTCCGAAATCACGAAAAAAAAAAACCCAAAAAAACATCATAGCATGTGCGTTGGCAAGGGAAAGGCTTTATGTTGTGGGGTTGTCTAAAAGACACCAGCGGAGCCTGGGTATCTCTGTCAAGACTGTTCTCTGAGGATAGTTTCCTGGGCAGCATCTGCATCATGTAGAAGGTGGGGTGGTAAGGACTGAGCACTTCCTTACAAGTCACTGCAGACACGGTGGCCAGTGTGTCAGGCTCACCTCTTCCCTCTTGGGATGGATGGGAAGGGACAGCAATGGAAATCTTAAAGGTGCAGGATGACACTGAACCCAACCTTCACGGTTGGGTGTTGGAGGCCAGCTGTGGCCCCATAACTCACCCCTAAGAATCTAGGACTCCCTGACCCCTTGGGGTGGTGACTTACTGGGCAAAGCTCATGAACAAGCACTTGGCCTGGAAGGCAAAGAAACAATAACTCTGAAATCCCAGTGAGGAGGTATTTGGACACCTATAAATAAATCACCTACTTCCCCCGTCCTTCGCATTACCGCCCATCAAAGTATCGGCCTCAACATCTGCTGCCCAGTTAATAGTCCTTCAGGAGCCAGTGTGATGCCAAAATCTAGCAACTCACCGGCACTTAATGACAACGTCCAGCAGAGATGCTGACCAGCCTTGCTGAATATGCTATCCTTGTATGGAAGAGGCAAAAAAGGAGGGAGAAAGAGGGCTGGGGCCCTGCACCTCCAACCTCAGAGGATGGGCCAAGGTGGGCAGGGCAGCTGGAGCCCGAAACAGACTCCTCAGGACAGCGCGACCCTGGACTGGGCCCTTCTAGGAAGCCCATACCACGGGCTGGCTCTGGGGCAGCAGTGTAACACTAGCCATGCTATAGCTTTGTATTGACAGACACATCAGCTTCACGTCCAAGAGGGGCGCTGCGTGGTGTAACCCTATGTGATGCATGTGGCTTGGTCGTTCCATTTGGAAACAGGAGACAAAGTCAGCTTTGTATCCAGGATTCCTTCTCTGTCGTCTTTACAAATGCACACAAACAGGTCTGACAACTTGCTACGTGCCCAGAATAAGGGAGTCACCGGTGCGGAACTATTTCATGGCAGTAGTCCATGGAAGGGGCAGTTCTGACTGCTGGGACTGGTGCACACAAACACCCCAACTCCAGACTTGTCCCCAGCCTGCTTCTGGTCCCAGAGCTTCTTGGATTGTAGAACTCTTTGAGAATTAATTAGGCAGGATCTCTGGACCCTCATTTCAGGAAATAATGTACAGCTACACAAATTTTGCCTATAATTTCCCTGGAAAGCAGGGATCTTTGGAGCTCATTTATAGCCTCCTGGTTAAGATCCCGGTTTAGGAGTTGACATAAAAGTCCCTCCAAGGAGAAGTTTCTTCACTGTGATGGGCTAAATATTGAGTTCTCTCTGAACACATTATGAACATATTATACATGATCGGTTTTTATCAAAATTCAAATTGTTGACTTCTCAGGAATGTCTCTGCCAATAAAGCAACATGTGCCTGTGGCGTGAAGGAGGAAGGCGGCCTCTGGGGCGAAGGCTGGGAGGAGCTGCTTTTCTCTAGAACACACATCACCCACAGCCCCGGTTGCCCCAAGAGATTGTCTGACTTGGAGCACATCCCTGATATTTTCTTGGGCATCTCGTCTGCTTCTGATAATTGATCTGAGCAGCGTTCGTCGAGGGTGTTGAGGGACAATGTTGGGGATGGATCTTGTGCAGGTTCGTTCACCCGGGGGGTGACTTATGGCCGACTGGCTGAACTGTGATTTGGTGCAGCTGAAACAAGGCTGCAGGCGAATGGGGGCTGGCTCCTGGTTTCCATCTATTTGGTGGCCACCTTTCCTTCCCCAACACCCCAGAGGCTCTCTCCAGAGTGGTCACCAGAGCTAGAAGTTTTAGGAATCACAGTCCAATCCAAATTCTTAGCTGGGATGTTGAAGGGCTGGGTGTTGGGAAAACACTTCTCCCAGGACAGCTGAAACAGTGAGCCAGTTTGCAGGGTATGGGCTGGCTGCAGGGAGAGCTGAGAGTGGGGGGGGACCAGGCCAGCCCGACGGTGGGCTGTTGGTGGCCTGCCGGGGCTGAGAGCCGGTGCGCTTTCTGCTTAGGAAGCTCTACCGGAAAGCAGTTTCTCTAATGCCCACAGCGGCACCGGAGGGGTGAGCAGGGCCCTGGAAATGGTGGGTATGATGTGGGCCCAGGGCAGAGGTGGGGGAGGCTCCTGGGAGTGGGTCGCTGCCTGACAGCTGGCCGGACTGAGGCTCCTCTGTAAGGACAGACAGGACAGGGCCCAGCCATCTGCTCAGCGCTAGTATTCGGGACAGGGTTTGCTGTAGCATCAGAACTCAGGCCTCTCGGGGGAAGGCACTGCTTCCTGCCAGGACGGACTAGGTGAGCTGGTGACAGATGTGAGTCAATCCTCTTTCTGTTTACCAGTTGCCGCAAATCATTTTCCAGGGTTTTCCTACTGGGTACCTTATCTTCTCAACCGTGAGGTAAGTTCCAGGAAAAGAACTGTGTCTTTTATTTTTTAAGGTCCACCCTTGGCTCCAAGCCTGGCCCTGAACTTGTGGAATTCAGTGTCTCCGGCCACGTGCCTTTGCTCGCGCAGTCCTGAGTCCCCCTAAAATGTGTCTCTGTTCACCAGCAAAATCTGAAGTGACCAGAAGATGCCCCGCCGTGAAGACCCACGTCGAATGGTACCACAAGGCCTTGTGGAGAAAGAGAATGAGGGCTCGAGGCCCAGCTGGCCCTGCTCCAGATCACATGACCTTGGGCAAGTCACTCCACTTCTCTGAGCCCCAGTCTACTCCCCTGAGCAACGCGAGTGGCGATGACTGCTCCCAGAGCTGCTGTCAGGGTTCAGTCACAGGTTGGATGTGGTTTGCTCTCACTAGAAATTTCTCACCAGTGTTTGCTCTGGCGTATGGCCTTTCTCCCAGGAAGCAGTTTCCCAAAGCCAACCAGAGACCCTCTTCAGCCTCTCTCAAACCTCCATAGCAATTCGTACCCTCATATCTCACGCTTCTTCTGCCTGGTATCATCACTCAACTGTGCAATATATATTAGCTGTCTATCCTCACCCTGACCCTCAGCCCTCACACACATTCGATGTTTATTTATTTATTTTATTTTATTGACTTTGGCTGCACCAGGTCTTAGTTGTGGCATGCAGGATCTTTTAGTTGCAGCATGCAGGCTTCTTAGTTGCCGCATGTGGGATCTAGTTCCCCGATCAGGGATTGAACCTGGGCCCCCCTGCACTGGGAGTGTGGAGTCTTACCCACTTGGACCATAAGGGAAGTCCCACACATTCACTGTTTAAATAATATTTATTATTTTCTTTATTGAGGTATAGTTGATTTACAATATTATATAAGTTTCAGGTGTACAACAGGGTGATTCACAATTTTTAAAGGAGGTACTCCATTTATAGTCGTTATAAAATATTGGCTATATTCCCCATGCTGTACAATATATCTTTGTAGCTAATTTATTTTATATGTAGTAGTTTGTACCTCTTAATTCCCTACCCTCCTTCTCTCTCTCCACTGGTAACCACTAGTTCTCTATATCTGTGAGTCTGTTTCTTTTTCATCACATTCACTAATTTGATTTATTTTTAAGATTTCACATATAAGTGATAACATACAGTATTTGTCTTTCTCTGCTGACTTATTTCACTTAGCATAATACCCTCCAAGTCCATCCATGTTGCTGCAAATGGCATTATTTCTTTCTTTTTTATGGCTGAGTAATATTCCATTGTATATATGTGCCACATCTTCTTTATCCATTCATCTGATGATGGACACTTAGGTTGCTTCCATGTCTTGGCTACTGTAAATAGTGCTGCTGTGAACACTGAGGTGCATGTATCTCTTCAAATTAGTTTTTTTGTTATTTCCAGATATATGCCCAGGAGTGGTATTACTGGATCATATGGTAGCTGTATTTTTAGTTTTTGTGAGGAACCTCCATACTGTTTTCCACCGTGACCGCACCAATTTACATTCCCACCAACAGTGCACGAGGTTTCCCTTTCTCCACATCCTCGCCGTACACATGCACTTTTGTAAGCTACTAAGGGCCAAGTTGACAGCTAGTTCAGATTTACACACACCAGAGCCTCCAGCGCATATGAGGATCAAAGGACCGCTGCCTGGATTGAATCATTTACTGCTATGGAATAAATATTCAAGTTCTGAAAAGGAAGTCACACCGAATCACACAGCGATGCTTCAAACCTGAAGATTTCCTCCGCAACAAAACTCTGTTTTTCTACCAGCAGCAAGCTTAGCCATTCATGTGAATAATTTCAAACAGCCTGAAAAATCACCACTGATTTCAAAGCACCACAGTCACACATTAAACCTCTTTTCAGAAAAAGACGAAAGAGAACTGAAAGAATAAACTTTCAGTCCAAAGGGTGGGCGTAAGGAGGTACTTATACAACAAAATTAATTTAGCCATTTGCCAATCTTTATAGTGGATGACCTGAGAAGGACATTTTGCTTCTATCCAGAATATACTGTTATGTAATAAATGAAAGCTCAGCTGTCCCCCCAAAGAAGGGGGGAGTTGATGTGTCACTGGCCACCGGAGGGACACTGTGTGACACAGGCCACAGGGCCACCTCCTCCACCGGAGGCTCTGGAACTTGGAGGCTGGTGGGGGAGACTTGAAACCGCCTGCCCGGGTCCAAGCCCACCTGGGTTTGCATGCAGTCACCCCCCAAGGCAGATACTGTGCCTCCAACTCTGAGTCCTGAGGGTCAGGTCAGCTCCGCGTTGGACTTGTTTTGTTATTGAAATTACAGGTTTAGAAAAGGAGTGTCGGTTCCCAACTCAGAAGAAGGAATCTCCTCGGGCATCTGCGTGCTGATCTAAGCACCATTCATGATTTTTTCCAACCCAACCTTGTTTCTGTGACCTTTAGTAATCTCGTTATTCCCAGCAGAAAATGCTCAGAGCTAAAACAGTCTCGTTATAATTTAGTCTTTACACTGAAAAAAAATTTTCCCCACTGTCCTTCACCTCACAATCCCCCGAATGCCCCCCACCCCCTCCCCAAAAAAGAGACCCCGAAACTCCTATACTTGGTTTCAAGCTCCAAGCAGATCTTATTTATTTATTTATTTTTAGGACGCATCAGTTAAATCTGTTCATCTTTTTTGAGTTGAGGGACTGGAAGAAATCACACATCGTTTCTGATGTGATATACCCATGGGCGGTTTTGCATCCTACCCAAAGATAGCTCAACTTCGTTTTAAGATGTTTTGCCTTCTATGGCAATCAAAATCAAACTTTTCTAAGTAGACGTGTGCTCGTGGGTTACGCAAGTGCTGTCAGCGGTGCCTGCGCTCTTTGCTTGACCTTGGATGAACATCTAAGCCTTGGAGGCGGGTGTGTGCATCAGTGCTGCCCACATGCACACGGGCGCCCCAGGTCGCTCAGGCTCCAGGATGATAAGAGGGTAAAGGGCAGTCACCTCTGGGCTACTCATGGGCTTTGTGAAAGGTCACAACGTCTGCCTAATTGGAGGCAACTTTCTTTCATGCCCATTTTTATCTCCTCGGGGAGAAATGCCAAGTGAGCTGAGAATTAAGGAAGTCAGGGGCCAGCTGAGCAGCCTCGTTAAAGACACCTCAGGGGGCCTCCCTGGTGGTGCAGTGGTTAAGAATCTTCCTGCCAATGCAGGGGACACGGGTTCGAGCCCTGGTCCGGGAAGATCCCACATGCCATGGAACAACTAAGCCCGTGCACCACAACTACTGAGCCTACGCTCTAGAGCCTGCGAGCCACAACTACTGAAGCCCATGCGCCTAGAGCCCATGCTCCACAACAAGAGAAGCCACGACAATGAGAAGCCCTCGTGTCGCAATGAAGAGCAGCCCCCGCTCACCGCAACTAGAGAATCCCCACGCGCAGCAACGAAGACCCAACGCAGCCAAAAATAAAAACAAATCAATAAATTAATTTAAAAAAATGAGAGACACTTCGGATTTTGGGTCTCACTTTGCTCATCTCTAAAACGGGACCAGATGCTTTCAAAGGCAACTTCCAGCTCAAACTCAGGCTCTTGCTTTTCTTTTCTCCAGGAAGATCCCAGGAGGTGATCAGGGTCCAGGTGATCACTCCGTTCTCCCCTAATGTCATCCATCCAGCCTCCTGTATGTCATTACTTTTCTCCTGCCCCATGAACAGCATCTCTTGTTCTCACCCCGGGGCAGCGTCTTCCCTTCTGCCCACCCTTCCCTGGGTCCCATCAACAAGATATCTGGGGTAACATATTTTTAACCAGGACAAGCTTTGGGAAAACCTCTGTCACTGTTCCGAGGAAAGTCGATTCTGTTTATTTTCATAAACTGTTGTCAGTTTCCTCAAACTTTCCACTTACCTCTTCTCCTTAAACAAAATTATCTTTCTCCAACCGTAACACTTCCTATGCAACCCTGTTAAAGGAAACTATTGCATTCATTCAAATAAAATTATTCAGGACCTACTATTTGTTGGGCTCAAGAAATGCTTGTCGAGTGAATAAGTGAATGGATGAATGTACCTTGTTGGTTGCTATAGGAGATTCAGAAACAAGCCCTCTTCCCAGCCTTTAGGGGGATGGTCTGTGGTGGCAGAAAGGATTAAACACACACAAGAATAGTTGGAATACAAGCAGTGCTAACCTTCATGATATAGTAACACTGCTTGTAAATATTGAAAGCCAGTGTCAGTTGAATACAAGTTGGAAAAGAGCCACTTCCCTAACCACACCCTGTAAGCATCTTTCTCCTCCCAGCTATCCTGCCTCTTCCTCGGCACCCCCAGACCTCCCCCAAAACTAGCAACCAGAGAGGGCTAACACCTGGCTTGGCAGGGAACCTCAGGTATGCTGTTCCAGAGCTGTTCTGATTGGTCAGCACCCTTGCCTGTGAGTTACTTAATATTTGGACTATCTCTACTGTATGAGTAAAGCTCAGGTAACTGGCAAAAAGAAATAATAAAAGTAAGTAAAGAAAGGAAATATGGGGAGAGTTGGTTCCATTCTCCACTAGAGTGATGGGCACCAGCCATAAGAGGACATTACATTCCCTGGTCACAGCGACCAGCTCAGGAATGGGCAAATGACCCAACCAGATGCAATGAGATGTAACAAAACTTTTGCTGGGACTGTTGGTAGAGGGATATTTACTCTTAATGATGGATGTGGACTGTGATGTGATTCTGGAGAAACCATGGGCTACCATATGAAGCCCAGTGATGCTAGGAGTTGAGCGATGGGAAAGCTCCTAGATCAAGCCATTCCTGAAGTCATGCCTGCCTTCTGCACTATTCAGTTATCTAGAGTAGGCAAGTTTGTCTTTCTGTCATTTTTTAACAAAAAAAAGTCCTGATACTGCGATGAGGCAGCAAAGGAAATACAGGAGTAAGAGAGATGGAAAACGGTGCCGTCATTCTCAGTTCCCTTCTTTCTTAGCTTTTTGGAGCCAGGTCTGCTTGATCCTGGGATCTGGTCTCCTTACTCTTTCTCATTCCCCAGGTCATCATCCCCTCCTGACTTTGTTTTTTGATTTCCTACCCAGTCAGGAGTAAAATCCCTCACATTTTCAAACTTCTTCTGTTTTCACCTTGCCAATCTCCAACCCTGGGTCATCAGAAGAACACTCCCCAGCCCTTTTCTCATCATGGCAAACTCAAAACATGACACTCTTTGAAGGGTACCCTGGGGTAAACTAGAGATTTAGGGTATCTTTATGGGCCTTGGGGGGGAAAAGTCCATTATATTTTTTAATATTATGAAATTTTGATCTAAAAAAAAGTAAAATACAAAGTCCCAGGGAAGATATAGCTTTGTATGAAACTTCAAAATAAAATCTTTTCAAAATGTTAAACAAGAAATTTGAGCTTTCTTCTATGGACATGACTTTTTAAATATCAGTTTAAATGCTTCAAATGCTGTCCTTGAATCCTAATCAAGACCTTTTATTTATTTATTTAGATTTTTAAAATTAATTTATTTTTTATACAGCAGGTTCTTATTAGTTATCTATCTATCTATCTACCTATCTATCTATCTATCTATCTATCTATATATTTTTTTTGGTACGTGGGCTTCTCATTGTTGTGGCCTCTCCCGTTGCGGAGCACAGGCTCCGGACGCGCAGGCTCAGCGGCCATGGCTCACGGGCCCAGCCGCTCTGCGGCATGTGGGATCTTCCCGGACCGGGGCACGAACCCGTGTCCCCTGCATCGGCAGGCAGACTCTCAACCACTGTGCCACCAGGGAAGCCCAGTTATCTATATTTTTATCTTTGTAGTGTACTTTGTAGCTTTCTTAACATTTATTAATAGTAAGCTTACTTATTTTATATTTAAAAAAATTTTTTTGAATTTTATTTATTTTTTTATACAGCAGGTTCTTATGAGTTATCCATTTTATACATATTAGTGTATATATGTCAATCCCAACCTCCCAATTCATCCCACCACCACCACTAGCCCCCCGCCGCTTTCCCCCCTTGGTGTCCATACGTTTGTTCTCTACATCTGTGTCTCTACTTCTGCCCTGAAAACCAGTTCATCTGTACCATTTTTCTAGATTCCACATATATACATTAATATATGATATTTGTTTTCCTCTTTCTGACTTACTTCACTCTGTATGACAGGTCTCTAGGTCCATCCACGTCTCTACAAATGACCCAATTTTGTTCCTTTTTACAGCTGAGTAATATTCCATTGTATATATGTACCACATCTTCTTTATCCATTCATCTGTCGGTGGGTATTTAGGCTGCTTCCATGACCTGGCTATTGTAAATAGTGCTGTAATGAACAGTGGGGTGCATGTGTCTTTTTGAAGACTTTTTAATGATAATCTCTTCAAATTCTTGGTAGTCACTATCAACGAGAAAGTGCACATGTTAGAAATAAAAAAATTAAAACCATTCTTTGGGAACCTTTCAGAATGTCGACAGCTGAAATTATATTTAAAGAACCAACAGTCTCTCCTCTTTTTCATTTCTACGTACAAATGTGATTTCTTGCTGATGTTTCTTATGATAAAACAAATGGACTTCGAATCCAATCGGATTATTTTTATGTCAACTATTTCCAAATAATGGGAAGCCCTAATGTGGAGAATGCAGGTGTATTTTTAAAACAGTCTCCTTATACCTAAAATGAAGACCATGACAATAGTTCATCAGCCATGGGTGAGAGCTTCCCAGTCACTGTTTCAAGACACCCTGCTGTCCCGGCCCGCATGGTGGCCAGGTGGGGCATAGACTGTGGCCTCCAGCTGAGAGCTGCCTCTGGGCTCCTGCAGGCAAAAGCGCAATGACCAACATCAAGGACCATGATGTACAGATGCTCCACCGTGGAAACTGGGTGAAGCCAGCTGTGCAGCATGACTCCGCCCAGCCTGGACAGAGAGCTCGTGGAGCTGCTGTGCACACGGCCGCTGGGGCTGATCAGAAGGGGCCTCCTGGGAGGCCGGTGAGGGCTTTAGCGGGTGGCGCTAAGCCTCTGCCTTCACGTACAACAGACGCTCGCGTCCACTAGACGTAGCATCACAAAGTGAATGCGCCCTGCGTAACCACTACTCTTGGGAATAGTAAATTCACCTGTTGACACAGATGAAGCCCCTAACCCCAACGCCTCCACTTCCTACTATTTTTTCTTGTTTTTCCCTTCACCTCAGCCACCAGCATCATCTTTCTGAAGGTCACCTAGAAACCCAATTCAAAGCCCTTTCCTCAGCCCTTGACTCCTCTCTGGAGCAACCAGAGCTATTTCCTGCCCTCTCTAGCAAGAGACATTTCTCTCTCTCGGGCCAGGACCAGGAGGTTTTGTGTGACTTGTTAAGGAGAATTGAGTGTAAAGCCCTGAAGTCTCTCGGAAAAAAACCAAAAAAACTCATAGATGGGGCTAATCGGATGAGCGCCAGGTTTCAAAGAAGCAGTATTTGTAATGACATTAAAAATTCAAGGCTAGTATATTGGCTTTCAGCATTTTTCATCTTTGAATGCTCAATAAAACTATTTTTGGCAAAGGAAAAAAAGAAACATTTCTCTCTTATTGACTGTGGGCTGTACCGTCTTGAGCCTCTTCTTACTTATTGATGCCTTACTTTCTTTCTTAGTTTTTTTTTTTTTTTTTTTCCCTCTCCTACCCACTATCAATGGGGTTTCTGACCCTCTTGTACTCCAAACCTTCTACACACACTGTTTTCACCATCACTATTGTGTGGACGAATTTAAAATCCTGCTAGTGGTATGACTGTCCAAGCTCCAGTTCTAAATTTCTGCCCTCTCTTTGGACAATTCCATCTGAATCTCCTGACAGCACCTCTTGCTCATCACGCCCAGAGACCCCTTCTTCATCCCAGCCCCAAATCAGCTCTTCCTTGCCACTTCTCTGCTTTGTTAAGGGCACCACCGTCACCCCACCTCGGCTCAAACCCTTGAAGGTAAACTTGGTTTCTCAACTGATTGCCGAATCTTGATGATTCTCCCTCCTGAATGCCTGTCACATCCAATCTCCTCGATTTTGGTAGATGCCACCCTATCCTGGGTTCTTTACCTCTCACCTGGATTATTACAATAGCCTCCCAACTGGCCACCTTCGACAGATTATTACCAGTTTATTGCACCCAAAAACTCCCTTGTTTAAAAGCTTTCAATAGGGAATTCCCTGGCGGTCCAGTGGTTAGGACTCCGTGCTCTCACTGCCCAGGGCCCGGGTTCAATTCCTGGTCAGGGAACTAAGGTCTTGCAAGCTGGGCAGTGCAGCAAAAAAAAAAAAAAAAAAAGCTTTCAATAGCTCTTTATTGACCAAATTTAGCTTAACTTCTTAGCCAGACATTCAAATCCCTTCATAATCTGTCCCCAGCCTATCTGTGTAACCCAAGTTCATTTATAGATTCTAGAAATATTTACTGAGCTCCTACACTTTGTGCCAGACTGGCCTAGGTACTGGAGATACTGCAATGAATGAAATCAAATTCTCAGTTCCCATGGAATTAACATTCTAAAGAGAGTCAGACAACAGGCAAACATACATGTTAGATCATAACGCTTGTAGAAAAATAAATTCGGGTAAGAAGGTAGATGGTGATGGGAGTGGCATATTAGATGGGATGGTCAGGAAGTCCTTTTTGATGAGGCGGCATTTGTCTAGAGACCCGAATGAAATGAGGGTGAGACTTATGGATATCGAGGGGAAGGGCATTTCAGGTAAAAGGGAAAAGAAAGGGAAAAGAAATTTCCAAGTCCTTCAAGTCAGAGCACGCTTGGCAAGTTGGAGAAACTGCAAAGGGGCCAGAATCGATGAGCAGAGTGAACAAGAAGGAAGAGATGAGAGAGAGTCGGCTGGAGGCCAGGTTATGTAGTCGTGGATGGATGACGATGTGCATTTAGGATTTAATCCTGAATGAGGTGGAAGGCCCTGGAAGGTTTTGAGTAGTTGAGTGACATGTTCTAAAAAATACTACAGACAGCTGTGGAGAGACTGGATTGAGAAGGTGATGAGGGAGAGTGAAAACTGGGAGACCAGTTAGGAGGCTGTTGCAATAATCCAGGCAAGAGATGAGACGAGCGGTTTGAAGAGGGTAAGAAGTTGTTAAATTCTGGTTACGGTTTGAAGGTAGTGCCGCTGGCATCTGCTGGTGGATTGATTGGATGTGAAGTGTCAGAGGAAGAAAAGAATCAAGGATGATTCTCAAGCAACTGGAAAAGCACAACTGCCATGAACTGAGCTCTCTGAGAAGACTGTGGGAAGAGAAGGAAGTCTACAGGAGGAGGAAAGTCCAGTCTGGGGTGTATTAAGCTTCAGGTGACCATCAGGTATCCAAGTGAAGATGTCAAGTTGTCAGTTGAATAGTTGAGTCTAGAATTCACGAGAGAGATCCAGGCTAGAAATAGGTTTGGAAATTGTGTATAGATGGTATTAGTGTTCAGAGAGTAGGAGAGATCTCTTAGAGAGTGTCCACAGAGGCCAGTGGACTGAGCCTGGGTCACTACCACATGCAAAGGTTGAGAAGATAAAGAGAGCTCAGCAAGAGAGAACTGTGGGTGGAAGGAAAGAAAGCCAAGAAACTATGGTGGCCTGGAAACCAAGAACAGAAAGGGTTCAACAAGGAGGGAGTCGTTTGTGATTTGTTTAAAAATAATCGTGTGTGTGTGTTGTGTGTGTACACGCATGTGTGTAACGGAGGGTGGGGGGCTAGTTGGTATATAAAATAAACAGGAACTGCCACATTGATCATTGCTGAATCTGGGAAGATGGGGAGCTCATTTTACCATTTTCCTTATTTGTGTATATGTAGGAAATTTCCCATTAAAAAGAAGTGACAGGGACTTCCCTGGCAGTCCAGTGGTTAAGGCTCCGCGCTTCCACTGCAGGGGGTGTGGGTTCCATCCTTGGGCAGGGAACTAAGATCCCGCATAACGCACTGGCGTGGCCAAAAAAAAAGGTAACAAAATAAAACAGAGAAACTGAAACACTGATGGTGCTGATGGGTCAATTCAGAGAGTGGATGTGACCTGTAGAGGCACTGGTGGTGGTGACGAGCAGTCTCAGCAGGGACGAGAGCCTGTTGGCAGTGGGTTCAAGAGAGATGAGGAAAAAAGGAGCAAGTGAGTGCGATCACCTCCTTCTAGGAATTCCGAAGGAAAGGGGAACAGAGAGAAATGGGTCAACAGCTGGAAGGAGATCAAGGGGCCAGCGGCGGGTAGGTGGTTGGTGAGCTTAGGATGGGCTGAGGACAGCCATATTTCCTACCACTGCCCTGCACACAAGCTCTAGACACAGCCCCGGAAAGCATCCTCTCCCCACGTTCTCTGTCCACACCTGCCCCTCCCCATTCATCCCACCCATCCACCAAGGCCTAGACCACGTTCCACCTCCTGCATCATCCCAACTGTATGTGATGTGTCCAGGTGTCTGGTTTCTACCCACATGCAGAATTTTCAAGAAAATTGATTATATGAAAGTTTTGGTTGTGGTGCTGTTCGGTTGGGGTCTCTGTGGCTCTCACCTCCAGTGTGTGTTTATGCTGTAGATGAAAGCTATACAAGGCTCCCCTGATGGCCTTCGGAGGGGAAGCAGAACTTCTACAGAAACAGTAAAGTTTCTTATTCCTTTAGATCTTGGAAGATAGCATTCGATAGTAGCAACGAGAAGAGTATCTTTCACTTGCCTTTCCCACTCTAAAAGACAAGGCTAGAAGCACCAATCCACGCTAAGGGATCACGGACTGCTATTGATTTTTAAAACTAACTGAAAAGCCTCCGCTGCTAACAAAAGACTTCTCTTTGGAAACATCAGAAGTCGGGCGGAGCAGGTGGGTGGGGAGAAGAAGCCTTCTAGTTTCAGCTCCGTGAAACTGCCCTGAAAAGTAAGATGTGATGGAAAACACTGCTTCCCTCACACCTCCCTCCGAGTATATAACAGCAAGGAGACCAGGGCACTTTCTTAAGATTCTTCCTGCGGAGAAGTTTCCCTCAGAAGCACTCATTTTCAGTGCAAAAGGCAAGAACAGACAAGACACTTCTAATCAGGATTAAATACAAGATGCATCAGAGGTGGGCTGTGAAGAAATTCTCAAGAAACGAGAGATGTTATCAGTGCTTCATGATGAGAAGGCTAGAGGGACAAAAAAAATTTCTGTTCCTATATAGCTAAACTGAGGGAGACAAGAGCAAACACATCTTTTTTTTTTTAAATTGAAGTACCGTTGGTTTACAATGTTGTGTTAGTTTCAGGTGTACAGCACAGTGATATATTTATAACTGAATCACTGTGCTGTACACCTGAAACTAACACAACATTGTACGTATATATATACTTTTTTAGATTCTTTTCCCTTATAGGTTATTACAAAATATTGAGTCTAGGGACTTCCCTGACAGTCCAGTGGTTAAGATTCCATGCTTCCACTGCAGGGGGCATGGGTTCGAGCCCTGGTCAGGGAACTAAGATCTTGCATGAGGCCAAAAGAAAACAAAAAAAGAAAATATCGAGTATAGTTCCCACATCTTGACTGAGTCTCAATAGCAAGTACAAAAAGGCACGTGAACCTCCCGCCCTAATTACTGCCGGGCGCCCACTGTTGCCGAGCCCTGTGCTGTGTAAGACAGAGTCCCTCCGCTCACGGAGCCCAGGGGAGACCATCACGACACAGCGTGACAGCCAGGAGGCTACCTGTGGCGGGAAGGCCTCCCTGATCCTCGGGGTAAGGGAGCTTGGAGCTTTCTGACAGAAGCAGAAGCACCAAAGGTTCCTGAGTGCAGAGAGCATGGAGATTTGGGACAGCCAGGAGTCACGCTGCGGTGAGACCCAAACCTGGATATACAGGTGGAGACCAGGTCACACAGGGCCTCTGATGTCATGGGCCAGGGAGCTCTGACTGGAGAGGAAAACAAGAGCAGCTTCGCAATTTTGAAAGATCATTCCGGTGGCGGCAATCTAAAGGGAAAATAGGGCTTCCCTAGTGGCACAGTGGTTGAGAGTCCACCTGCCGATGCAGGGGACACGGGTTCGTGCCCCGGTCCGGGAAGATCCCACATGCCGCGGAGCGGCTGGGCCCGTGAGTCATGGCCACTGAGCCTGCACGTCTGGAGCCTGTGCTCCGCAACGGGAGTGGCCACAACGGTGAGAGGCCCGTGTACCACAAAACAAACAAACAAAATAAATAAATAAAGGGAAAACAGACCATGTGCCGACTTCGAAATTGTGAAAACTGGTGACTCTTGTTGGTGTGACTTGCTGTCAAAGCCAAATTCTGTTTTTCTGTGTTATATTCGGTTATGCTTATTTTTGTACCTCAAAGAAGTGAGGGTTTCATTCTATTGGTGTATTTTTAAACATTCAGATAATTTCATTGTTCACCTATACATCTTCGATCACAAGAGCACAATGTAATCAACCATTGTGAGGTAGCTGGATGATAGTTACTATGAAAACGACCTTCAGCTATGGAACCAGGGGCTGCTTCTTCCCTGGGGTTTTCATGCCCTCTCCCCACTTACAAGCCCCGATCTGGAATTTCACCTATGCAGTGATTCCCAACACTGGCCTATGAAAAAGTTTTCACCAGTTTGGGGTTGAATGTAGAAGCAAAGGATGGTGTAGTGAGACTTTCATAAAACAAAATTTGGTCTGCGTAAATGCATGTCTTTTCTTCTAAATTATGCCTTACTTCCTTTTCAGGTATTAAGATTCCCTTTATTTTATGAAACGATGGCAACCCAGTTTTTTGTAAATGACCTTTCATGGCAAAACAGTTGGCTACCCCAGATCTGTGCACTGATTTTTGTGAAATGTGAAATCTTCTTAGAAGCTTGGGAGGTCGCCTAACAGCTGAGTCCAGGGAGGGGATGGACACATCTGGAATTGACCAAGGCTGACGATAACCTGCCAAAGCATCAGAGTTGGCAGCAAACTATGTGACAATCAGGAAATGCTGGCCCAGTGTGTGATTTAACCACTTATGTCTTGCTAACTGCATCTTTGGAATTTAGCATCTTTATGAGAATCGTTAAACTTCTTTTCACGGCCGCTGCGTCACTCACATTTAAATATTGTTAAATAAGGTCCTAAAAATGTGTTTACTTTCCTGCTCCCAACTTCATCTTATTTTGGAGAGAGGTGCTTGGAGCCTATTACCTGTTAGCACCAAAGAAACAGCTTCAATACTTTGGGACCCTGGCACAGAAGCAGCCCTCCTCACAGAGGCTGTACCAGAGCCTTTCAGGGAGTACTGACTGCACAGTAGATTAGGACCTGGAGTAGAAAGACCTGTGTTTGGGTCTCAGCTCACAACTAACTAGCTATGTTACCTTGGGTCGAGCTTCCTCAGCTACAAATGAGGCTGATGACGGTAACTCCCTGCACAGAGTGGCTGTCTTTAGGGCATCTTTGGGCTTGGAGACTATTCCATAATGGTCATATTGCTATTATTGTGAATACAGGATGTTTACAAAGCACTGGTTTTTACACAAGAATCATGTCAGACCTGAAAAGCTTCTTTTTGATCATCTGATCCAATCTTGGCATCTTATAGATGGGGGCGGGGAGAAACAAGTTCTAGAGAGGACAGAGAAGGAACGAGAGGCAGAGCCTAGACTTGGTCTTTGGGTTGAGCCCCGGGGTTTTCTCTACCACATTAGTTTTCTCCATCTGGAAGTATTTGATTCTTAACTTCCAAGTTTCTCGGTTTCTCAGGAAGGAAAACAGAAGATTTTCCAAGTCTTCATGCTAATCTCTAGAACGCAACAAAACCAGGTGGATTTTGATGGGTATGGTGGACAGCAGCAGGATCTGATGCCAGCAATAAAAGGGACACGAGTGCGTTGGTTATATAAAGGGACACAAAGGCATCACCAGGAAAACAAAGTAGATACACTTTCTATTATTTTAAATCAGTAGTTTTATTACAATACTGCACTGACACACAATTAAGAGAAGGAATGTCCTGACATTTTCTGAGCATTTCATGGAAAGCAAATGTAACCAGCCAGGCAGCCGAGTCTTCCACATCTTTTCCAAACAGAAAGCAAAGTTATATGTCGTAGCTCAGGAAAGTAAAGTTTTCTTATCCTCATCTACAAAACTTCAGTGTCAGAAAACAGTTATTATGAAGTGGGCTGAGAAAGAAAGTGTTTCTTTCATGACGTCCCAAATCCTGACTCCAGACTTCCACCCCCACCCCCCACCCCAACTTCCCAGATGACTTTTTATGACACTGAAGATGGCAATGTGTTCAGGGGCTAAATGGGATCTACTTATTATATTTCACTACAATTGAAAGGAAAAGATAAATTAAGAAAATGAAGTCCTGGAAAATGCACAAAGGCAAGGAGAAAATATCTGGGTGTATTAAAAATGAGATGCTCTTTTCACGTAACTCATTTAAAAGGTTACAATTACCATAAACATTTTAACTCCATTAAAGACTGCTGACAAAAGCTTGCTCTTACATCTGCAAGAGCCTTCTGCGTTTACACGGATTTGGAAGAAAGCAATGCACCTTGTGAAAAGAGCCACCAATCCTGGTGGAGCAGGCGTCGGACTATTTGGAGTTGTATAGGCGTTTTTTTTAGATCTGCTTTGTACAAGATACCACGAAACCTTGACCAATTTCCATTTTTCAATAGTTAGTGCGGCAGTCAGATGTTTTAATCCCTGTTGTGCTCAAACGCACAAAAGTACTCTAGGAAAGAAACACTAAAATGGCATTTTGAATAAATTCACTATACATTACGTAACTTGGGAACAATAAAGGAAGAAGCCCAAGCATGACTCTAGTATTTCATATAGAAAAGCACTGCAGGAAGAAACTTTGTTTAAAAACATTAAAACTCGGGTGAATATAAATACATGTTTGGTTCATCTGTGCTATTTGATATAGAAATCCTATCAGATATTCAATCTACTACGTGACCTGTTTGGGTTTCTCACTGTATTACCAGAAGAATATACACTGCTGCATATATTCACATATATATGCATATACATATATAAAATTCAGATCATGAAAATTTGTTTAAATACACATACTTAAAACCTGTACCTCTAAAAATAAATACATTAGCTTCTAGTAGGCCAATTTTCAAGAGTTCCTTCACAAACCAATCAGAACACAGTTTCCCAACAATGGCATGTGACCAATTAGCCACTCTTTAAATCCATTATCTATCAGTAAATGTCTTTTTTGTTTTTTGTTTTTTTAAATTCAGATGTATAACTGAAATAGCATTCCCAGAATAGAAGATGAGAGAATTCTGGCTTTGAAAATAAATGTCTTGGCTTCCTTGATGTTTAGTTCCTACAGATGTCTAGTCTTTGCCTCTGCATTTATCAAGCAGTGGGAGAGCATTTTCTAGTGACAGCATTCTCTTCCACTGACATTACCTTCTAATTAAAGGAGTCAGCTGGCATTTCCTTTGCTGTTTGGTGCAAGGGAACAAATACAACACTGTCTGTATCTGATATCACTCCCATCATCACAGTGAGTTGTGTGTTTTAACGTAATTTACAATGTGCTACCACTGAGGTACAGCAGAAGTAGCCCTGGCGTTAAAACCAAAAAAAAAGAAAGAGAACAAAAGTCTCCCAGGAGAACAACACACACAGGACCGGGTGGTGTGTCTCTAAGTTCTATGAAGTAACTCGGGACCACTGCCAGAGTGGATACATTGGATAGCTGATACTGCAGTTCAAACAACAGAAAGAGACGATGAAAAGATTCAATATACCTCCTTTAGAAAGGATGAAATTAACAAAATTGGAGCTTTACTTTTTTACTTTTCCATTTCCAAAACAACTTCTTAAAATGATATAAGCCAGACCAAGTTCTTTAATGTAGCACAATATTTAACAACTTTGTCATTTGGTTTTGAATACAAGAATTTCAGAAATGTAGGAAATCCATGATAAATAATAGCAAGAATATTTAATGCCATTGTCTAAATGTTTTAAAAGGAAAATCTATCATAGTTGAAATACAACTTCTAAAAAATACAGTGTTCTAGGCGCTCACAGTTCTAGATTGCTAACTTTATAAATTAAAGTGGAAGTTATCCGTATATAAACAAGGCCTCTTTTTCACTGATTTCGATCTCATTTAAACCTTTGGATATTTCAGTCTTCAGATTCCACAAGGTAAGGCTGAGTTTACCAGCTATAAACAAAATGTTTAAGTCCATGATGTACTGTAGCACTGAGGAAACAAATGCATCAAGTATTTACAGGCTGGCTACAATACTTTCTTCTTCTTTTTTTTAAAGTCAAATGTGTATCAACATCAAGCCACACTCTGTTTTGAATTTCTCTGGTCGCAAAAAAAATGGGGCAACAGCACTTTTCCTCACTCATCTTTCCTCTCAATCCTGAAGTCAGAGGCAGGTCTTTAAATCAAACGTCTTTTGGGAGGTGGTGGAGGCATGAACTCCGTGTCCGGGTCCAGATGATGATGCTTTCGCTTCTGTCCTTGAGAAGCTGCCGCACATCTGTTGATGAACTCAAACAGCATCTCCTTGGTGACAGGGTTTGAGATGCTGTTGCACACGGCTGTGGACAAAGGGAGACGTGAGTCTCGTGTGAGGGTTCATGGAGGCGGCTGACTCGCCCCAGGGAGATGAGGACACGGGGAGACGTTTCCGTCCCAACATGCTAAAACTTTCCATCTTCCCAACGTGGGCGACGTGCTGTGGCTTCAACTGTGCTCCTCCCTCCCCCACCCCCGAAATGAGTGCATTTCTGGTGGCTGCTCTTTACTATTAATTCTAGACCCAAACTTTAAGTATTTGGGTTTAAGCCTGTCTTCACTACAGTTTTTGATCCCTCCAAACAGTTTGTATAGGATATTGATCTCGCCCAGTGCGTCACACTATGTCCATATTTAAGCACAGTTTCTAAAGGAAGTGCGCGCTCTAGTCCTCCAGTCTTTCTCTCTCTCAGAGAGAAGCGCACACTGAGGCATGTGTACGGCACCAGCCACCGTGCCCGCCGAACGGGGAGGCTGCAGTGTAGCTGGCAGAGCGTATTATTCTTTATTTTAGTAACTTGCTTGAAGTAAGGTATTACAACAAAATGACTATTAAAGAAAGCACCTTTCCCTATGTGATCAAAATTGTATTTACCCACTTGGTTTTAGGAAAACAACACGGGCTTAATTACTCCTCTTTTCCAAATTAACGCATCCTGTCTGAACACAGACGTTAGTTCCAACAAGAACCTTCGAATGTACAACAGTAACTTTTAAGCCACAAAACTCAAAGTGGCAATTTCTATATTATCTCATAAGCTTATCATACGATCATCATCATCACTGACTGAGCACTCAAAGTGCATAATCCTATTAACCCTTATTCTTGGTTTTTATCTGTCTTTTTCTTTCAGTTCCACTAAAAACAGCAACCCAGAATTGCTGCCAGTAGTAGTTTACACCTTAGAGACCTAATTAATATGTGCTGTTTCCCATGAAAGACCCTCACTACTCTGAATTCCCAAAGCACTCACATTGTACCCAGAGCACACCCTGAAGGACAGCATAGCAGGTTTTACGTTTCTTTTTTTTTATTTTATGTTTTCTAAGGTTTTCATTGACTTTGTTCTTCATTGTTTGTAAAACTATCTTAGGAGCTGGAATTACATTTCCCCTGCTCATGCCATCTTTTGCCATCTGGCAGACGATGGCTTCAGCATTCTGAATGGATCTGCAATTACCATGGCTTTTGTTGTGGCTGTCATTCAACAAATTCATCCTGTCCGCAGCCCGATTTCCTGCCCTTTAACCCCTCTCCTGGGTGCCCGCAGCAGCCCACAGGTGAGGGAGGACAGGAGCCACATGGGGCACAGACCTGCCACCAGCCCTCCGCGGTCCACACGGCCTTCTGCCCCCAAAGCTGAACCACAAAAGGCAGCACAGTTTGGTTCTAACATTTTAGCTTTTGTGTGTTGTTGTGGGTTTTTTTTGGTTTTTTTTTTGGGGGGGTGGTTCATGTAACCTCCACTGGGAGGGTGTCACACTCACCCATGGCAGTGTTGTAGGCATTAGGGAAACTTTTGTCTGTTCTCTGTCTCATAAAGACCCAGCTGTTGTTCTCGAATTTGCATTCTATAATTTTGTTGTCATACTGTTTTAGCTCTTTTGTCACCTGTTTTAAAAGAGAATTGAGGAAAATATTTAAATCATCTGACAGGCTTCTTGCCTGCACTACGTGACAGACGCATTAGGGAAATGCCAAAAACACCTCGGTGCCTCTTCACACAGAGCTCTTTGTCATCCGAAGCATCTAATCAAGCCCAAGGATGTGGTGCGCACTCCCTTGTACACTTGCTCATCAATCTGACACCTTATAAATAGTCGTGAAAACGGTTGTCAATATATAGCAATTAAAAGAAGCTAAGGAGAAACCAGCCACTTCTGGGCCAAATGCAAATACGTTACCATAGGGACCAATGCCTTCGATATTGTCTGTGTCCCTCTGGCTTTCAGAAACTGAGTATCTGTGAAGGTTTCAACAACCTTTAGAAAGACCACACCATCTAAATTCCTATGTCGGAATCTAAGAAATCCCCTTTACTGGTTAAGATAAAAAGTTACGCATAAAGAGTAAACATTAGATCTGATTCAGGCAATGTGCATCCTAACTATTTTGCTTTTCAAGCAGTGATAATTAACTAAAAGTCTAATCTTTAGGCTATTTACCCTTTTCATCTCCAAACCGGTATGAATTTAGAGATGAAGCCACCTTTGATATTAGCTGGTAGGTTTTTTGGTTACTTCACCTCAGATGATTGCATATGGATTACAACTTAGTCTATCAACGCTAACAAGTATCCATGGCAACTACAGAACCTTTGAAAAGATATTTCATCGGGCTGTGAGGATGGTTTTCATAAATAGGAACCTAAGCTTATCTTCGCAGTTTCAAATCAAATGCCAGTCATGGTAATATTTTAATTCTGTCCTCGTCTTTCACAGCTAACAACTTTTCCTCACAATACGGAAGATTGCAATCAGTTAACTTCATTAGGATTATTTGAAATGCTCTCCTTTTTCTACCCACATATTCACTACCACCTAGGAATACGAAGGGAAGCAAATTTTTAAATAATGCTTTCAATTCACAGATTAGGCAGTGCATATCTCCATAAAAACTTTCAAATTGTAGTCCTTTTCCCTTAATGAGTGTTACACTTGATTGGACTATTTGCATTTTCAACAAATCTGACAGGACCAATACATTCAGTGTATTGGAATCAGACCTGCCCAAGAAAGTGATGCTCTACTTACTTAGCAAACTTGCTAAATTTATTCTCAAATATTCATTATTCTAGTCTCAACTCCCCTCCCTCCCTTCCTAGGGATCTACCTCCTTTTATTTCTGATACATTATCTATATCCAAGTGTTAGGCAACTTATTCAGGTAAGGTAACCACTTATGTTATACCATAAGTAGGGTCTAACAGATAAGTTTCTAAACCTTTCAGATTCTCCATTTCCTAATTTCTAAAATGGGCAAAGGAGTTTCTAATACACTGGGACATTGGAGCAATAATAAATGAAAGTGCCTGGCACATAGTAGACAACCACTAAAATTCTTAATTGAATATAAAATTAGGAAATGAAACATTGCTTTTTTTTTTAAGTGTACAAATAAATTTACTAAAGATACCAAGATGACATGGAAAGGTACACTTTGAAAATACCTGTCAAGAAAATTGTATCACACACATCTACAAGCATGGCTGGCTATCAATAATGTGCAGTCTGCACTTCTACTGACTACCAATCGTAGTACATCTCTATCACATATTTACCATTCTTCTGTTTCTAGTCTCAGAATTGCTATAAATTATGTGTTGCTCCATCTGACTACAGCGATTAGGCAGTATTATTAAGTATCTGTGTATCTACCTGGGTACGCATTAACAATCCGGGAAATAGGGCTTTCCAGAAAATGCACGCACCTACCACTAACCTAAACGTATTTCCATGCTCAAGAACAGTACATTGTTCTTCACTGATCACACCAGTGATATTCCCAAGATAGACACAGTGCAAGGTACTCAATTTGGGTAGGTAATAAAATATGTTTAACTTTTAATAAATGTATTTAGGTAATAAAATAGATTTAAGATCTAAAATAATATCTTCCATATGTATACAAACTAAAGACAGTTTTCACTAACGGTCAGATGAAGAGAATGATTAGCATACAGGGAAGGAGTTGAACTTTAGTATCCAAATTCTGATTTGTTACTATGACAATAATCATCCTCAGCCATCACCTATTATTATTTACTAAAATAGGATCTGGTTAAGCCTTTTATACTCAGCTCTGTTATCCTATTGTGAGTTGATGAGAGCTTGAAGGTAATAAGAATAAAATATTTATAAATCAAGATTTCACATCTGTACCCATAATTACATTGGATTAATGAGATTCTACTCTTTTGGGGGGAAAAAAAGGAAGAAAAGGAAAAGAAAAGAAAATACAGTGTATTTTATATTGAAGAAAAAATTTTTTTCATGTATCCATCTTTCTGAGTACCACACTTCTGATACCATTTGAGTCTACCAATAATCCGATGTTAAGAGACAGTCAGATGAAACCAGATCTAGTACCTCTGAAGATTTTAGATTAGCAGGTCAATGGTAATACTTGGAACGAAGGGCCCAAGACAGAGGCAGGCAGAACCACAGGTGCTCCTCTCTGCACTTTTTTAAAGGAATAGTTTTTGGAACCTAAATGCTGGACACACTACCAAGTCACAAAAGGCGAACCATCAGCGCTGGCTGAACCATGCCGCTCAGAGCAGGCAGAGATGCGCTTCCGTCTCTAATGGTGGAGCACAAGCCCCTAGAATTTATTGTCCCTGCTCTGTGAGAGCTGTTTTGTTATCAAGAGCTCATCTTTCTTTTCTAGAGAGACTGTACGAAGGGGAGGGGGAACTAATGAACTAATGTGCTCTAGACACACTTTAAAATAACGAATATTGTTGGATTGAGAAAGACACCAGTAAGCTGGGAGTTTTTTAACTTTTAATTTTGAAACAATTTTAGCTCTACAGAAAAGTTGTAAAGATAGTACAGAGAGTTCCAGGATTCCCATTACCCAACTTTCTCTAATGTTCATATTCCGCATATCATGTTACATTTATCAACTCCAAGAGAGAAGTTAACATTGGTACAATACAATCAGCTAAACTACAGACTTGATTCAGACTTCATCAGTTTTTCCACTAATGTCTTTATCTGCTCCAGGATCCAATCTAGGAAACTGCATTCCTTAGTTGTCATGTCTGCTTAGTCTATTCCAACCTGTGGCAGTTACTCAGACCTTCCTTGACACTCTTGAAGAGTGCTAGTGAGATATTTTGTAGAATGTTCCTCAAATTGGGATTTCCTGATGTCTTCTCATGATTAGACTGAGGTTATGAATTTTGGGAAAGAACACCAGAGAGGTAAAGCGCCCTTCTCATTGCGTAATGTCTGGGGGTAGATGAGATCAACGTGATTTCTTCCTGGAGGTGTAAACAAACCCTGATCACTTGGCGAAGATGGTATCTGCCAGGTTTCTCTACTGTGAAGCTACCATACTCTTAGTTCCAGGCACTATGTCTAGCCCTGCTCAGAGATAAGGGAATTAAGCCACTTGCTGGAAGGAAGGGTATCAAAGAATTTGTGGACATTTATTAAAAGCACCACAGAGATCAATACATTTCCTGGGAGAGAGATTTTGAGGCTAGACAAACATCCCTCTTCTTCTTAAAAGTTTCGCTCATTAATTTTAGCATTCATCCATGAATCTTGCCTGCAGCAATTATTACTGTGGCGTTCTAATGGAATTTTCTATTTTCTCCATTCCTTCTACATTTATTATCTGGATTTCTTCTGTAAGGAAGATTTGCCTTTTCCCCTCATTTATTTATTTGCTTACTTGTATCAGTAAGAACTCATGGGTATTTATTTTATTCTTTGGCTTATGATAAAGTAGTATTGTCATTTATTTTCTTGCTCAAATTGTTCTAGTTTCAGCCACTGGGAACTCTCTCAGGTTGGCTCCTGTGTCCTTTTAACTTGCTTCCACTTTTACTTACTTATGCATTTTTAGCATTTAGTCCCTGGCAATAAAAGCTACTACTCTAGGCTCATCTTGTCTTTTCTCTGCCTCAGCTCTAGAGTCAGCCATGGGGTCCTCTACCAGGATTTTACAAGAAAAAAATTACTCTTCGACAGTCCAGACTATGCTAAAAAAGTACTAACACACACCACTTGTTTTGGTCAGAATTTTCAATTATTGAGGAAAAAGAGAGGGAGGGGGAAAGAGGAGTGAGTGTGAGACAGACAAAGAGTAACAATGAGACTCTAAATATGAATATATGTGTGTATATATATATACTTAGAAGTTTCCACTGCATCTTTTGTGAACTGCTTTCTGGAACTAAACTACATTGACCATTTTTTCTTTTCTGAATTTAAAATTCTACTCAAGCTCTAACTCTGTAGTGTGACAGAAGGTGAATTTTTAAAATGTATTTCAAGTAGATGAACTCAAACAAAAATCTTGTTTCCACGTATGCAACTTCAAAGTCTAGTACTTAGGAATGAAGGCAGAGAAAATAAAACAACAAATAAATCAGAAATGAAATGGAATTATAAAAGTTTTCCTTGTGGTGTCAGGACAATACAAATAGCTTAAACCTGAATTATTAGACAATCTTTTAGAACTACTACCTTATAGTAGGGCCTTAATATATTATTTTTAGCAAGTGCATCCATCGACTAGAGAAAATAAAACCCTTGACAAGCTACCCTTTTTAAAAATATGCTAGACTTAATCACTTCAAACAACGTTCCTTCACTAAAATCCATTTGTGTTTTTTGCACCTTTATAATGAAGAACTACTGTGTAAATAACACACTTCACATTTGCTAGGTTAGAAACAGTAGCAGAAAGCCTCTCTCTCATGAATGGTGGGGTCTTCCCTCCAATCCTGAGTTCAACTAATGAAAGTTGCCAATAAAAAGAAAGCAGCTTGGGTTTCCCTGGTGGCGCAATGGTTGAGAGTCTGCCTGCCGATGCAGGGGACACAGGTTCGTGTCCCGGTCCGGGAAGATCCCACGTGCCGCGGAGCAGCTAGGCCCATGAGCCATGGCCGCTGAGCCAGCACGTCCGGGGCCTGTGCTCCGCGACGGGAGAGGCCACAACAGTGAGAGGCCCGGGTACCGCAAAAAAAAAAAAAAAAAGAAAGCAGCTAGAACTCGGTCTTATTTATCCCAAAGGTCATTACAGACGAGTCACAATTCCAGGGTATGAAATCCCCACTAAACTACAGATTATTACCTTTTTATAAAATCAGAGTTAGTTATAGTTATTATTCAAAATATAATACATCTTCATATAAAATAACTGGGCAGATAAAGCAACAACATGTTAGTACTGGTTATTGGTAGAAGGTGGAGTTAGGAATGACTTAGTTTCTTCTCTGTGTTCTGCTGTATTGTCCAAACTTTCTACATAATACATGCTTAACTTTCATAATTTTTAATAATAAAAAATTCCTAAAATAAACTATGTTTCATAAAAGATGATAAACATGAGATTGGTTTTTAATGTAGAGATACAAAAACAACAGGAAGAGATAAACCTTTAAACAGAAAACAAAAAGTCTTGGAATAAGGTCCTAAGTCCACAGTTCCCAAACTGTGCAATGAGACAACCTTATAGAGAGGCACTGTGGGGTACTTTAAATTTCCCAGGAAACACAGTGGCACGTGTTGGACACCAAGCAAACTATTAGTTGGCAGGAGTTCGCATTTTCAACATGAGATTCCTTTGGGTAACATATCTCTGCAAAGCTGAGTATTCAGTGGTTATTGTCATTGATAAAAACCAAGTATCACCAAAATCAATGTGGAAAGTAAATGAGGTTGGTGGTGTATAATCTGATTCCAAGGTTTAAGAAATTACGCGGTCCTTAAATGGAATTACATTTTCAAGTTTCTTTTAAAAAAATTCCAAATTTAAATTCTATATCATGACAAAATATGAAACAAGAGTGACAGCAGAACATTTTCATGCATGCAAATTCTTAAAATTTTAGTATTTCATACTTTCTTTTCTAGGAGATTACCAAAGTTTTATTTCATCAACATGAGGGCAACAATGAAAACAAAGAGGAAGATGTGGAATCAAGGGAGTTCATCCAGCTCAGGAGAGAAACAAAGGCAATTCCCATCCTAAGGCCGTTTTAGGATGACCACTGTGCCAGTGTGCATAGCAGACTGCTACAAGCTTTATGGGGGCCAGAGGGTAGTGGCTCAAGTAGGAGAAGTTCCATGCCCCCACCTGCCTGGAACTGAGAAGATGTGTGATGTGACAATATAAAGTGGAGTTTTAAAAAATTCTATGAGTATAGTATTTAATATAATGACAGATTAAACTAAGAAAAGAAAAAAAGAAAGAAGAAATTATGCAGTCCATAACACATGCTAAGCTGTTAGGACACAAACATTTATTAAGTAGTTTGGATCAATCCACTTAATAAATGGAATTGTTAGGTATTTCTTTTGGATTAGAAATGTCTATGAGGGAACATGAACCAAGAAAGTTTGATAATCTCTGCCCCATAGCGTTTTCATTCATCCTTCCCCAGATCCTAGTCTCTAAACCCATATGTAGACTTATATCTAGCACTTAGTGGAAACCAACCAGAGCAGTGAAAAACTTTGCTTGAGGTACAAAAACTAGATGATGGGTACAGAGGAGAATTTCTATCAAGTTAAGTTCATTCGTTGACTTAGATCACTAACATATATATTCCTCACTCATCTTCTCTATCTCAATAAATGATTAACTCCATTCACCCAGTTCCTCGTGACAGAAGCTTTAGTGTCCTCTGCTCCCTTCCCCTTTTATCTTCCCTCCTATTCACTGCATTACCAGTTCTATCTCCAAAATACATTGAGTATTTGTCTCCTTTCTTACTACCATCATCACAGCCCAAGCCCTCACTGTCTGTCAGATTCCTGCAACAGCTTCCACACTGGTTTCTTCTTCTACATTTTCCCCATCCAATCAATTTTTTTTTTTTTTTTTTGCGGTACGTGGGCCTCTCACCGCCGTGGCCTCTCCCGCTGCAGAGCACAGGCTCCGGACGCGCAGGCTCAGCGGCCATGGCTCACGGGCCCAGCTACTCCGCGGCATGTGGGATCTTCCCAGACCGGGGCACGAACCCGTGTCCCCTGCATCGGCAAGCGGACTCTCAACCACTGCGCCACCAGGGAAGCCCCAATCAATTCTTTACAGTGCAGCCAGATTGGTCTTTGACAAATGTAAATCCAATCAAATCATTCCTTTGCTTAAGAGAAAAACAAATAAAATACACGCCGGTTGGAAAGGGAGAAAAAAGACTATATTCACATAAGACACGATCACTTACATAAATGGAATCTATGAAGATGCTCCTAGAACTAGTAAGTTTAACAAGGTTGCAAGGTTAATATACTAAAACCAATTGTATTTCTATATATTAGCAAAGAATAGTTGGAAATTTAAAATTTAAGGAGTATCATTTATAGTAACATTCAAAAACATGAAATAGGTATTTAAAAAAAAAACATGCAGAATCTGTATGCTGACAACTACAAAACACCAATGAAAGAAAGATATCAAAGAGGACCTAAATGAATGGAAAGATATATCATGCTCACAAACTGGAAGATTCAATATTGCTAAGATGTTAACTATACAGATTCAACATAATCATAAGCAAAATCCCAAAAGAATTTTTATATATATAGACAACCTAATTCTAATATTCATAGGGAACGCCCAAGACACTAGAACAGCCAAAACAAAAAGAACAAAGTTGGAGAACTTACACTAACTGATTTCAAGGCTTAGTATATAAAGCTACAGAAATCAAGACAGTATGGTATCGGGTGAGTAGAGAGACACATACATCAGTGGAACAGGACAGCCCAGAAAGAGATCCACAATTATAATGTCAATTGACATTTGACAAAGGAACAAAGGCAATACAATGGAGAAAGAAGAGTCTTCTCACCAGAAGGTGCTGGAACAATTGGATATTCACATGCAAAATGATGGACCTCAACCCATATCTTTCATCTTACACACAATTAACTCAAAACAGAAAGTACACTTAAACAAAAAACCTAAAGCTATAAAATTCTGCTCTGCATCTAAAGATGCTGTTAAAAGAATGAAAAGACAAGACAGAGATTAGGATAAAATATTCGTAAATAACATTTCTGACAAAAGACTTGTATCCAGACTACATAAAGAACTCTTAAAACTCAATAATAAGAAAATAAACAACACAATTTAAAAATGGACAATCTGAACAGAAACTTCACCAAAGAAGATATATGAATGGCAAATAAGTACATGAAAATATGCTCAACACATCATTAGTCATTAGGAAAATGCAAATTGAAATCACAGTAAGACACTACTATGCACCTGTTAGCTTGTCTAAAATAAGTATCAAATGCTGACAACAATGCCAAGCAACTGAACTCTTACACATTGCTGGTGGGAATGCAAAATACTATAACCACTTTGGAAGACAGTTTAGCAGTTTCTTAACTGTCTTCCAAAGTTAAACATACACTTACCAAAAGAGCCAGCGACCCCACTCCTAAGTATTTACCCAAGAGAAATGAAAACATACGTTTGCATAAAAACCTGAATACAAATGTTTGCAGTAGTTCCGCTCATAATCACCCCAAATTGGAGATAACTCAAATGCCCTTCAACTGGTAAAGAGACAAAACAAACAAGGCTGTTGGTACAGCCTTGCAATGGAATACTACCCAGCAATAAGAACTATTGATAAACTATTGATAAATGGAATACCATGGATGAATTTCAAATACAGTATGCTAAGTTAAAGAAGCTAGATTTTAAAAGCTACATAGACTATGTGATTCCATGTACATGATACCCTAGGAAAAGGCAAAATTATAGGAACAGACAACAGAACAGTGGTTGCAGAGTTTGGGAGTGGGAGAAATGATCGCTTATACCAGGGTGTCATGTGGGATTTTGGGGGGAAGTGATGGAACTGTACTATAGCTTGATTCTAGTGGTGGCTATACACCTGTATGCATTTGTCTAAACTCACAGAACTGTACATCAAAAGGAGTGAATTTATTGTAGGTAAATTTTGAAAGATGAATTAAAACAAAAAAGAAACAAGAAAAATGTCAATTAAAAAAAAAAGTAAATCAAATCATGTCATCCCCTTATCAGTGGCTTCTCATGACACAGCACTAAATGACATAGCCCCTGCTTATTTTTCTAGCTCGTATAAGTTGTACAACTTTTCCTCTACCTTGTTTATCATTATTTGTAAATACAATTTTTTTTGTTGATTATCTGTTTAATATCTGTCAGCCAGAATGGTTAATAATTATTGAATACTTACTAGATGCTGAGCACTGTTCTAAGTACTTTATGTGGATTCATTTATTTAATCCTCACAACGGCTCTAGGAAGTATCCCCGTTTTTACAGATAGAGAAGCCAAGGCACTGAGGAGTTAAGGAATTTGATTAAGAGTCTCATAGCCAGTAAGAGGCAGAGAAACATACTGCATCCCTATTAGGTTTTATAATCTGATTTAATCTGTATATGAATCCAGTGAGATTTCCAGATGTGGACACTCAAGCCCAGAGGATTTAAGTAACATGCATAAGGATACAGAGCTAATTTGTTTTGGTATCAAAATTCAAATTCTAGGTCTTTGTGAGTCAAAAACCTGTGCCCTCCTTTTCCCTAAGAATTTAGGCTCTAGGTTGAAAAAGTATTACAGGAGGCAAAGGTAAACTACACTTGTGGAAGCTTTTACTTCTTGTGTAATAAACTGTAATTTAAGTAAGTATTTCCAAGGATTATATTCCACTTGGGAGAGCCTGTGGGTGGGAGGCGAAGTGATGTGTGACAGACGAAGGGCGGGAGAACATAACATGCTGGTTTGAACCAAGCACGATGTCTTATCAAGTTTCTTTTCCTTTACTTTTCAAACGCCCACCATGTTGACCTGCACCATCTCTGCTGTTTGCTATTCTGGTTGCGTGTGCATGAACCACACATCACGGCAAATTGCAGAATTTCTCAATCATTAAGGATTTACAATAGGTTAATTTTAAAATGGGCTGCATTTCACAGCTGCAAAGCTTTTGTCTGATTTCTCGACCAAATGAGAAGCCATTATTGGACTGAAGACCTTTCCATGGGCAATGACAAGCAAAAGAAAAAGGTTGTGTGGGCAGAACAGGCAGCTCTGCCAGGTAAGGTGAGGTAATGGTTAACAGCTCACTAAACAGACTGCCAAACTCTATGGCACAATGTATCGCACTGTTTAGTACCAAGCATGATGAGAATTTATAAGTAGATCACGGGTTCAGTGCACACGTGGGATAATAACGATATACAACCAAGGAAAGCTTTACAATCTATAGGCATAGATTGTATGCCTATAGGCAGTTTTACTGCACTTCGATCTCACTTCACAGATATTGTGTTTTTTGTTGTTTTTTTTTTTTTTTACAAATTGAAGGTTTGTAGCAACCCTGCTCTGTCTGATGATGGTTAGCATTTTTTAGCAATAGAGTATTTTTAAATTAAGGTATGTACATTTTTTTAGACATAATGCTGTTATTGCACACTTAATAGACTACAGTTTGGTGTAAACATTACTTTTATATACACTGAGAAACCAAAAAATTCAGGTGACTTGCTTTATTGCGATATTTGCTTTATTTCAGTGGTCTGGAACCAAACCCGAAATATCTACAAGGTCTGCCTGTACCATTAATGTGGGGAGGAGGCTAAAATGCAATATGCATGCCTAACACGTTTTTCTTTCTAAATAGTTATAAGTACCATGACAGACTTGACTGATGTTGCTTGTTTTTTAAGATGTCTGTCTCACAGCCAAAGTAAGCAATTCATAAAGTATATCTGTCAGATTGAGTTTGATAAATGGTCTATCTATTGGCAGTAACAAACACCTAACTTAAAATCGTGTTACCGGTCATTAAATATCCATGCTTAACAAAGTTCACAATACACTGGATCTAATGTTTGAGCTAGGCAGGTCACTAAAATGTCAATGCATAGTTCAAATTTACTTCAACGAGTCCATCATTTACTCTCCAAGGACTTGCTAACAATTTGGGTCCAATAATGTTCATTTGTTTATTCCTTTAGCAATACATGCTGGTTACATATAACTTTATCTCTTTCCACTGACCCATTTAAAACCTGTCTATTCTTTTCAAGAGAACTGTCCTCCAGCTGGATCAATGTGTCAATAAACCAAAATGCTACCATAATAAGTAAAGATTTCCTTCCTGTTCTGCCTACTATTTAGAGGAAAAAAAAAAAAAAAGGTTGACACTCTTCCCTTTTGATCATCTTCCAGAGTAAACCTGGTCTTTAAAATGACTTGATTTGCCCTATCAGCATTAATGGGCACAGACCCACAACACCTTTGAATCATTAGCTTAGGGACACAGAACTCCTTAGTTTAGTGATAATGCTCTGTGGTGACTGCGACCCATCTGAGCAAACAAAGCTTTCCAGGATTCCTTTCTCACAACTCAGCACCTCGGGTCAGTGCAGACTCTCACTGAGATACTTGGACCACAGTAGCTGTAACTTTGCCATGCACACTGCCTTCTATTTTTATATATGCTTTCTCAACAACTATATTTCTTCTTCTTTGAGAAAGAAGTTCTGGAATTATTGACAAAAGCATTACACAAACACAGAGTGACAGTACACTGCTCAAAACCCTGGAGTTCTGTTTTGTATCTTTATGTACCTTCTGAATGACATTCACGATGGATTTATTTAAATCTGCCTCCTTAGCTCCAGGTATTGGGGATATCAAAAACCACTCAGAAGAGGTTGAAAGTTTAAAAATGGTTACAATAAATTATCTGTATCAGCTGTCACAGTCCCTAAATACCTTCCTCAAAAACAAAGATCTTTTTTTCCCAAAACACACTACAAATACCTTTCATAAAATCCAATATTCTGGAGTTGATAGGAAACTTGGAGGTCATCAAATCAAACACTTTTATTCTGAAATATCTAAGTACTAAAGTGCATCCTGCATTATGTCTATGAATTAGTGTATCTTTATGGGTGTGAACATTCATGCATTGAGGAGATTATAAAACCAGATGAAATAGCAAATTCATTACTTTGGTAACTTGTACTCAAAACTAACTTAATGTTTTTACCTAAGATATTTATTTTTTTGAATTAATTTTTATTGGAGTATAGTTGCTTTCCAATGTTGTGTTAGTTTCTTCTGTACAGCAACTAAGAGATTTATTTTCCTTCAGAGATATTTACTTTTAAAATTATTGACTGAGATTTTTTTCCTTCTTGGGGAAGGGAAAGGGAGGGAATGAACAGTTTTTGAACACCTGCTTTGTAGCCAGCACTGTGCAGGGCACTTTATATACTTTATTATCCTTCATGCTAGAGGAAAAGGAAACTTTTATTGTTGTTGACTCCTAATCAAGAAATTACTAAATAACTAAATGCTAATGGAGTATCCTTTGCAGTCACCATAAACTACAGGCAATGTGCGGATCCCTTTAGGTCATGTTAAGTTTAATGTGATATAATCTTCTAAAACAGAAACGGTAAGAAACACGGGCTGCATGAGAAAAACAAACAAAAATGAGCAAACAGACAAAAAACTCACCAGCCTCCAGTGCCATGGGTTGGCTAATACTAGTGTGGAGAAAAGAGGCCTGGACAGAAGTTAGGAGGAAATCTCTATAGTGGGGAGGGAAAAGATGCGGGAGTAGACAAAGGAAGTTCTCAGCGTCCTAAGTCACGTCTGTGAAATTAAAGTGCTTTCAGCTGAGTAATACACAACAGAGGACGATTTCAGTGATGATTAGAGCTATTTAAATTTTTAGTAGGCTCCAGTGATTTAAAACAGTCTTTTCTGTCCGGGAAACCGGTTTATCTGCTTTTATTTTCAAACTTGGGGGCGGGGGGGGGGAATCTTTGCAAAGAATTATTCATGTATGTAAAATGCACAAAAATACTATTATGTAAAGATGTCTACATTTAGAAGTATGTGATTGCCCAATTTTTGAGAGATGAGAACTCACATTTGGAACCAGATTAAATCTCTCACTTAGCTCCCTCCCTCCCCCACGCCCACACTCTGTTAGGTTTTCATTCTAGTCCAGTCCTGGTGAGGATATATGGCAATGTGTCCTAGCGGGAATAAAGAGCAAAAAGTACATGGGCAATCCTCCCCTTACCCCCCCCCCCAACACACATATCTTACCACTCAACTGCTCTTATCAAGCCTCCAGAGAGTATATTCTGAATAAGGTAGCCGTGGTCGCCTATGAGGAACGAAATTATTCTCTGGACTGTAGTGCTAAACTACATGGAATTAAGTCTGAAGACTAAAATAAGGTGGGTGGCTTTTCACCTTTCCTCTGAAAAGTACCTAGCACAATCCTGATGCTTCATAAAAATAACATATCAGGTAAGTGGCATGCTTGGCAGGAACGCTTTTAAATCGCATGTTACAGGATATTCTCATCCTAGTGCGCCTCCCTCGAATTTTGACTAAGTCAGCTCAGCCCCACGACTACAGAAAGCACTGAGTGAGTCTCCGACGATGCTCCTCCCACCAGTGCCAACCTGTGCCAACTTTTAGGCCAGGACACCTGCCACCCTGAGCTCCATGGCTTCCGCAGTGGTGGATGTTGTGCCTCTGGCTCACTGCTTGAGGGTCTGCTCTGACCAAATGACAATACAGGACGGATGTTTGTTTGGGGGGTTTATTCAGAATTGGAGTGCTGGAAAGTAACAAGGTGCGAACACTCACAGCCAGCTGCTGGCTGCCACAGAAGACAGGGCGATCACCTCCTGGTACTGTTCTGTGCCCGAGGGCTCCAAATCGTCACCGCTTTAACTTGCTACCACACTTCAGATGTTACCACTCTCGTTTCCATTTTTGCTTTTGAAACATTCCAGGAACAACTGAATCCTACCCATCTAATTGGTGCCAAATTTACATACAGTCATGTCCCCCCCACTACGGTGTTCAGTGGACATTCTAGTCATTGTCTGTCCTTAGGAAAGGGCGGGGGCTAAGTCCCTATTTTAACCATCACACAGTACAGCCTGGAGTTTCACCAGCAGATGAATGCTGGGTAGCCCCACTCCAGAGCCTGCTGATGGCACAGCAAACAGCTGAATTTAACCCCTAATTAATCATGAAATATCAACTCCCAGTTAAAGAGGTTGGCAATGATTTGGTAAGTTAGGGGAAGTGGCAGAGTGAACATCTGGGATTTTTTGTTTTAATCTGACATAATAAAAGGAAAAGTAGCTCATTCTTACATTTCTTTTTGCTGGTTTTTTTTTTTTTTTTTTGGCTTAAATAACTCTTTAGAAATCGAAATCCAACAGAGAACAATTATGTTAATAACGCCAGGAAATCTGTTTGCTTTGTTATATTGGGCTTCAAAAGCACTTCAACTGAACTTACATTTGTGATCACAAGTAATGCCTGTTCTTAAATCCATTTAAAATGTTTACTTTATTACAGCTTATTATAAACGTGAGTCTGAGATGCAGCGCCATGGCTGCTCAATTTCCAGGCCACAATTTTATGATAATCATATGAAATGTATTCCTGTGTCAACAGAACTGCCTAACAATGCCCCAAATGGGGTTGTTCACAGCGCTGGACGCAGGGTAACTGCTACAAGCAGAGAGCTCTTCACTGGAGAATTTTAACTGAGTTTGTAACATGTACTCTTTTGCTACACTTAGCTCAGTTTAATTACTATGATCTCAGAATAGAGTTGAGCTCCTACAAGAAAACTGACGCTACATACCGAAACGTGACTGGGATAAATGGGTTCTGTTATTTTATTGTATGGTTGGAGACTCTTTTTGGATAGCCTTCCAATACCAGAGGGGATGAGACTGGAGAATTCTTCTGTACTTGATGTCCCCCTACTGCACACAGTGATAATAAGGTACCTGGAAGATACCTTCTGTCACCCCGGCATCTCACAAAGGAGTAAGGGAACATGTAATATATGCAGATCCAATAACTGGAAACAGAAAATGGGTCTAGAGGTGCCCCTCCCTCTCCAATATTGGCTTCTCCACACACTCATGCTTTCCTCGCTTTCGTGACGAGTAGCCCATGTAACTGCCTAGTTGTTGGAGTTGAGACCTCAAGCAACACTTTCCCAACTCAGCATTTTTTGAGGCTCTATTACGCAGGTACCAGGCCAAGCGTTTTTACGCTCATTATTTCCTTCATAAGATCTATCCGCATGCAGTGGACCGTCTACTTTTTAGAGGGAGGGACAAGTATGTACTGGCGGGAACCAGGATCATGTGGGAGTGAGCCGTACATTATTTTTTGCTTCACTCTTTCGTTTCTCCTCCTAGGACCGCCTCTCTGAATGGATAACAGGTCTGTGCAAATGCTCAAACAACCTTAAGACAATTCACTTTTTATACCTCACTGTTTTAGAAAGAGTACCAAGCCCAGAATCCTGGCTGAAAAGAGAGCACAGGAGCTCACCTAGGCCACCTCTCTTTTTAGACTGAAAACACAGGTTCACAGAAAGCCTACAATTTGTCCAAAGCATATGGCTCTGCAGGGGCAGACTCAGAATGAGGGTCCAGACACCCGGCATTTCAGTTCCGCACACTGACCCTGTGGTCTACAAGACTATCTTTCACCAGCAAAATGGGTAACTCTGCAGGCCAAATTCTTACTTGCAGTTTTGCAAGTTTCACCAAAGAGGAGAAAAAGGTTTGACCCAGTTTATCTAATGTATTAAAAATAGTTTATATCCCAACCTACTATGGACACACACACATACACGTTTCATTAAACAATTTATATTCCAACTTGGTGCACTTTGCTATTTTTTTCTTCTATTTCATTTCATGAAAACAAAAACAAACAAAACTGGTTGAGATCCACTAAACTGCTTTCAAGACCAACCACCAAAGTTAGAAAAAAAAAAACCTCACAGAGGATTCTAATAATAATAATTTCAAACAACTAACAAGGAAGTAGGGGAGGCATTTTACCTTTTCTAGCGGGAACTGCATAAAAAATGGAGGCAGACAACCCTCAGGACAGCAAGCCAGACCCCACCGGCTGGCTCCTCCACCCTTCCCCACGCCCTCGCCCTTCCCAGAATGATACACTGTGCTGAGGCTTCCCTGGGCCAGGCAAACACGCTCAGCCGTTTCTCCAGTTGTCCCTCTCTGGCACAACATGATGGCCAAGAAGAGCTGATACTTGACTTTAATAATTTCAGATGACACTTTCCTCTAGAGAATTGGGTCTGTTTTGTCAGCTCCTGAAATACCACGTGATATATTATTTCAGAGTATAATTTCTTCCTTCTGTTTACATTCTCCCTCATTAGATGGTAAGCTCCTTGAGCAAACAAAACAAGGACCCTTGTTTTGCTCACTGCCAGATCCCACTGAACACAAAAGAGGTGTTCAATAAATATGTTTAAAAAAAAAAAAAAAACCTTGATGAGCATTATACAAAGAAATTATAGAAGTGACATCAGATTTTGAAACATTCCAGCCACTATTAAATGATTTTCACCCCCTGGACTGGTCAGGCTCTCACATCATCCTCTCTTCCCCTCTGGCTAACCACCTCTCTTTTGTCAGGATCACCTTCTCTGGGAAACCTGCTCTGACTCCACAGACTCTCTGCTTCATTGATGTGCTCTCACAGTACCTTATTCTTCCCTTATCTTAGAAAAATGGCCTAGTGAATTCTCTACGTCTTCGGCTTGACAATAAGCTCCATCAGGATGGAGCTTTAATACAGTGCCTTGCACACAGTACATCCTCCATTAAAAATTTTACATGCAAACATGCATGAAAAGTTATGTACTTCTGGCCTGAAAAACCAAACCAAACCAAAATAGAATAAATCCAACCTAATGACCTGGTTACTTGGGTAATTAGTAGTTGACTCAGTCACAGCTTTCTGAGTAGAAGTCCTTTTAAACCATGCTGCCACATAAAATTAGGCTTTTCCTTTGTGGATGTGGGTATGACTTCTAGTGAAAGAGGAAATAGGATGTCAGCTACTGGGGAGAACTGAAGGGGGAAACAGGGAGGAGAAAGTAAGCAAACACCATCCACCACGCATTTCTATGTCAGATGGAAAACAAACACACAAAAGTTTAGGCATCCCATTGCATCATATTCATTATAAACCAGGAATTTTCTGCTTCCTAAAATATTAAAGATAATGATGCATCCATCCACCCAGTATTTATCAATATTGTTCACAGTAGGAAAAAAGATAAATGTATCATTCCTTTTTGTATCAAATATACAAATAGGAGAAGCACTAGAAAAATACACAGTGTAAATATGCAAATTTTAACTAAGTAATTCATTTACATAGCCCCACTCACAGGAACTCAAACATCTTTGTTAACATTAACCCTTCACATTCTCGTGAGCTAGTTTTGCAAGATTCCTATTTTAAACAGTGACTTAGGACCCATGTAAATAAGGATAAATTCAAAATAGTTTCTGCCTTCCTGTCTGCCACTCTAAAATGAATCTACATTTCCTTCTTAAAATAATTTTCCATAATAAATCTTAAGAAAGATCTCCATCAAAATTTCTACAAAATCTGCAAATAGTAGGGTCAGCAAACTGTCTCAAGAAATATGATTTGCCAAGTTAGTTCAATAAAAATATTCAATAGGACACAAGCTGAAAGGCTACAGACCAAGAAAAGACATATGACAAGACACTGAGAGTCTGCCTTGAGGGTATAAAACGTTGGTTTCGAGTCTCTAATAATTGATCACTTTATTAATGATCCAACAGAGGACTTAATGAATAGCCTACTAATAGGATCTAAATTCAAATTCGAAGCATCTTTTGAATATCCATTAGGAAAAGTAATATAATGAAAATTTTAGAGAAGGTATATTTGCAGAAAATAAAATGTAACTTGGAAAAAATACAAAAGATGAAGTCCTGGTAAATATTTAGTATGTAAGGGAAAATGGAAAGGCTGTCATCACTGTGGAGAAAGAAATGATAGTAGACAGATTATCAGAAAAAGATTTAAAATAAGACATTCCACTATTTTTATATACTATTGTTATTATTAACAGTTCTCACCCCCTTTGACAGAAAGAGTCATATTACTGTAGCAGGAGGCAGAAGTTTGGAGGAAAGACTTTCTTGAAGGAAGAAGAAATATCCCACTGATGGATGAAGAACTGGGCTTAAGTTTGAGTAGGTTGCTAGGCTCTTTTTTCCATTCTTCTCTCTATATTCACCCAGAAAACTACAAAATGCCTGTATAAAGTAACAGGGAAGAAATAAACACAGAGGCATTCATTCCTTTGCATTTTTTTTTCTGTGTTTGGGGTGTGTGTGTGTGTGTGTGTGTGTGCACGCACGTGTGGGTGTGTGTATGATATGTATGTTTATGATGTATACATATTTTTTTCAATTTTAAATAACAAATGCAGAGCTTTTAGAAAGCCTGTAGGTGATATTTGGATACAAAAAAATTTCTAAAATGGAGACAGAGTAATAAATCAAACCCTGCAATTGAGGCTCAGATAGAAACAGAAAGCACCTCTGTCATTTTTTAACCTTCCAAGGCCTAAAGACGAACAAATCCCAGCCCTCAAACACACATATACAACTGCCTGTGCAATGAGAAAATGACAGATTCAGGAGGAGATTCTACATTCTTGATAATCAGCCCTGTAATCTTTCCTCTTCCCTATACCACACTGGCCAACATACAATTTAATTTCATCATTTGGATGTGTGTGATTATTTTTATTTATAGCCTCCAGATCTGCAGATATAGAACTTGTGGTTTCTAGTATTTACTCTACCTGAAGGTGTATCACAGGTACAACACTCTCCTGCTCTTTGGAATGGGAGTAGGGGTACTTTCTCCTTTTTAAGAGATACAGGTCATTTGCACAACAAATACTTCTTCAGCTTGTATTATTGTACAGTCATATTCTGATGAGTCCAAAGAGCTTCCCCTACCACCACCTGAGGGGAGGGAGGGAGGTGGGAGGACATTTGTATCAGAAAGAGACCAACCACAATTCCTCTATGGCTGGGGCCATCTTCTAGCACCCGCCCTGCAGAATGAGCAGGAAGGTCTCTTCCGACTGCTATCTCTGACACGCGTACTGCACGCGTACTGCTGAGCTCCTTGGAGTAGATCCAGTTCTTTTAGGAAAGCCAGCATGGTTGTGACATCTTGTAGACCTAACTTATTCTGAATTCTGCTCTATAAGGAAGACAGTTTTAGAGTAATTCCAATTTATTATTACTAATTAATATATCGCCCTTTGGTAAACCAGACCAAATTTATAAGGAAGAGCAGACATATGTTACCATGAGGTCACAGACTGTGTTTACAAAATTCAGACAGCTAGTGACAGAAGGTTTCAAGCTTACTTTCCCCTGACTCCAAAGCTCTTAACCATGTGATCTGAATAGAATTCTCAAGGCATTTATTTTATTTGACTTTGAATGTCTTCACTTTCTTTTATAAATCCTTAAAGTCAAATAATCATAAATGACTGTATTTTAGTTTAAAAAGGATGCTAGACATGATTTACTGAAAAACCGTATTTTTAATTAAAAAAAAAAAAAAACTCTTTTAAGACAAAGACGAGAACCCCAAATCTCATACCCAGTCCTGAGATCCTTCCAACATACCAGACTGCTTCCTTTTAACTTCTTCAAATAACCACACAGAGTGCAATTTAAGGACAATTCAGTATTTTCCTCACCTTGCTAGATTACTGAGACAATTTAGGAAAGAGAGTGCTACAAAAGAATATAAGGAACTGTGGAGTAGGTAGAACTAGATTAAAATCTTGATTCCAGTGCTTTTGACACATTTGTGGTGTGCTCCGTGCTGTACAAGCCTTAGGCTCTATGCTACGCCACTCTATGCTGTTCAATTTTTAAGCCATGTAACCTGGAGCACAATGCCAGATGGTTCCTATTGGGTCTGCATGAGTTAACCTATGTAAACCTTTTGGTAGACATAGGGGGCTGCAATTCTGTTAGCCTGCTTTCCTGTTATTTCCTGGGGTTTATTCTGCACTCAATTTATGTTAGGAAAATATGATCATGTATTACAAACAGAAGAATTCTTATTCTATTTCTGTTAACTTCCATTTTAAACAACAAGAAAATAAAACTAAATAAACTGAAGAAACTAAAGCCCATGCAGTTCACCTTGACTCATTCAGTATATGCTTTACTGAATATGCTTTATAGAGCATATTTATATGCCTTTATATAGCCTAAAACTATTAATGGTAGTAGAGGAAGGCAAACAACTGACTGGTTTATTTTCATTCTATTCTTTGTTAACCTGAATTGGAAAAGTGGCTATTCCACGAGGTTATTTATAAATTAAAACCAAAGTGATACCTGGCTTTGAAACAATACCTTGAACTCAAAATCAAAATGCCTCCTTAAGTTAGAAGCCTGCAGCACAGACAGAAACTCTCAAGCACAGCCACATGCTCTACTTTTTTAGAAGAGGTGTATCAAGTTTTAGGCAGCCCAGGTTCCCTAGAAGCATACCTGTGGTGTTAGTTATGTACTCAGTTTCTCATGTCACAATTCCTCATATGAAAGAAAAATGTAAAAAGATCAGAAGATCCTAATGTTCTGGATCCCAAGGTGATAAAAGAACAAGGTCCCTATTTGTAATGGCTCATTAAATGCCTTAGAGAAGAAGTGATGGGGGGGTAGAAGGAAACACCATTTTTTAAAATGACTTTTATAAGCCTAGATTTGTGCTAGATGGTTTATCCACACTATTCTATAGAATTCACATCATGATTTTAAGAAGCAGATGCTGTCATTTCCATTTTATAGATATAAAACCAAGGTACATACATTGGATGAGAATCCCACCAGATTCGTCTAGTTCTAAAGTCTATCCTAAGGTTCAGGGATTGGTTTGCTTTTCAACTGAATGGCAAATCATCCTTGTGCAATTTAATAGATTCATGAAAAAATTTCCATAAAGATCTCTAAAAGCTAATTATGAAGTTAATCCCACACCCCATAAAGGGCATAAACATGTCTCACACACCAGCCTGCCACATTTCTCACAACTAAATTTCAGCAAAAAAGCACAAGAGCCAAAACAAACTAAAAAACTGAAGGGTTCTATTTTTTTGGATAAGATATACTTTTTCTTTAATCTGCCAGATTTCTCTATTGGTTACATAGCATGAGCAATTTTCTCACAGGAAATCTCTTGTATTTATAGCAAGCTAATTACTCTCTAGAAGTGACTGTCATATGTATGTGGATGGTTTTGGATTCAATTTTGTCAAAAGCTGGGAAATTAATTCATGTCTCATCCCATGCAAGCCTTATGTTTTAAGAGATTAAAAGCCACTGCAAAGACCGATTACCAGGGAATTTCTGAAGACTACCCTTAATTTAAAAATACATTAATCTACTTCTTTTTGGATGATATAATCTACGAGCCTGTTTGTTATGGTCAGCTCAATGTTCTACCTAATTGTGAGGGAAATACCTGTTTATTAGAAATAACAGCTTTTTGCTTTAAAGTTCAGACCAAAAAAGAAAAAAAAAAGAAAGCTTGCATCTTAATCATAAATGTACTGCATTAAGACATAAAAACAAAAGATTCCAGCAAATAAGAAGCTCACTAATTTTATATACCAAAAGCTACAATATGCTATTTACTACACAATTAACTGTTTTCTCTCAAGAGAGAGATGTAAGTTAACATTTTGTTGAAATATATTCCCGTCTGCTGAGCTTCTTATTTTGTACCAGCAAAAGTGAAATATGCTACTTTTGCTACTGTCAAACAAAAAACATTTAAATGATTACCAATTTTGATTCTTGCTCTAATTTTTTTCAGCTGCATATGGTAATACATTTCAAAAAATGATGTCAGGGATGCCACTTTACTATAGCAAAGTATTAAAACAGACATTTGGTGTTATCAACATTTGCTGCACCCCTGAAGAACAATATGGGGAACTTTTTTTATTTTAGAGGAGGCGACATCTACTTCTAATCTATATTGAGTCCCTGTAAAGCATGTGCTACTACCGTAATAAAGGTCTCCAGCAGTTATGAGGCTTTTGTATAAGTGACCCTAAAAAGTTTAATGGGTTTCCAAGACCACTCATCAACATACAGAGAGCCTACTATTCACCTACTTCAGTCTGTGTGATATATACTTTCTCGATTCAAACATGGAAAGTTTCAGTGGCAAGTAAAGACCTACGCGTGTAAAATCTTAAAAGTTAATCAGAATTCAGGAAAATATTAGATTTCACAGGCAGTATATATTATTTGCCAAGTAAGTGACACAAATCATATACCACTCCCAGAAAAAAAGGATGGCTCCTTCCCAGATATTGGCTCATATCTCCCGTACAGTTCTTATTGTATTATTCTTTTTGCTATTAAGCTATTTGTACACATACCTTAAGAGCCTAGAATAGGCAGATTTAAAATTTTTCATTTCTGAATCCCACCACGGTACTGAAAAATACCCAGCACTTGGTACATGCTCAATCAATGTTTACTTGAATACCTGAATAAATGAATGACTGGTGACGATGATAAAGGTGATGAAGACAGCAGCCACACTCAGGGTCAGGTGATGTCCTAGGTGCTTCGCATGCATTAACTAATTTACTGTTAGTTTTCTCTTGGTACTTTACAAATGAGGACACTGAGGCACAGAGGGACCAGCTTGCCCCGACTCATCTAACTCCTTCATGCCCTTCAAGTCTGGGCTTAAAAGGTGACTTCTTTCGGGAGGTCCTCTCAACCCATGAGACAAAGCTACACACACTTGCCCTCCATCCAAACAACCCCTTTATCTTCCCTATCATTACAGTCGTCACTCCTGAAGAACTGATTTAATCAGCAGTCTTGTACATTACACAGTGAGCTCCATAAAGGCAGGGACCATGTCAGTCTTATTCACTGCTCTAACTCCAGTGCCTATCAAAGTGCTTGGCACATAATGGGTACCTAATAAATTTAAGCTTCATGACTGAGTGATGCAGGTAGCCATTATATTTTCATTTAAAGAATAAGTAACAAACATGAGCAAATCTGAGGTGATCTGAAAGAGTCAATATAACTGCCCAGTAGGCATCTGAAGATTCAAAACTGTGGTTTAAGAGAAGAATGAGGTAAAGATTTGAGAGGCATCTTCAGGCTATTATTCCATGGCTATAAATGATCACAACAAAACTGTGACACTATGGTTGACCCATTTCTGAATACATATTATTTGTATATTAAGGAGAACCCAACATCTTATGTTTCTGTTGTAAGCCCCCAAAAGAAAAATTCCAAAAGGGGCCTTATTAAATAGTAAAATTAATTAAGATGAAACTATTCTTTAAGAGGTTCCTCTTTTTTTTTTTGCAGTACACAGGCCTCTCACTGTTGTGGCCTCTCCCGTTGTGGAGCACAGGCTCCGGACGCGCAGGCTCAGCGGCCATGGCTCACGGGGCCCAGCTGCTCCGCGGCATGTGGGATCTTCCCGGACCAGGGCACGAACCCGTGTACCCTACATCGGCAGATGGACTCTCAACTACTGCGCCACCAGGGAAGCCAAAGAGGTTCCTCTTAATAACAGTATAGTGCCTTTATGAGAGTGCCTGGAATCTGCCATTAGCATATTTCTAGTTTGGTAGAAAAGCTTCCAGCTTATATTAAAGCTCCTGTGTGTTTTCTTTTGTTTTTTTTTTTTTTTTTTGCGGTACGCGGGCCTCTCACTGTTGTGGCCTCTCCGTTGCGGAGCACAGGCTCTGGACGCGCAGGCTCAGCGGCCATGGCTCACGGGCCCAGCCGCTCTGCGGCATGTGGGATCTTCCCGGACCGGGGCACGAACCCGTGTCCCCTGCATTGGCAGGCGGACTCTCAACCACTGCGCCACGAGGGAAGCCCCTGTGTGTTTTCTTTAAGATGACCATGGTGAAGCTGAAATACACTGCTACCGTGATTATACACCAGAAGCACTCAAGGAGTAGAGATGAGTCCTGTGTTGTAGGGACAAGCAAAGCGTTTAAACCTGCAGATGTACCTAAAAGAGGCATATGGATTATAAACCACACTACACCGCTACTGTGACAACAAATGTGAAAACTCCGGCAAGGCACTGGCTGACAAGAGAATAGAAAGCAGAACTGGTTCAGTCACTCTGCTTGACAAACTTGAAGATACACCTATGTTACGGGAAAAGTATTGTAAGTTTCAAACCTGTTTTACGTCACTTGATGCAGCTGTGAGTAGCAGTGACAGAGACATCAACTACTGCCACCGTGAAGAAAGGGAGACGGTGAGGAAAGGCAGCAGCGGGCTCACTGAAGAAAAGAAACCACTGCAAGTGAAAGAACATCATTTCTGAGCAGAGCTGCTAATGCTTTTTGCCTTCTTGGCCGTATTTACACTTATACAGCCAGTAAGCAGAACCACATTCAAATATTTAGGACCACGAGAGCAGCGTACGTAATTAAGAGAAATAAAGGGTAAGTCTGTAGGCCCTTCCAGCAAACAAAACAGTACCAGTAGTGCAGTACCGTCTTAAGGCAAATATGGCAGAATTAACACCTCCTTATTAAAAAAAGAAAAAACAGGAACACAATGTCAGTGAATGAAAGTACTACACTTTTCCAGGAGGATGTGGAGACACCTTTAGGCCCACTGGTCAAAGCTTATGGATGCATATAATCAGGTGCAAATTAAGGTGATTGATTTAACAAGCTTAGTCACCTAATTTTCCCTAGAAATTTTGGCACTTTTTAAGTTACTCACAGGAAAAAAAAAAAAAAAAGAAGCAAGAAAGGAACTGCCAGAATGTGACTTTGAGAAATAATAGCTGACAGCAAATCACCAACCCTGAAGCACAGTAATCTTGGGCCACTTTCTGAGGCAGTAACTGGCTTAAGAGATATTAACAATTCCTGAAGCCATCACTTTATTAAAGTACAGGCAAATAGTCCAAGACAATACTCAAAATAAAAGTTCTATAAATTATAGGACACTTTAAGAAGGTATGGATACTTCCAATTTATCAAATGAAAAAATTAACATAAATGCTTGCTTAGAAAAGGTACATGGGAAAATTTTCATTGAATGATGATGTTGTTGGGTCACTGATCTCTCTACCATCTTGCGTTTCTATAGAGCTTGCTCTGTTCAATGCACTGTTGTTGTATGGGCTGACTCCCTTGGAATACTTTTTTCTTTTTTTTTCGTGGTACACGGGCTTCTCACTGTTGTGGCCTCTCCCATTGCGGAGCACAGGCTCCGGATGCGCAGGCTCAGCGGCCATGGCTCACGGGCCCAGCCGCTCCACGGCATGTGGGATCTTCCCGGACCGGGGCACGAACCTGTGTCCCCTGCCTCGGCAGGCAGACTCTCACCCACTGCGCCACCAGGGAAGCCCCCTTGGAATACTTGATCAACGTCTCCAATGGAAAATTTAAGTCAGCAATATTTACACAAAAACAGTGTTGTAAAGAACAAAGGGAATGGGCTTAGGGAGTCAAGAAAACCTGCGTTCAGATTCAATTGTATCATTTACTGGTTTGCATGACCACGGGCAAGTTCTTTAACCTCTCTGTATCTCAACTTTCTCATCTGTAAGTAGAAATAATATTTACTTTATAAGACTTTATAAATATTAGAAGGTATAATATGTCCTGGGCATATAATACGTGCTCAATAAAAATGATTTCTTTGCTCTTTATAAAAATACCTTATTTTTTTCTATTCCTAGTACAATTAAAGTCATATGTTACCATTCCATTTATGCCATAGATGTTTCTGTAAATGATCACTGATCTTAACAAAAACATCTAACTTTAAAAATAATGTCAAAGGTTGTTATTTCCAAAAGAAAGAATACATATCAAACCAAAAATATGCAAATTCTATTACTGTGTAGTATATCACTAGAGTTCAGGTTTCTGCTTCCAGATTACCACGCAGAAACACTGAAGGAAATGTTTAATGAAAATGGTACACTAGAAGAGCTAGATTTTTAGACCTATTTATGTATTATTTATAAATAATTATTATTTATTTTTAAGTCAATAATAGTCTTGATGCTATGTTTTTAAAGTCACAATTTTGACGGTAATTCTCTAAAGAAGCTGTGAATGCAACAATAAAGGGTCAAATATCACCTTCAATGGGAAGAAAGGTATAATGAACTGATTTCTTTCTCACAATAAAAATCTGCACTGAACAAACCTGAACCAATCAATCTGCCGTCTTTTTCCAGGATACAAATCTCCTGTGAAAACTATGTCTAACAGACTTGGGCTTAATCTTAACTTCTCAAGACACACAAAAAGAGATGAAAATAACTGAAATAACAACTATGGAAAGGCAAGATCTTCCATGACTTGAACTGTCAGATTCAAAAGTATAACTAGTCACATTAAGAAAGGTTCTCTAGGGCATTCATTTCCTGTCACAAATAATAGTTCCACTTGAACAGCAAGAGAATATCAGAAAAAAACGAATAGAAACATTAATTTGAACTATTTTTATATTAGCTCTACTTCAAACAATATGAAGAAGATATAAAAATATTTTACTACCTGACAGTTATGACTTTAGGAATCCAGGACCCTTTTGTCATTGTCCATGGCAGTGAGCATTATTATTAGTTACTTTAGCTGGGTCTAAAGAAGCCATCTGAAATACTGATACAAATCAGCAAGAAAATGTCAGTTTTTGATGGTGAGTTTGGTTCTCAGCTAAAATTCTGGTGTTTCTCTAAAAAGGTATTAGTCCCTGCCCAGTTCCAAATTACAAATTCTTAAAGCGGTCTGTATAGTTTTGCTGTTAGTGTGTTTTTTTTCTTTTTAACTCTCTAACACCAATTTACCTCTTCAACCATATCTCGTATTACTTCCTTACATAAACTTTTTCTTTTATACTCAAGGCAAGACTTTATAGTTCCACTCCACACTTTGCATTTTCTACTTCCCTAAAACACCTGTCATTCTCCTATTCCTCCAAGGAGTAAACAGAGAAAGATAAAGTCTTTCTTACACACACACACACACACACACACACACACACACACACACACACACACACCCTACTATTCACCTAATTGGTAGGACAACACAGTTCTCACACACACACACACACTCACCCTACTATTCACCTAATTGGTAGGAAAACACAGTTCTTATTTCCTTTGTGAATCCCACTTCAACTACCCCAGCCCAGAGTTTTTCCTCAGCTTTGGACATCTATAGCTAATTCCAAGCATCCGACACATCACATCCTACCTTCTGTTGTTAATTATCTTTTTACAAAGAGATTCTTTGCATCTCACCAGTCAGACTATAAGTAAGTTAGGGGCATATAAAATATTTTTTTATTTTACGGTATTTTTTATTGAAATATAGTTGATTTACAATGTTGGGGTAGTTTCAGGTGTACAGCAGTGTGATTCAGTCATATGTATATATATATTTTTCAGACTCTTTTCCCATACAGGCTATTACAAAACATTGAGAAAATAGCTTATTAATCTTTATATCCCTGTCTTCACCAAAATACTTTGTACATATATACCTAATCAATGTTTCTTTTTGACTAGCAGGTAAGTTTTGAGATAAAAAATTGCCAAGAGACTAGTACATATAGTCAAAGGAATAGGGAATTGTCACCATTAGAGGGGAGTGGGAGTTAGGGAAAATGAGGGGACAAGAGCACAGGAAAGCCCGATGGAAGGAATTTATATTTGCTACAGTGGGCAACAGGAAGCCACTCTTGGTGATGATTTAAAAATGAAAAGAAGGGCTTCCCTGGTGGCGCAGTGGTTGAGAGTCCGCCTGCCAATGCAGGGGACACGGGTTCATGCCCCGGTCCGGGAAGATCCCACATGCTGCGGAGCAGCTGGGCCCGTGAGCCATGGCTGCTGAGCCTGCGCGTCCGGAGCCTGTGCTCCGCAACGGGAGAGGCCACAACAGTGAGAGGCCCACATACCACAAAAAAAGAAAAAAAAACCAAACTAGTGTGGGATAAACTTAAGAAAGGTTCTGAAGGCCAGAAACAGAGACTGAATTTATGCTAGAGAGTGTCAAGATGCCTAAAATAGAAACTATCAAGGAGTAGAAGGTTTGAAGGAAGAAGCGATGTGGCTCTACCTCAAGTCCCTCAGAAGAGGTGGCCATTAGTTAACAGCCAACAGGACTGAGTGAAGAAGAGGCCTGGGCTCAAGGGAAGTCAATCTATTAAGGACATTTGGCACTCCACCAAGAATAAGAAGAATTCAAAAGAACGGACTTGTCTTCACTTTTCTCTCCCAAACTATAATTTTTCATAATTGTATTGATTTAATAAGTCATTCAGGCCAGTAAAGGCATTTGAAAATCCTCAGCAGGCTTAAGATTTTACTTATTATGGATAAGACTGAGCCCTACAGAGCATGGAAGTCTGTATCTTTTAATAGGATACAACAGAACGGAATAGTTCATCACTGGTAGTAACTTACCCTCATCAGTACAATTTCTACCTTTGCCTTGTGTGGCTCCATTTCACTCCAGAAATCTCCACTTTGTGACATCTAATGACCTTCATCATATGCATGTGGCCTTATTTCATTCATCCTTTTGCTAAACCATCACCACCCTGAGAACATCTCCTTGCTTATTTTCATTGTCACTGCCTTTTACATCGTCCAATTACTCTTGTGCTATGCAACCAACCTACTCATCCTGAAACTTAGAAAACATCTGTTCCTTCTCAGTGCAACTCTGCTCTAGTACCTTCTGCAGCTAAAATCAGCCCTGAGTCATCAAAATGTGTCCAAGATACACTGATCTTGAAAAACATTAAAATGCTTTAATTCCATCTATGCTCACAAAGCATACACAACTTTGAGTCAAAAAATGAGAGACTGTTTTTCACTGTATCTAGCAAAACTGCCACACCTGGTTGAAAAAAAAAAAAAAACTATTACGGGCTTCCCTGGTGGCACAGTGGTTGAGAGTCCGCCTGCCAATGCAGGGGACACGGGTTCGTGCCCCGGTCCGGGAAGATCTCGCATGCCCCAGAGCGGCTGGGCCCGTGAGCCATGGCCACTGAGCCTGCGCATCCGGAGCCTGTGCTCTGCAACGGGAGATGCCACAACAGTGAGAGGCCCGTGTAATGCAGGAAAAAAAAAAAAAAAAAAAAAATTTATATACCTGATTTCTTCCCAGCTGGTTCTTGAAGAAATAGATTTCTAGAGACTATTTCAAATTAATAACCATATAATACTTTCACCCAAATCTCTTGGATATTAAAAAGTAATAAAGGCAAAGTAAAAAGCATTTAATTCAAAAGGAAAACAACTAGGAGGGTTGGGCCTTCTAAAAAATCATGGCTGAGGAGAAACATATGACACAATAAATTCCAAACTAGATGCTTTGGGAACAAAAGGAAAACACTCCATAACTATATCAGAAGATATTTTAATTAGAAGCCTTTTAATATTTCAGCAGTTCACAAATGTTCTCAATACAAGAACTCTCAGCTCTTACAATTAACAACTAATGAACATAAACACTCAACAATGACTAAATAAGTAGTAGAAGTAAGATTAAAACTTTGAGCTCTTTATACTCCCATCTCTTTGGATGTAAATAAACCACAATGACTCTACCTTGATCCTTGTGGTGGAACCACATTTCCTTTGGTCAAGCCATTTAGTACAATCCGTGTCTTAACTAGTATTATACCAATTACAGAGATAATTTTGGCCTGCTATAAAATCAAAACTCAGAAGGGCTTCAAGAATTACAATAATATACTATATACGGTAATGCAACATAAATAGTAATTAGTACACTAAATAGTATACACTAAAATAATACTCCATAGCAGGCAATATAATGTAAACTACCTGTTGGCACTGTAACCTTCAGTGTGTCACTAAGCCTTCTATGTTTTCCTGATCTGTAAAACTGAAAATGCTACAAGTACCTACACTTTACAGGTTGTCTGAGAATTAATTAGAGCAGTGCCTGGCACTTGGTGCTCAATAAATGTTGGCTATAATATTTGTTTGCTTAATAACGGTACTAACCATTCATGCTTTTGGTTTTAAACAAGCATATTATCCTGCTTTCCTTTTTCGTGTTAGAAAGTTTTCAAATACTGACAAATAAGAAAAAAAAAAAGATGAGATATCCGAAGAGATATCAATATGGTTTTAACATTTGATAAAATGTAAGAGAGAGATATATATATATATATATATATACACACACACACACACACACACACACACACACACATTAGGGGTACATTTAATTTAAATATTCTTTTATACTATTTGTTTCTCAAAGTCTCAGCATCCTTTGACCCCCACAAAAAGAAAAAAGTTTTATACGAAATGAAATGAACTTCCGACAAGATAACTGCTTTTATTAAGACTTAGTAAGTAGAATCTGACTCTAAAATATTGCAATCTATTGAGAAGAAATTTTGTATAGTCAAACAACCTAAAATGTCATTTTATGTGTCTAGATTATCTATATAGATTCTGGATAGACTAATTTTTTAAAAAAGATATATAATGTGTGTTCACTGTTAATATTTTGACTATTACCAGACTAAATCTTAGCAGAAAACAATTAAAACTACTTTAACACTAGAAAGAACATATTATTTTAGCAGATGAATGACCACTTGTGAAGCTATTTCCTGGGTATCACAACTTCTGATCTGGTCACACTGTAGAAAGAACTTAAATATTAATATTTAAAATATTTTAGTAAAACTGTAAATATCCAAATGGTACCTTAATGCTGACTTGTATTTGCAATATTAAATTTATAACAGTTTCTCCAAATCTTACACTTCATTGCATTTAGTACAGTTTGTGAATTTCCTGAACGACAAGCTTATCATTTTTACTTACTGGCAAATAATTCTATAGAAAATGAAACTTTGGGATATGAAGAAAACAAATAACCAGCTCACTATTTAGAAAAAAACTGTTTTAAGAGATAATTAGATTTATTTGACTATATTTTTAAATTCCTGTCTCAAGACAATCAAAGATCCTTCTTAATTTAGAAAGATTGGTTCAAGATGGCAGAGTAGGATGTGCTCTCTCACTCCCTCTTGCAAAAGCACCGGGATGACAACTAACTGTTGAACAATCATCGACAGGAAGTCACTGGAACTCACCAAAAAAGATACCCCACATCCAAAGACAAAGGAGAAGACACAATGAGATGGTAGGACGGGGGCAATCACAATATAATAAAATCCCATAACTGCTGGGTGGGTGACTCACAAACTGGAGAACACTTATACCACAGAAGTCCACCCACTGGAGTGAAGGTTCTGAGCCCCACGTCAGGCTTTCCAACCTGGGGGTCTGGCAACAGGAGGAGGAATTCCTAGAGAATCAGACTTTGAAGGCTGGTGGGATTTGATTGCAGGACTACGACAGGACTGGGAAAACAGACTCCACTCATGGAGGGCACACACAAAGTAGTGTGTGCATCAGGACCCAGGGGAAGGAGCAGTGACCCCATAGGAGACTGAACCAGACCTACCTGCTAGTGTTGGAGGGTCTCCTGCAGAGGCGGGGGGTGGCTGTGTCTCATCGTGAGGACAAGGACACTGGCAGCAGAAATTCTGGGAAGTACTCCTTGGCGGGAGCCCTCCCAGACTTCACCATTAGCCCCAGCAAAGAGCCCAGGTAGTCTCCAATGTTGGGTCGCCTCAGGCCAAACAACCAATAGGGAGGAACCCAGCCCCACCCATCAGCAGACAAGTAGATTAAAGTTTTACTGAGCTCTGCCCACCAGAGCAACACCCAGCTCTACCCACCACCAGTCCCTCACATCAGGAAACTTGCTCAAGCCTCTTAGATAACCTCTTCCACCAGAGGGCAGACAGCAGAAGCAAGAAGAACTACAGTCCTGCAGCCTGTGGAACAAAAAGCACATTCATAGAAAGATAGACAAGATGAAAAGGCAGAGGTCTATGTATCAGAAGAAGGAACAAGATAAAACCCCAGGAAAAAAACCAAACAAAGTGGAGATAGGCAAACGTCCAGGAAAAGAATTCAGAATAATTATAAGGAAGATGATCCAGGACCTCAAAAAAAGAATGGAGGCAAAGATGGAGAAGATGCAAGAAATGTTTAACAAGACGTGGAAGAATTAAAGAACAAACAAACAGAGATGAAGAAGAATTAATGAACGAACAGAGATGAACAATCCAAGAACTGAAATGAAAAATACACTAGAAGGGATCAACAGCAGAATGACTGAGGAAGAAGAACAGGTAAGCGACCTGGAACACAGAATGGTGGAATTCACTGCTGCAGAACAGAATAAAGAAAAAGAATGAAAAGAAATGAAGACAGCATAAGAGACCTCTGGGACAACATTAAACACAACAACATTCGAATTATAGGGGTCCCAGAAGTAGAAGACAGAGAGAAAGGACGCGAGAAAATATTCGAAGAGATTATAGTCGAAAACTTCCCTAACATGGGAAAGGAAATAGCTACCCAAGTCCAGGAAGCCCAGAGAGACCCAGGCAGGATAAACCCAAGGAGAAACACTCCGAGACACATAGTAATGAAATTCGCAGAAATTAAGGACAAAGAAAAATTACTGAAAGCAGCATGGGAAAAACAACAAATAACATACAAGGGAACTCCCATAAGGTTAACAGTTGATTTCTCAGCAGAAACTCTACAAGCCAGAAGGGAGTGGCATGATATACTTAAAGTGATGAAAAGGAAGAACCGACAACCAAGATTACTCTATCCAGAAGGATCTCATTCAGATTTGATGGAGAAATCAAAAGCTTTACAGACAAGCAAAAGCTAAGAGAATTCAGCACCACCAAACCAGCTCTACAACAAATGCTAAAGGAACTTCTCCAACTGGGAAACACAAGAGAAGAAAAGGACCTACAAAAACAAACCCAAAACAATTAAGAAAATGGTCATAGGAACATACATATTGATAATTAGCTTAAACGTGAATGGATTAAATGCTCCAACCAAAAGACACAGGCTCACTGAATGGATACAAAAACAAGACCCATATATATACTGTCTACAAGAGACCCACTTCAGACCTAGGGACACATACAGACTGAAAGTGAGGGGATGGAAAAAGATATTCCATGCAAATGGAAATCAAAAGAAAGCTGGAGTAGCAGTATTCATATCAGATAAAATAGACTTTAAAATAAAGAATGTTACAAGAGACAAGGAAAGACACTACATAATGATCAAGGGATCAATCCAAGAAGAAGATATAACAATTGTAAATATATATGCACCCAACAAAGGAGCATCTCAATACATAAAGCAACTGCTAACAGCTATAAAAGAGGAAATTGACAGTAACACAATAATAGTGGAGGACTTTAACACCTCACTTACACCAATGGACAGATCATCCAAACTGAAAATAAGGAAACAGAAGCTTTAAATGACACAATAGACCAGATAGATTTAATTGATATTAATAGGACATTCCATCCCAAAACAGCAGATTACACTTTCTTCTCAAGTGCGCATGGAACATTCTCCAGGATAGATCACATCTAGGGTCACAAATGAAGCCTCAGTAAATTTAAGAAAATTGAAATCATATCAAGCATCTTTCCTGACCACAACGCTATGAGATTAGAAATCAATTACAGAGAAAAAACGTAAAAAACACAAACACATGGAGGCTAAATGATACGTTACTAAATAACCAAGAGATCATTGAGGAAATCAAAAACTACCTAGAGACAAATGACAATGAAAACACAACGATCCAAAACCTATTGGATGCAGCAAAAGCAGTTCTAAGAGGGAACTTTATAGCAATACAATCCTAACTCAAGCAACAAGAAAAATCTCAAATAAACAATCTAACCTTACACCTAAAGGAACTAGAGAAAGAAGAACAAACAAAGTCCAAAGTTAGTAGAAGGAAAGAAATCATAAAGATCAGAGCAGAAATAAATGAAATAGAAACAAAGAAAACAATAGCAAAGATCAATAAAACTAAAAGCTGGCTCTTTCAAAGATAAACAAAATTGAAAAACCATTAGCCAGACTTATCAAGAAAAAGAGGGAGAGGACTCAAATCAATAAAATTAGAAATGAAAAAGGAGAAGTTACAACAGACACTGCAGAAATACAAAGCATCCTAACAGGCTACTACAAGCAACTCTATGCCAATAAAATGCCAACTGGCAAGAAATGGACAAATTCTTAGAAAGGTATAACCTTCCAAGACTGAACCAGGAAGAAACAGAAAATATGAACAGACCAATCATAAGTAATGAAATTGAAACTGTGATTAAAAATTTTCCAACAAAGAAAAGTCTAGGACCAGATGGCTTCACAGGTGAATTCTATCAAACATTTAGAGAAGAGCTAACACCCAACCTTCTCAAACTCTTCCAAAAAATTGCAGAGGAAGGAACATGCCCAAACTCATTCTACGAGGCCACCATCACCCTGATACCAAAACCAGACAAAGATACTACAAAAAAAGAAAATTACAGACCAATATCTCTGATGAATACAGATGCAAAAATCCTCAACAAAATACTAGCAAACAGAATCCAACAATACATTAAAAGGATCGTATACCATGATCAAGTGGGATTTAGTCCAGGGATGCAAGGATTCTTCAATATATACAAATCAATCAATGTGATATACCATATTGACAAACTGAAGAAGAAAAATCATATGATCATCTCAATAGATACAGAAAAAGCTTTTGACAAAATTCAACACCCATTTATGATAAAAACTCTCCAGAAAGTGGGCACAGAGGGAACCTACCCTCAACATAATAAAGGCCATATGCAACAAACCCACAGCAAACATCATTCTCAATGGTGAAAAACTGAAAGCATGCCCTGTAAGATCAGGAACAAGACAAGGATGTCCACTCTCACCACTATTATTCAACATAGTTTTGGAAGTCAGAGCCACAGCAATCAGAGAAGCAAAAGAAATAAAAGGAATACAAATTGGAAGAGAAGAAGTAAAACTGTCACTGTTTTCAGATGACATGATACTATACATAGAGAATCCTGAAGATGCCACCAGAAAACTACTAGAGCTAATCAATGAATTTGGTAAAGTTGTAGGACACAAAATTAACGCACAGAAATCTCTTGCATTCCTATACACTAATGATGAGAAATCTGAAGGAGAAATTAAGGAAACACTCCCATTTACCACTGCAAGAAAAAGAATCAAATACCTAGGAATAAACCTACCTAAGGAGGCAAAAGATCTGTATGCAGAAAACTGTAAGACACTGAAAGAAATTAAAGATGATACAAACAGATGGAAAGATATACCATGTTCTTGGATTGGAAGAATCAATATTGTGAAAATGACTATACTACCCAAAGCAAACTACAGATTCAATGCAATCCCTATCAAACTCCCAATGGCATTTTTCACAGAGCTAGAACAAAAAATTTCACAATTTGTATGGAAACACAAAAGACCCTGAATAGCCAAGGCAATCTTGAGAACGAAAAACAGAGTTGGAGGAATCAGGCTCCCAGACTTCAGACTACACTACAAAGCTACAGTAATCAAGACAGAATGGTGCTGGCACAAAAACAGAAATATAGATCAATGGAACAGGAGAGAAAGGCCAGAGATAAACCCATGCACCTATGGTCAACTAATCTATGACAAAGGAGGCAAGGATATACAATGGAGAAAAGACAGTCTCTTCAGTAAGTGTGCTGGGAAAACTGGAGAGCTACATGTAAAACAATGAAATTAGAACACTCCCTAACACCATACACAAAAATAAACTCAAAATGGATTAGAGACCTAAATGTAAGGCCAGACACTATAAAACTCTTAGAGTAAAACACAGGAAGAACACTCTTTGACATAAATCACAGCAAGATCTTTTTTGACCCACCTCCTAGAGTGATGGAAATAAAAACAAAAATAAACGAATTGGACCTAATGAAACTTAAAAGCTTTTGCAAAGCAAAGGAAGCTACAAACAAGACAAAAAGACAACCCTCAGAATGGGAGAAAATACTTACAAATGAATCAACGGACCAAAGATTAATCTCCAAAATATATAAACAGCTCATGCAGCTCAATATCCAAAAAACAAACAACCCAATCCAAACATGGGCAGAAGACCTACATAGACATTTCTCCAAAGAAGATATACAGACTGCCAGCAAACACATGAAAGGATGCTCAACATCACTAGTCATTAGAGAAATGCAAATCAAAACTACAGTGAGGTATCACCTCACACCAGTTAGAATGGGCTTCATCAGAAAATCTACAAACAACAAATGCTGGAAAGGGTGTGGAGAAAAGGGAACCCTCTTGCACTGTTGGTGGGAATGTAAATTGATACAGCCACTATGGAGAACAGTATGGAGGTTCCTTAAAAAAGTAAAAATAGAATTACCATATGACCCAGGAATCCCACTACTGGGCATATACCTTGAGAAAACCATAATTCAAAAAGACACATGCACCCCAATGTTCATTGCAGCACTATTTACAATAGCCAGGTCATGGAAGCAACCTAGATGCCCATCGACAGACAAATGGATAAAGAAGATGTAGTACAGGGCTTCCCTGGTGGCGCAGTGGTTGGGAGTCCGCCTGCCGATGCAGGGGACACAGGTTCGTGCCCCGGTTCGGGAGGATCCCATGTGCCGTGGAGCAGCTGGGCCTGTGAGCCATGGCCGCTGATCCTGCGCGTCCAGAGCCTGTGCCCCGCAACGGGAGAGGCCACAACAGTGAGAGGCCCGCGTACCGCAAAAAAAAAAAAGAAGAAGATGTCTACAATGGAATATTACTCAGCCATAAAAAGGAACGAAACTGGGTCATCTGTAGAGACATGGATGGATCTAGAGACTGTCATACAGAGTGAAGTAAGTCAGAAAGAGAAAAAGAATTATCATATATTAACACATATATGTGGAACCTAGAAAAATGGTATAGATGAACCGGTTTGCAGGGAAGAAATTGAGACAGAGATGTAGAGAACAAATGTATGGACACCAAAGGGGGAAAGCAGCAGGCGGTGGTGGTGGTCCTGTGATGATCTGGGAGATTGGGACTGACATATATACACTAATATGTATAAAGTGGATAACTAATAAGAACGTGCTGTATAAAAAAATAAAATAAAATTCAAAGAAAAAAAAAAAGAAGGATCCCTCCTACCCATAACTTACAATTACCGTATCTACTTATGATGGAATATCACTTACTGCAGTAGTCTGAAACTTCTGAAGGTGCTCAAGGTACCAACTTTAATAGTGCCCATTACAAATCACTGGCAACATTAATGGATTTGTATTGTCTAGTCTCAGAGTTTCATAGTTTGTTATTGTTCTCGAAGGGTCAACAAAGAGAACACTGGTCTGGAGCTTCCCTAGCTGCCTGAATCATGGCCATGATACACTTGAAATGGGTCTTTATTGCCACCTCTGCCTTGGGGAGGGGGGAGGGGAGCGGGGTTACTTTTTCAAGTTTTATTAGGCAAGCGGACAAGTAATATTCCTTCCTAACTGACTATTTACTGGAGAAATTATTTTTCTCCTTTTGTGGGAAAAAAGTGAAATATATAACTTCTAGATGTCTAATGTACATCTAGATCAGAAACCATGGCATTTGTCAGAAATATGACTTCTACAAGAGTCATTTTAGATATTATCTTTTCTATTTACATGGTTGTCAGTGCGTTTGAAATTCTTTTTAGATGTAAAACATTGGTAGGGAAAAAACCCAACAGGATAAGAAACACCATGTTATTTCCTTTCACCAAAATAGGATGTCCATTGCATTATAAATATGTAAGTAAGCATGATACTATCTCCTTTCTTGAGAACATTTCAAAATTACAAAAAGGAATTGTTTAGTCTTTTTCTCTCCAAATCACATGTAACAAGAAGACAGCTTGATATGATAGATCTGGTTTTCAAAAAAACTAGAATATGCTAAAATGATTTCTAATATTTTTCTATAAAGTGGCTAGCTCAAGAGAGATTGAAAGTAATTGGAATATCCAGCTAAGAAAAATGCTTTCTTAATTGGAAAATAATTTGAGGACTAGATTTAAAATGTTCTCAGAATAATTCACACAATCTACATTTCAAATAAACTTACTGATGTTAATAACAATTTACAACCACAATCTTAAATTAGAAAGGAAAATTAATTTATATTGCCTCAAAGATAATCCCAGCTCAAGAGATGAGAAAATAAAGTTTTAATGCAGTAAATATGTATGTAATTAGAACCAGAGTTTTAAATACTTTGATGAACTTCATGGTAAATACTTGATGGTTTAAAAAAACAACAACAACAAGCTCATAGATACAGAGAACAGGTTAGTCGTTGCCGCAAGCAGTGGGTGAGGGTGGGAGAAATGGATGAAGAAGGGGGTCAAAAGGTACCAACTTCCAATTATAAGGTAGATACGTTCTGGAGATGTAATGTTAACAGCAGGGTGACTATAGTTAATAATACTGAATTGTATATTTGGAAGTTGCTAAAAGAGTAGATCTTAAAAGTTCTCATCACAAGAAGAAACTGTTTTGTAACCATGTAAGGGGATGGATGTTAAGTAGACTTATTGTGGTGATCATTTTGCAATGTGTACAATATTGGACCATTATGTTTTACACCTGAAACTAATATGCTATATATCAACTATACCTCAATTTAAAAAAAAAAAAGCAATATTTGGTTTTCTAGGCATTCTTCAATAATAATGTTAAATATTTATTTAGTGTTTTTATGTCTCAGGCACTAGGCTAATTGCTGAGGATACAGAAGTACACAAGACACAGCCCAGCCCTATGGGACTCATATTTTTGTACACAGATACGTTTTTTAAGGACATGAAGGTAAGAATACTGAAACTGAAACATGTATGACCACAGGCCTTAAATGTTACTCAGTTTTGGCAGTAACACGGCCAAAAGCACGTTGGTAAAAATGGCAGGAAAACTACTGCTATTGAATACTTTCTGGAACCCTAAGTCTGCAGTTTCGATGTGCATTGTTGGTAACAATGCATGATTTTTAACATCCAGAAAGTTACTAGATGGGCTCACTAGAGAACCCAGCAGTGGTCCTGAAGCACTGTGTCAGCAAGTATGCAGGATAAAATGCCGTCAGCAACTTAATAGTTTTTGCATATAAGTAAAGAGACTTTTGGCTTCCATGACAGTTTGTGAGGTGTTTTTTTTTTTTTAAGTTTTTTTTCACTTTTTGAGTCTGCTTTCAACAAAGAAATACCCATGTCCGCTCTGATTACTGCAACGTGAGACACTGAAAACTTGCCTCTCCACTCACAGTACTACAGAAAACTGAGCAATTATTCAATGAATATGGCACACTAATCTAGATCTGCTTCCACTGCTTTCTCTCAATTTCTCACTCATCTCCGTTTCTTTCTGTTTTATTCATCTATGGAGATCTAAACTTTATTTGTCTTTCTAGCCTCAAAATACATGAAATCACTTGGAAGACAGAGTAGGCACAGAAGTCTCTCTTCTGTTTATGAGAATTAGGGTCCTTTTGAAATAGAAAATAGCTTTGCTTGGCTCCATGAAACATCTTAAGTCACTTCTCATTTATCTTTTCTTATACTCTCTTCCTCCTTCTCCCCAGCAACTATGACATCACATCACTTTCTTCCCCTCCAAAGCCACTCCGAGGACTACCATCAACTCAGGGGCAGGTAAGCTTCCTCACCAGTGCCTGCACTGCATCAATGTGGCAAATGGCAGCATTAGCTGGACAAGTCCTACCCTGCAGCAGTGTCTGCCAAACTATGAGTCGTGACCCATTTTCCAAACAGAGAAGTTAATTTAGTGGGTTGAGACCCACATTTAAAAACTAAATCAACGGAAAAATAAACTGAACAGAATGGAAAATCATACTTATTTTGAAACTTTGGTTTATGTTGTGTGTGTATAAATACACGTATGTGTATGTGTGCTGGAACTCAATGAAAGTACACTTCTTACATTCCTACAGGTCATGGTGGTAAGTTTGGAAGCCACTAAACTACAATACTCAGTTCTAGGCCTGCATCTATATCTGATGTAATACTTCAGATATTTTAGAGATTTAAAATATGGATGTTAAATAATTTCCTTTAGTAAAAAGTGTTGATCTAATGAGCCACACATTTTCTAAAACATCATCAGTCAGTGAACAAATCAGTTTTCCTAGTTTTCTCAGTATTTCCTAAGAGACCCCAAATAAATACTTTATCTTTAAATTTAATTTACCCTAAAAATTAAAATTGACACATTATTAGGCATTTCAAAGATATTTTTAAGTAACAAATAACAATCCAAGCTCAATATACCTAAAAAGGAAAAGTATTCTACTTTTTTTAATTTAAAAAAGTCTGAGGGAATGGTTTGATGGATTTTCAAATATTTCAAAAATGAAGAGATCACTACTTCTTTGCACTAACGGAATATGTATATGAATACAAACACCAATTTTACACCAATTTTATATTTCCTGGGCTGTAAAGAGACTTAAAAATTGAAGCTCAGAAAGCCTAGAGTATGAGACTGTGACTAATGGCACCCAGTCCCTCAGCAGGGATGGAACCAAGTTCTGAGGCAGAGAATAACCCAGCTGCACTGACTATAAAATAACTGCCTCAGAATAACGGTTATATTCCTTACATTTCACATATGGCTGCTGCATGGAATTCATAGTTAAAATACAAAAGACATTCAGCCATTCCGCAGTGTCAAAGTGAAAACTGTATGTGACTCAGCCTCACAGCTTCACACACTGCTTGGGCTGTCTGAACTGCAAGAGGCAACTAATACCAAGCCCGGTGGAGAGGGACAGCCCTGTGGCTCTGAGACTTTCCATAACAATCCTTGAGTTGATTAAAAGTGATGTTGACAAGCTTCAATCCTTCTTGGTTTTATGGATTATGGCTGGTAAGTGGAGCCTCCAGGACTAGAACCCTATGAGAATAGCACTGAGATTTTTACTGCACCGTAAAATGCTTTAGAAAACAACACAGAATAATAGGTATAAAATGTAAACTATTGGGACTTCCCTGGTGGCTCAGTGGTTAAGAATCCGCCTGCCAATGCAGGGGACACGGGTTCGATCACTGGTCCGGGAAGATCCCACATGCCGTGGAGCAACTAAGCCCACGCGCCACAACTATTGAGCCTGCGCTCTAGAGCCCGCGAGCCACAACTACTGAGCCCACGCGCCACAACTACTGAAGCCCACGTGCCTAGAGCCCACGCTCCGCAACAACAGAAGTCACCACAATGAGAAGCCCTCGCACCACAATGAAGAGTAGCCCCCGCTCTCCTCAACTAGAGAAAGCCCGCGCGCAGCAACGAAGACCCAATGCAGCCAAAAATAAATAAATTTTAAAATAAATAAAATGTAAATTATTATTTAAACTTGACCGTGTCTATAAAACTAAACTATGAACAACAGAATTATATACACACTGAATTAAGATAAAGGTATTATGCAAAGATATACAGAAATAACCACCCCTCCACCCCAAAAAAGCTTCTGACAACTTGAAAGCATACAAATAAGAATTAAGTAAAATTTTACTTTTTTCAAAACTTCCCTTTTAACTTTCAAAGACTACATATAAAGATATAATGAAACATATCTCTTACTTAAGAAAACCCTAAGTCACACAGAGCCCAGTACATCTAGAAACTTATCTTAATCTCAATAAAGTTGAAAGAAGTTAGTCGTGGATGAGGGTGAAATCTACTTCATTTACAGCACTAAACAATAGCTGTGGATATGTGAGGCAATTCTTTTCTTACTCTGTATTACAACTCATTATAAAATGATCAGTGTTGGGCTTCCCTGGTGGCACAGCGGTTGAGAGTCCGCCTGCCGATGCAGGGGACGCGGGTTCGTGCCCCGGTCCAGGAGGATCCCACTTGCCGCGGAGCGGCTGGGCCCGTGAGCCATGGCCGCTGGGCCTGCGCGTCCAGAGCCTGTGCTCCGCAACAGGAGAGGCCACAGCAGTGAGAGGCCCGCGTACCGCAAAAAAAAAAAAAAAAAAAAAAAAAAGGATCAGTGTTTTATTTAGTTTATCATATTTTAGTTTAAAATAAGAAAATAATCATGTATGTTTAAAATCAAGTTCTTCAGATGACAAATTTCCCATGAAAACTTATTCTGATGACTTTCAGAAGATGTTAAGAGATATAAAAGGTAAAGTTGGGATAACTTCCTCTAAAAATAATGAAACCTGAAACTAGCATGAAGATGTACTGGTCTAAGACTGTAATGAAGTCCCATGTTTGTACACACTGGTATCTTTACCTAGGGCTTGGACAGAAAACTAAAACTAAAAGATTAATCATGGGAGAGGGAGGGAGGGAGAGACAGAGAGAGAGAGAGAAAGAGTGGTTGTAACAATTCATGTTATATGCTAATAGTACATACATCTATTGTCAAGCTATAGCAAATTTTCTGAATTCATTTAACACTAGCCCAAATATCCACCATCCTTTTTGTGTTTTCCTTTTTCTCTTTCTGATCTTTATAAATTGGAGCTCCTTTTTAGAAATACAAATGTAAAATGCCACTTTAACAAATGTAGCCTCTAGCACCAAGCCACTCACACTTAGTCCTGTGATGTTAATAAATGAGAATTCCTTTTCCTAAATATTCAAATGAACAATTTTCTATCTTGATTTATAAAAAAAAAAAAAAATTCAACCAATACTCTCTTAAGAAAGCAAAACAGCTTCCATTTATTAAAGGTCATATCTGATATCTATGCCACACAATACAGTATCATTACATTTAGTTGAACAGCAAATGAACACTGCTATTTCATGTCCAGAAGAAGTCAGATGCAAGGCAAGGGGCAGGGAATGAACCTTAAATTTCTAGCCTGATCTCAAGCATTTAAACTATGATTTTTAAAAATTGTTTTCCAATTAACTTACAAGCATTCTAATTAGGTAGGGATCTATACAGCATTTTCATAAGAACCACAGGAATTATAGAAGAACTTCAACAATTAATGAGGATAAGAAATCCTTTTACAGTACATGAGAGAAACCTTTCCCATAGCAACATCAAAGGAAAAAGATGGCCTAAAATAATGGACTTTTTTCTATTGAGTTGATTATCTAGGCATAAAGGGTTGACAAAGGATTGACCTCTGTCACTGGGCTTGTTAGAAAGGGCTTGGATAAAGAAAATGATATGTTAATGAATCAGGTGAGTGATGGAGGAATCGCCCTCATACATACATACACTTATGTTTTTGACACAACATGTAACACACACACACACACACACACACACACACAAATTCTACCCTTCCTTAAATATATCAGATAAGCCTCTCACTTTTTCATTATTTCAGTTATAATACAGAGAAACAGGATTTTCCAAACCAATGGACAGAAAAAAAATTGGGCTTTTAGAAATGTTTCTGCTGAAACTTATTAGAATTCCTGCCTCTACTGGAGAATTTGGTGAACAGGATAGTGAGGGAGGTTTATGAAGAGACTCTTGCCAACTCCACTTGTGTTCCAGGGATGTTAAAAATAGAATTTTAAAAAATGTACCTGAATGCTTGTCATTACTTAGGGAATCAGAAACGTTCAAGAGGGTCCACAACTTAAGACCCTAATGTGGACTTTTGAGAGTGTCTTAAGTTAAATTAAGGAAGGTACTTAAAGAAGTGCTGATGCTATGGTAGCTAAAGAAGGTTTTTCATTTTAAAATGTCAATAATGTGACTAAACCGCCTCAGTATTAAATATCTTATATGTCCTATTCAGGCTCAGTCTATTCTGAAAAATCTTTGTTTTTCAAAGCATAAAAATAGGTCATATATGTAGGGGGAAAGGAATTCAAAATCACATCCAACAAATGAATGTGAGAAAAATAATTAACTCATAGAGCCAAGAAACAAATGTGAGGAAAAATCCAATACTAAACCAAAAAAACAAATCAAATTTTACAGGTCTGTCAGAAAACATTAATAAAGTTAAAATAACAAAGGAAAAGGATGACTGCAAACCTTTCTTTTTATTTACTGCCTTGAACATTCAGAATACTATTCCACTTTTTACAAGAAAGCCTAGTTGGAATCTGTGCTTCAACCCTCAACTAATATTGCTATAAAAACAATCTTTGACAAAAAATTGAATGCTTTCCCTCTAAGATCAGGAATAAGGCAAGGATGTCTGTTCTCACCATTTCTAATCAACTTTGTACTGTAGGTTTTAGCCAGTGCACTAAAGCAAGAAAAAGCAATAAAAGGTATCAATATCAAGATCAGAAAGGAAAAAGAAAACTGCCTCTTAGTAGATGACATAATCATTTATGTAGAAAATCCTATGAAATCTACAAAAAAGCTACTAGAATTACTAATTGAGTATAGTAAAGTTGTAGGATTTAAAGTCAACACACAAAATTTAATCGTCTTTTTATGTACTAGGAAAACAATCGTAAAATGAAATAAAAAATACTTTTAAAATAGCATCACAAATATAAAATATTTACAGATAAATTTACTTTTAAATGTGCAAGACCAACACACTGAAACAATGGAATACTGCTGAGAGACACTAAAGATCTAGATAAATGGAGAAATATGTGGCTTTGATGAATTGTAAGATTCAATACTGTTATGATGTCATTTCTCTTCAAATTGATCTCCAGATTCAACGTGATCCAAATCAAAATTCCAGCAGGTATTTTTACAGAAATTGACAAGATGATTCTAACATTCACATGGAAATTAAAGGAACCCAGAGTAGTCTAAACAACTCTGAAAAAGAACAAAGTTGCAGGATTTACACTACCTGACTTCATGACTTATTCTAAAGCTACAAAAATCAAGACAGTGTGATATTGGTGGAGGGATAGATACATAGGTCAATGGAACAGAATAAAGAGCTCAGAAATAGATTCACACACATATGGTGAATTGATTTTCAACTAAGATGCAAAGGCACTTCAATGGTGGAAAGGATACCCTTTTTAACAAATGGTTTAGGAACAACTGGATATCCACGGGCCAAAGAAAGGTTGGGGTGTAGGGGGACAACATTCCTCTATGCCTTGAACCTTGCATCATATACAAAAATTAACTCCACTGGACAATAAACTTAAATGTAAAACCTAGAACTATAAAGATTCTAGAAGAATACATAGGAGAATAATCTTTTAGCCTTTGGACTAGGCAAATATTTCTTAGATCAACAGTAAAAGCAAGAACTGTGAAAAAAACTAATAAACTGAACTTCACCAACATTAAGAATTTTTGCTCTCTGAGGATCCTGTTAAGAGAAATCCCATATCTGATAAAGGGCTTACATCCAGAAGATATATAAAGAATGTTCAAAACTCAACGGTAATAAAACAAAAAACCCAATTAAAAAATGGCAAGTTTTGAACACACACTTCACTAGAGACGTACAGATGGCAAATAAGTACATGGGAAGATGCTCAACATTATTAGTCATTACAGAAATGCAAATTAAAACTCCAATGAAATGCTATATACCTATAAGAATGACTAAACTTAAAAAGACTGACCATACCAAATGTTGATGATGATATGGAGGAACTGGCAATCACCCTGCTCGTGGGGAAATAGTTTGGTAGTTTCTTAAAAAGTTAAAACATACAACTGCCATTTAACTCGGCCATTTTGGTCTTAGGTATTTACCCAAGAGAAATGAAAATATATGTCCATACAGAGACTTGTACACAAATGTTCACAGCAGCTTTATTTATAACAGTCAAAAAGCAGAAACAACCCAAATGTCTCTCAACGTGTGAAAGGATAAAGAAACTGTGCTACAACCATATAATGAAATACTACTCAGCAATAAAAAAGAATGAACTACTGAAGTGTAACAACATGGGTGAATCTCAAAATAATAACACTGAATGAAAGAAGCTAAAAGAGAGAGAGAAAGAAATACAGTATGATCCATTTATATAAAATTCCGGAAAGTGCAAATTAATCTATAATGATTAGATCAGTGGTCACCTGGGGACTGAAAAAGAAAAAGGAAGGGCAGGACGGGGGAGTTCAAAGGGGCACAAGGAAACTTTTAGGGGTGATGGATATGTTCATTACCTTGACTGTGGTGATGGTTTCACAAGGGTATGTCAAATTGTACAGTTTAAATATGTATATTTTACTGTATGCCTATTATACCTCAATAAAGCTGTCAAAAAATTCTATTGGTAAAAAGGGTAATGTGGCTCTAAATTGTACTCTTCTTAACTAATCACTGAAGTGCAATGGTCAAAATTAATGCTACTAAGAGCAAGATTATTAAACTAATCGATTCACTGAAAAACTGAATTACTTTTTCATCAGAGATATGCAAAAACAAATGAAATTAATAATTCACATTCCCAAATTTTTGTGATAGTTATTTGCAGGGTTTTGGTGGGTTCTGGACGAGTGAACTGTATCTAGGGAAAATATACTAGAAAATGAACAACCATACCTTGATTTGTGCAAAGGGTCTTTCATAACCTCCAACATAGAGAAGGCCAACATTCTGAGGAAGTAACCTACAAAGGAAAAAAAAGCATTATTTATAAAATACTCTTCCTTAAATATGAGGTTGTATAATTACCAAAATTTGTATAATAGATCCTGACTATGAAAAAATTAATATCTATGCAATTATTCTTGTCTTTTTGCACGATGGAATAGTAACCAGCAAAGGAATAATTCTTATACTTCAGAAGATGATGGGTAAATACTGAGAATGGCAACTTAAATGTAAAACAGTCTAACATACTAGTAATTCTAGCAAAATTACTACATAGGGGAGAATTAAAAGAAGCAATGCATATATTTAAAAATCTATAAAAGTTCAATTCAAGAAACACTCACTGTGTGTCTATATTATGCACTATGGAGATAATACAAACCTAAACAGTTCAGTCCCAAAATTTAACAGGAAAACCAGATACACAACCCTAACAAAAGGTGGCCTCTGATAAATGCTATTCTAGAGGTATTTGCCATTGCAAAGTAGTGGAGTGAGAGATACCTTCTATGGAGGGAGGTGGAGAAGCCTGACTCGAGGAATTTAGGCTTAATTTTTAAAGGGTTGGTAAGGCAAAGGGAGAAATTTTAAACTATACCCTGAGAATGCAGAAGATTTGAAACCAAAGGCAAAGAAGTCTGGCTGAAGTAAGGGATAAGTTAGTCAGAGATGAAAACCCGAAGAAGGTTTGGAATGGGCCATGAAGAACGTCAAATGTCTTATCTTTATTTCATAAGTAATATTTATTTTTTTGTACAGACAATAAATGCACATGAAAATAAAAATCAAACCATCTAGAGGGTGGAGGTAAAATGGTTACCTTCCCTGCATCATTCCTTCCTTCCTATTTAAAGAGGGCTATCATTCTTGACTACATTGAAACACTGTGAATAAGGAAATACCATCATTAGAACTATGCTTGTGGAGCATGTAGTCGTGCTGGGTATGAGAAGGTCATAATTAAATTAATTACTCTACGGTATCTTGTAATCACTGTCACCGGGTGACAGTGTGAGATGGTTGTATGATTACTGAAGGGGAGAATACACCAACCCAAAATACACCACTTTGACATGTGGATTATTTTAAGTTGAAGGCAATCAAGACCTAGGAGACTCAGGAAAACTTTTTACCTCTCTTGTAACTGCCTAAAAGAACTTAGAAAGGGGGCCTGGCCCAGAAAGAGAACTATTACCATAGATAACGTTTTTATCTGAAAGACCAATCTGCATGGCAGGGCAGACTTCTAAATACAAAACATCTGTTCTTCTCATCATCCTGTGAGTTACCCTCCTCCCCTTTGAAGACCCAGGCCCTTATCCCATTCCTTAGCACAGGATGGCACATAAGCCTCAACTGCTCGACCTACCCTTGAGTCTTGTATCTTTGGGGATCCCGTACATACTAACTTAAATATGTTTTTCTCCTGTTAATCTGTCCTATGTCAATTTAATTATTAGACCAAAGAACCTAGAAGAAAAGAAGGGGAAATTTTTCTACCCCTACTTAACCTTCCACTGACTTGGTCTAGTAAGACTAATAAAGTTCACTGTTAAAGCACCTTAGATTTTATGAAATAAGGTAGATAGATATTCCATCTCCTAGGAACACCTCTGTTCCCTACATTCTTTAAAGGCCTATAAAGTACTGAAGGCCACTAAAGGAAAGCTAATAGCTGACAAACACAAAAATAAATTAAACCAATTTAGCAAAAAGCTACAGTACTTAAGTTCGGCATGTGAGTGATACTTACAGTTATGCCTTTTAGCATGTTGTTGAAGGTTACAAAATGACTAAAGGGATATTTGTTCACTGGATGCAAGTAGAAAGCATAAGAAATATCCCCAAATCTCAACTAGGAAATGGAGAATTTCTTCATCATCATTTGACAAATAAGAAATTAATCAAAGCAACAAAACTTTAAATCTCTCACAAATTGCTAGTATCACAAATTTAATGTTAGTTTTATATAGCAGTGGTAATTTATTTCCTATATAACAAATGATGACAAAAAGCTTCATAAACCTCTTTTAGAAGAACAGTCACTGTTCATACAAATACATGATAGAAAAGGAAGAGAATAAAAGCTGGCTGACATTTAAAAATCAGTATGCCTCTAATTACTATGCATATGCATTTTAGGAAGCTTGCCAATATACTATTCAATGTGTCCTCCCCTTCCTCCAACTTGCCTATTTAATAACTACCTTCTAAACAAGAAATATCTTAAATATGGTAGTTACACAGCATATATATATTTCGCTTTTTAAATACTGTTCTTTCTCATTCATGTCCATATTATTCCTTACATAAATTACATTACCACCTTCGTTTGAGTGGGTTTTCATAGGTATCATAATTTAAGTGTTTGTTATGTGTAAAATAATTAATACTTTGAGAACACAAATTCCAACTTCTAAGATGGAACATTTCCTAAAATGCTTTTACCTTTCAAAAAATTATTATGCCAAATTGTATACATAATTATTGTCAAACAATAGGCACCATTTTATTATGACAGGGTATTTGTATATAATATAGCATTCACACATTTTAAATCCCCAGGGTAAAGGCATTAATTCAGCATTTACAGATGCATTATAAATATATGTTAAAATAAAAAGCATATGTTAAAATAAAAACCATGACGCATTTAGTACCAGATAATTGTTTTGTCTTTCTATTAGGTGAACATTAATATAACATTTATACAAATGCTAATAACTTCCAAAAAATTTGCTTGTAACTAAATGCTTCTATGGCTACCAAAGAAATTTTTAGAGTAAGAAGGCATTGCTGAGAAAAAGCTAAGAGAATTCAGCACCACTAAACCAGTGTTACAACAACTGCTAAAGGAACTTCTCTAGGCAGGAAACACAAGAGAAGGAAAATACCTACAAAAACAAATCCAAAACAATTAAGTAAATGGTAATAGGAACATACATATCAATAACTACCTTAAATGTAAATGGATTAAATACTCCAACCAAAAGACACAGACTGGCTGAATGGATACAAAAACAAGACCTCTATATATGCTGTCTACAAGAGACCCACGTCAGACGTAGGGACACATACAGATTGAAGGTGAGGGGATGGAAAAAGATATTCCACGCAAATGGAAACCAAAAGAAAGCTGGAGTAGCAATTCTCATATCAGACAAAATAGACTTAAAAACAAAGACTTTACAAGAGACAAAGAAGAACACTACATAATGATCAAGGGATCAATCCAAGAAGAAGATATAAGGATTGTAAATATTTATGCACCAAACATAGGAGCACCTCAATACTTAAGGCAAATGCTAACAGCCATAAAAGAGGAGATCCACAGTAACACAATCATAGTAGGGGACTTTAACACCCCACTTTCACCAATGGACAGATCATCCAAAATGAAATAAATAAGGAAACACAAGCTTTAAATGATACATTAAACAAGATGGACTTAATTGATATTTATAGGACATTCCATCCAAAAACAACAGAATACACATTTTTCTCAAGTGCTCATGGAACATTCTCCAGGATAGATCATATCTTGGGTTACAAATCTAGCCTTGGTAAATTTAAGAAAATAGAAATCGTATCAAGTATCTTTTCGACCACAACGCTATGAGACTAGATATCAATTACAGGAAAAGATCTGTAAAAAATACAAACACGTGGAGGCTAAACAACACACTACTTAATGACGAAGTGATCACTGAAGAAATCAAAGAGGAAATAAAAAAATACCTATAAACAAATGACAATGGAGACACGACGACCCAAAACGTATGGGATGCAGCGAAAGCAGTTCTAAGAGGGAAGTTTATAGCAGTACAATCCTACCTCAAGAAACAAGAAACATCTCAAATAAACAAAAAGGTATTGGAGAAACAAGAACAAAAAAACCCCAAAGTTAGCAGAAGGAAAGAAATCATAAAGATCAGATCAGAAATAAATGAAGAAAACAATAGCAAAGATCAATAAAACTAAAAGCTGGTTCTTTGAGAAGATAAACAAAATTGATAAACCATTAGCCAGACTCATCAAGAAAAAAAGGGAGAAGACTCAAATCAACAGAATTAGGAAAGAAAAAGGAGAAGAAACAACTGACACTGCAGAAATACAAAGGATCATGAGAGACTACTACAAGCAACCATATGCCAATACAATGCACAACCTGGAAGAAAATAGACAAATTCTTGGGAAATCACAACCTTCCAAGACTGAAGCAGGAAGAGATAGAAAATATAAACAGACCAGTCACAAGCCCTGAAATTTAGACTGTAATAAAAAAATCTTCCAACAAACAAAAGCCCAGGACCAGATGGATTCACAGGTGAATTCTATCAAACATTTAGAGAAGAGCTAACATCCATCCTTCTCAAACTCTTCCAAAAAATTGCAGAGGAAGGAACACGCCCAAACTCATTCTATGAGGCCACCATCACCCTGATACCAAAACCAGACACAGATGTCACAAAGAAAGAAAACTACAGGCCAATATCACTGATGAACATAGACACAAAAATCCTCAACAAAATACTAGCAAACAGAATCCAACAGCACATTAAAAGGATCATAAACCATGATCAAGTGGAGTTTATCCCAGGAATGCAAGGATTCTTCAATATATGCCAATCCATCAACGTGATAAACCATATTAACAAACTGAAGGAGAAAAACCATATGATCATCTCAATAGATATAGAAAAAGCTTTTTACAAATTCAACACCATTTATGATAAAAACCCTCCAGAAAGTGGGCATAGAGGGAACTTACCTTAACATAATAAAGGCCATATATGACAAACCCACAGCCAACATCATTCTCAATGGTGAAAAACTGAAAGATCAGGAACAAGACAAGGATGTCCACTCTCATCACTATTATTCAACATAGTTTTGGAAGTCCTAGCCACAGTAATCAGAGAAGAAAAAGAAATAAAAAGAATCCAAATAGGAAAAGAAGAAGTAAAGCTGTCACTGTTTGCAGATGACATGATACTATACATAGAGAATCCTAAAGATGCTACCAGAAAACTACTAGAGCTAATCAATTAATTTGGTAAAGTAGCAGGATACAAAATTAATGCACAGAAATCTCTTGCATTCCTATACACTAATGATGAAAAACCTGAAAGAGAAATTAAGGAAACACTCCCATTTACCACTACAACAAAAAGAATAAAACACCTAGGAATAAACCTACCTAAGGAGACAAAAGACCTATATGCAGAAAACTATAAGAAACTGATGAAAGAAATTTAAGATGATACAAACAGATGGAGAGATATACCATGTTCTTGGATTGGAAGAATCAACACTGTGCAAATAACTATACTACCCAAAGCAATCTACAGATTCCATGCAATCCCTATCAAACTACCAATGGCATTTTTCACAGAACTAGGACAAAAAATTTCACAATTTGTATGGAAACACAAAAGATCCCGAATAGCCAAAGCAATCTTGAGAAAGAAAAATGGAGCTGGAGGAATCAGGCTCCCGGACTTCAGACTATACTACAAAGCTGCAGTATGGTACTGGCACAAAAACAAAAATATAGATCAATGGAACAGGATAGGGAGCCCAGAGATAAACTCACGCACATATGGTTACCTGATTTTTGATAAAGGAGGCAAGAATATACAATGGAGAAAAGACAGCCTCTTCAATAAGTGGTGCTGGGAAAACTGGACAGCTACATGTAAAAGAATGAAATTAGAACACTCCCTAACACCATACACAAAAATAAACTCAAAATGGATTAAAGACCTAAATGTAAGGATAGACACTATAAAACTCTTAGAGGAAAACACAGGCAGAACACTCTATGTCATAAATCACAGCAAGATCCTTTTTGACCCACCTCCTAGTGAAATGGAAATAAAAACAAACAAATGGAACCTAACGAAACTTCAAAGCTTTTGCACAGCAAAGGAAACCATAAACAAGGCAAAAAGACAACCCTCAGAATGGGAGAAAATATTTGCAAATGAAGCAACTGAGAAAAGATTAATCTTCAAAATTTACACGCAGCCCAAGCAGCTCAATACAAAAAAACAAACAACCCAATCCAAAAATGGGCAGAAGACCTAAACAGACATTTCTCCAAAGAAGATATACAGATTGCCAGCAAACACATGAAAGAATGCTCAACATCATTAATCATTAGAGAAATGCAAATCAAAACTAAACTACAATGAGTTATCACCTCATACCAGTCAGAATGGCCATCATCAAAAAATCTACAAACAATAAATGTTGGAGAGGTTGTGGAGAAAAGGGAACCCTCTTGCACTGTTTGTGGGAATGTAAATTGATAGAGCCACTATGGAGAACAGTATGGAGGTTCCTTAAAAATCTAAACATAGAACTACCATTCGACCCAGCAATCCCACTACTGGGCATATACCCTGAGAAAACCATAATTCAAAAAGAGCCATGTACCACAATGTTCATTGCAGCACTATTTACAATTGCCAGGACATGCAAGCAACCTAACTGTCCACCAACAGATGAATGGATAAAGAAGATGTGGCACATATATACAATGGAATATTACTCAGCCATAAAAAGAAACGAAATTGAGTTATTTGTAGTGAGGTGGATGGACCTAGAGTCTGTCATACAGACTGAAGTAAGTCAGAAAGAGTAAAACAAATACCATATGCTAATATATATATATATATGGAATCTAAAAAAAAAAAAAAGGTTGTGAAGAACCTAAGGGCAGGACAGGAATAAAGAGGCAGACATAGAGAATGGACTTCAGGACACGGGGAGGGGGGACGGGTAAGCTGGGACGAACTGAGAGGGTGGCATGGACTTATATACACTACCAAATGTAAAACAGATAGCTAGTGGGAAGCAGCCACATAGCACAGGGAGATCAGCTCGGTGCTTTGTGACCACCTAGAGGGGTGGCATAGGGAGGGTGGGAGGGAGACACAAGAGGGAGGAGATATGGGGATATATGTATACCTATAGTTGATTCACTTTGTTATACAGCAGAAGCTAACACAACATTGTAAAGCAATTATACTCCAATAAAGATATTAGAAAAAAAATGGCGGCATTGCTGGAAAAGAAAAAAAGAAAGGAAATCTATCAGAGCTTTCGACAAAAGTAAAGATAGGCAAATCTAATGTTCATTTTGCTTCAATTTCCCAAATACAAATATTAACAAATATCTATCCTGGAAAGAAAGCTGCAAAATTATTTCCAGAAAATTTTCTCACATAAAGTAAAATTAAAACTTGGCAGGTAATAGAAAGATTAATTAAAAGAACCTCATTCACCATCATTCACTGACGATATATCAGGCTTACAAAAAATTGCTTTAAAAGGAAATTGAGTGTATAATTATTTCAAATTAAAAGTTAAAAAAAGGCAAAGGGGATCTTTCTAAAAATAAGCTACATAACTCAAAATTAACTGTTCTGTCTACAAGCCCTAATTACATTACCCACTAACTGATACACTTTTCAACTGCAAAAATACTTTGAAAAAACTTTCAGTATCATGAATACTGACTGACAAATAAAATCCCACTTCGAAGCCAATGAGCAAATTCTCCAAAGAGCAGACTACATCCAGTATATTTCATACTAGAAAAAAAGAGAAAGTAAATGCATCTAATATGGGATCACTAGGGCCCTTCTGAATGTGAGAAAATGTACATTACTGAGAAGGCCTACATTATTCTTTGAGACTTCTAGTAGAATGTAGGTAAAAGCAGCATATGCCATTAGCCCCAGATGAAACTTGAATTAGCAAATGAGTGAGTTTATTATTATCCTTACAGACTTTTCATAGCCTACACTTTTCTGATTTGCTTTCTAAACCCTGGTATAGGAATAACAAAATGCTCTAGACTTTCATGAAAAAAATGAAAAACCACCACCACCAACAACAACGATCAGATGGTTAAATGAAGAATCTGTGTGCCGGTAGAAACAAATACATTCCTAGCTCTGACAACTGAGAGGGTCTGTAATGACACCCAGCAGCAACAACCGTGCGGAGGACCTAGATCCGTGTTTCCAACCATCAATCTTCACCAATTAGAAAACAAAAACAGGGCTTCCCTGGTGGTGCAGTGGTTGAGAGTCCGCCTGCCGATGCAGGGGACGCGGGTTCGTGTCCCGGTCCGGGAAGATCCCACATGCCGCGGAGCGGCTGGGCCTGTGAGCCATGGCCGCTGAGCCTGCGCGTCCGAAGCCTGTGCTCTGCAACAGGAGAGGCCATCCACAACGGGAGAGGCCACAGCAGTGAGAGGCCCGCGTACCGCAAAAAAAAAAAAAACCCAAAAAACAAAAACACCTGGGCTCTTTGGAGAAAGGGCTGATTTCTGGACTGACGGGGGAAAAGTATAAGAAGAGCCTGGAACATCTTGTGGTACTGGGAAGTAAGGAGATAATGGAAAAGTGATGAGAGCATGCCAAAAAGACACAGATGTTGAACTGAAGGCGTTCCCAAGGACCAAAGCCAAAACAGCAAAATAAAATCATAGTGCTGTATTATAACCCATGGAGTAAAATATTCCTAAATCCTTAATAATATAAATAAGTATATGAGGAAGAGGGGACAGTGGTTTTTTCCATTTCAATCCCTATTAATGCACTGAAAAAGAATGAAGGAGAAACAGTCAACATGGCGGCGGCGGCGGCCGCAGCGGCACCCGGGGCCTCGGGTATCTTGTAGGCCGGCCGCGTTCGCTTGGTGGCCGCTTGCTGTGCGCGGCTCGGCCCTGGGTGGAGGCTATCCGGCTCCTGGACGGTCCCGCGGGTCGACCCGGCGACCTGGGCTCGGGGCTGGACACCCACGGTCGGGGGTGCGGCCTGGCGGAGGGGCGACAGCTCTGAGGTGAAGACGGAGGACGAGCTGCGGATGCGGTATCTGGAAGAGGAGAACCGAGGAACTGTGGTGCTTGGAATAAACAGAGCTTATACCAAAAATTCACTGAGTACAAATCTTATAAAAATGCTTTCAAAAGCTGTGGATGCTTTAAAATCTGATAAGAAAGTACGGACCATCATAGTAAGAAGTGAAGTCCCAGGGATATTCTGTGCTGGTGCTGAGCTTAAGGAAAGAGTCAAAATGAATTCCAGTGAAGTTGGTCCTTTTGTCTCCAAAATAAGAGCAGTGATTAATGAAATCGCTAATCTTCCAGTGCCAACCACTGCAGCAATAGATGGACTCGCTTTAGGTGGTGGACTTGAAATGGCTTTAGCATGTGATATAAGAGTAGCAGCTTCTTCTGCAAAAATGGGCCTGGCTGAAACAAAGTTGGCAATTATTCCTGGTGGAGGGGGCACGCAGTGACTGCCACGTGCCATTGGGATGTCCCTGGCCAAAGAGCTCATCTTCTCTGCACGTGTGCTCGATGGCCAAGCAGCCAAAGCAGTGGGCTTGATCAGCCATGTTCTGGAACAGAACCAGGAGGGGGATGCTGCCTATAGAAAGGCCTTGGACCTAGCAAGAGAGTTTTTACCTCAGGGACCTGTTGCAATGAGAGTGGCAAAATTAGCAATTAAGCAAGGGATGGAGGTCGATTTAGTAACAGGATTAGCCATAGAAGAAGCTTGTTATGCTCAGACTATTCCAACGAAAGACAGACTTGAAGGTCTTCCTGCTTTTAAAGAGAAAAGGACCCCTCGTTATAAAGGAGAGTAGAAGAAAGAGAAATCTTTAAAACGCCAGTGTAATAAATATACTTCTGGAAGTATCTTTCAGATTCACATATGCCTCAGCATCTGGAATCCCAGCGACCAAAGTGAAGAGCGAGTTATCCATATACTGAATTAAGTATCTGGAGTGGACCCCTATGTGTACTTGTTCAAAGGTGTATCGTCATTTTCATTCAGATTTATAAAGCTAATAGTGTATACTGTCAAAAACGCCAATTCAAAATTAGGTATACATTTTTAAATACCTCCTGCATACGAGGCTTTCTGTTCTTAAATTTTTTAATGTGAATAATTTATATATTGCACACGCTAGGAAAAAATATTGATTGTATGTCTCCTGTGCTACAGTATGAAAATAAAATTATTTCCATGTACCAAAAAAAAAAAAGAATGAAGGAAATTGAAATTCACCATATTTGAAATATTTGCCTAATTGAAATTGAAAAACACCACAGTAACGATTGTTGCAGGCAAAAACCATTGAAAAATACTAAAACTACAAGAGGAAGGTAGGATGAGAAACCTGACATCTGCCTAGTCCCAAAATTTCAACCCAGAAAACACTTACTAATCATAAACATAGCAACTTTAAAATCCAGCAGACTCACTTAACCAAATAATCAAAATTACCAACATGAGCTCCCACCCCCAACATAATGCACCTAGAAGAGCACACTGTTGCTTTCGTGGTGTGCCTTCCTAAAAATACACCCCCCCAAAAGATCACACTAAGGGGCGTTCTATATAATAACTAGTAGTCTTCAAAAAGTGTCAAGATCGGGCTTCCCTGGTGTCGCAGTGGTTGAGAGTCTGCCTGCCGATACAGGGGACACGGGTTCGTGCCCTGGTCCGGGAGGATCCCACATGCCGCGGAGCGGCTGGGCCCGTGAGCCATGGCCGCTGAGCCTGCGCGTCCAGAGCCTGTGCTCCGCAACGGGAGAGGCCACAACAGTGCGAGGCCCGCGTACCGCAAAAAAAAAAAAAAATTGTCAAGATCATGAAAAGTGAAAGTGAGGTACTGTCCCAGATTATATTAAGATTGTGTAAAGGAGACATGAAGCCAAATATAAAAGAACATAGGGTTGAATTTATGTAAGGTTCAAAACCAGGCAAAACCAAACCCTAGTGTTTAGAATTGCATACCTAAGTAACAAAAGTATAAAAAAGAGCAAGGAAGTAAAAATCACAAACTTACAGATAATGGCTATCTTTGGTGGGAGAGAGAAATTTGTGAATGAGAAATAGCATGCTGGAGGCATCTAGGGTGCTGGCAATATGATTTTTTTTTGTTCTGAGTAGTAGTTAAATGTATGTTGGTTCCATGAAATTTCAGTAAGCTGTACATTTATGTTTTATGTACTTTTCTGTATGTATACTTCATACTATAAAAGGTCTTAATATAAAAAGTCCAAAGAAAAAAACCAACATAAGCAATCAGTGAGAGAGTAAGAGTGACTCCTAAATGAGGGATACAATATTAATTGGTATATTAACATATTTTAATATTCCTGTAAAAATAGATGAGTATTTTAAGAGATGAGCTTCTAGGGAATCCACAAGTCACTCATCCTCTTCTTAGTACTAGAGCTACAAATTCTATGGCATAAATATAATATGAAAACACAGAACTCACATATCTGGGCATAATGGTTTTAAATAGAAAGGCAGTAAAATTAAAAAAAACAAAAAAAGGAACATAAGTGCATTAAAAATGTATAGACAAATTTTCCAGTCCCAGCCAAGATAAGATGGTACCTGAGAGAAGGGAAACAAATGAAGTCCTACCACTACCCCAGCCTACCACCTGGAGCCAATAAAGACTAACATATTTACTATCTGATCCTTTGGAGAAAAAAATGGCCAGTCCCATTTCAAGACAAATGAAAGCATATGTATACGAGAAGACTTGTTTCCTAGTCTCACAGCAGCTTTATTTATAATAGCCAAAGATTGAAGACATCTCAAATGTCCATCCATACACAGGTGAACGGATAAGTAAATTGCGATATATCTATACAACAACAGGCTGCTCAGCAATAAAAAGAAACAAACTACTGATACATGTAACAACATGGATGAATCTAATGTTGAAAGAAGGGGGGGTGGGGGAAGACCACCACAGACACATACAGTGTATGTTTTCATCTACATAAGATTCTAGAAAATGAATACCCCAAAGCAGTGGTTGCCAGAAAAGGGAGTGAAGGGTGCGGGAGGAGAGAGGGAGGGAGGGATTAACAAGGGGCAGGAGGAAATTTTGGGGGGAGGGGGCCGGCGGCTGATGGACATGGTCATCATCTTATTCCGGGAGTGGTGATTTCACACTTAAAAATCAAATTGCACACTTTAACTAAGTGCAGGTTATCATATATCAAATACTCCTCAATAAAGCTGTAAAAAATAATGTACAAACTTCATCTTCAAAGTTTTGCTAAATATATTAAAAAAGGAAAGTACAAATGTTCACAGGCCATATCACAAACTGGGCCTACACATAATTCTAAATCAACCCACCCTGATCATTCTAAATGGAGAGTTGGTTTATTATTTTAAGACCTGCTTGTGTAAACATGAAGCAAAAAGTCTGAAAGGTGGTTTTTAACAGGGAAATCATCAAACACATATAGCTCCCCACCTGGTTTATTATCTACTGGTCATAAGAATTATTCTATAGCTTACTTTTAACCTACAAAAGAAGAGAGGGGAGAATGATTTATGTAGGGATTAGCCTCAAATCTAAACATCTGAAATTACATGAATCATCATCATATCCATAAATTTTCACCTCCTTGACTCCAAGATGTATATGTAAAGCACATTTGTTAAAAGATTAATAAATAAAATAAATGAATAAAACTTTCATTTCCTGTATTGGGAAATTCTGAAACTTATTTTATTTTTTCCCTATATTTTTGTTGTACAAGTTCCCCTTGTATACTTCAGACAAGACTCTGTGACATCCTCCTTTTCCCCTGGGAAAATGTAGGAACATTATGCTATGGGGCCATTTCTGCAGAAAAAGTACAAAAGATACTGTGGAGACAAGAAACAGGGAGATTTAAGCTGAGTGGATATAATTCACAATTCCATTTTTTTCTGTCTAAATTATAGCACCATGTCACGTTACCAGCTATTTCAATAATAGCTATGATCAATCAAAGAAAGAAATGTTTTTTTTAAATCACAGACCCCAGAATGACTGAGACTGTTATATTCCACACTGAAAAGAATTACTTCAAATCTGAATTTCAGCTTCATAGAACTCTCCACAAACTGCTGACACATGAACTGCCAAAACTACAGAGAACTGCCTAAGTGTCTCACTGATAGAATATACATTATATTGATCTTCTCTTTACTATTAATTTTAATTTGAATACTCCTCTAGTAAATATTATATATGCATCCCTTTTTTTTTAAATATAGATTTTGGTAGGTATTGAGTTAGTATTTTTTCATTGCTAGGTACATATTAGCTATCTTTATTTTTTTAAAGTATGGTTAAGTCCCCTACATAGGAACCTTCAAGTTGCAAACTTTCAAAGATGTGAATGTGCATTCCATCAAGTCAGGCGTGAGTGAAATTGCAGCTTGCCCTCTGCCTCCTATTGCTGACGATCCTTCAGCTCTACCATATCCCACCTCCTCTCCCTCCTCCAGTCAGTAACTCTTCTTGCCTGTTCACTTGATGCCAGCCCCTGCATACCAGCTGTTGTACTGTACTACTGTACTTTTCAAGGTACTGTACTGTAAGATTTAAAATGTTTTCTTTATTTTTTTGTGTTTGGTCATTTTTTATGTATTATTCGGGTGAAAAGTATTATAAACCTATTACAGTACAGAACTATATAGCCAACTGTGTTAGCTGGGTACCTAGGCTAACTTTGTTGGGCTTACGAACAAATTGGACTTCAAATGCGCTCTCAGAATGGAACTCGTTCGTATGTAGGGGACTTGCTGTAGTTAATTCTTTATCATTTTCATGACTCTACTTATAAACATGAATGAGCCTATTTTGAGTTAACAGACAATTCCTGCCTTAATTCAATCAGTATATTCTTTTGTTCAAACAGAGTAACTTACTGACTGGTTTAGTTTGCAAAGCCCTTGAAGGAAATTCTTACCTAGCTGAATAGCTCATATAAAAGAATTTGAACTGTAACAATTCATTTTATTCTTTATTTTGATATCTGTTCAAAACACACTGATAACTAATGATATAGTAGCAGAATTGTTTTTAATTACTTCAAATTTAAAAATGACCAGAATACCATATTGCACATCAATTATTTTGCTTATAAATCATTATATTTACCCTTGACATATGCCTTGATCAATTAACAAATGTTAACATAATGCATGAGACAGCTGAACCTCAGTAATGTGACAGCTATAATCTAGTCTAAGTATATTCAAGACGAAGTTCCAGAATCTCATATGCTGGGCTGACAATAGGAAATCATGAGATATCCATAAGAAAGACATCACCAGATAGTGCTGGCAGTGCTATAAAGCATGATAATTTTAACATTTCTTAAAGCCGTGAATATAAAGTAAATGTTACCAAGCTGTCTAGGACCACATTTTATAAATGACTGAAAGACCCTCATGTCCTTACGGTGAAACTAATTCTATTATTTCCAAAACGCAAGATGGAGGTTATCTAATAATCACAATACTTTTCCATTCATGTTTTCCACTCTATTAAGTGACTGATGTGAATTCTTGAAGTGGGTTATGGTCATTACAACCTTAGAATGTGCTCAGCAAATCCATGAGGGGTAGTCAAACAACATTACCTTTTTCCTCAAATAAATTAACCAGGCTTTCAGAAAGAATTAAGCAGTGTGGAAGTATAAGCACATAGTTATTTCATACGGTTTTTTTAAGATGTAGTTTTAAAACCCATTCCTTGTCACCAATGTCATAGCAGCATTATTCACAATAGCCAAAAGGTAGAAACAATCCATATGCCCATCAACAATTGAAAAACATAATGTGGTATATATCTTGTTTATGGAATATTATTCAGTCTTAAAAAGGAATGGAATGCTGACATGCTGCAACATGGATGAACTCTGAAAACATTATGCTAAGTGAAATAAGCCAGTCACAAAAGGACAGCTATTATATATTCCACTTATATGAGGTATGTAGCAAAGTCAAATTCAAAAAGACAGAAAGTAGAATAGCGGTTACCAGAGACCAAGGTGAGACAGGAACAGGGAGTTATTGTTTAATGGGTACAAAGTTTCTGTTTGAAATGATGAAAAAATTCTGGAAATTGACAGTGGTTATGGTTGCACAACACTGGGAATGTACTTAAGGTCACGGATTTGTACACTTAAAAATGGTTTAGGGCTTCCCTGGTGGCGCAGTGTATAAGAATCTGCCTGCCAGTGCAGGGGACACAGGTTTGATCCCTGGTCCGGGAAGATCCCACATGCCACGAAGCAACTAAGCCCGTGTGCCACAACTACTGAGCCTGTGCTCTAGAGGCCGCGAGCCACAACTACTGAGCTTGCATGCCGCAACTACTGAAGCCCGTGCACCTAAAGCCCATGATCCGCAACAAGAGAAGCCACCACAATGAGAAGCCCGCGCACTGCAACTAAGAGTGGCCCCCGCTCGCCACAGCTAGAGAGGGCCCACGTGCAGCAACGAAGACCCAACACAGCCAAAAATAAATAAATAAAATAAAAATTTTAAAAAAAGGTCTAAAAGGTACGTTCTATGTTTTAGAAAGCCCCAAAAATATCCATTCCTAAGATACAAGTCTCTCAACAACTTCAAACATTTTTCTCTTCTTGAATCCCACAAAGACTGTTCCAGACCTCCTCCTTTTTCTAAATCTCCCCAGACCATCCCTTTACTTCTCACTCCAAAAACCACTTTTATTTCTCATTGAGTGGAGAAGATCCAGTCTTGAGGTACAAGTTTCTCCATCTTTCAATTCATCTGTATTTCTATACATACATCCTTAGCTTTCCTTCTCATTCCTTGCTAAAACTATCCAGCCCTCCACTTACTTGATACCTTCCCAACTTTAACACTTATTCTTTCTCTTCTCAAAGACCTGTAATCTTTTATTTTCTCCCACTCTGCCAGTTAACAAGGAGGGTTACAAGGGCAGGAATGGTCATTCTGAAGTTGAGTCAACTAAAAATCACTACAGAATGGATAAGATTTGTGGAAGTAATCTACCCTGAGATAGTTGACTCATAGATGAAGATTTCTAGGTCCTTTTTGTTCAGGCTGTTATGGTGCTGTGGAAAGGGTGGCTGGAAATCACACTATATGTCTGATTCCCAACTGTGGTGCTTGTTTCCTGTGTAACTTCAGGCAACTCATTTAACTCCTCTGTAGCCTCATTATTTTGTTGGGCAAACGGGTTATGACTTAACTCCACAGAAATGTTTTGAGGATTAAATAAAATAATGTATGTACTTAACTAACATTTGTTCAGTCTAAATCAGTTGAATACACTGAATGACCAAAGCATATTTCCAAAATGCAGCATGTCTTAAAAAGAAGAAAAAATGAATTGCCTTGTATGAAATATTGAAATTTAATGTTAATGACAGATAAGAGAGTTAAAAAGTATAAATCTGTCAGAATGTATATAGTCAATGTATGTCTACATGTAAGAAAAGAGGGAGAAAAAGAGGCAGATAGTCAGAGGAGAGGATAGAGACTGACTGACACAATTAGCAGAGAGGAGTTATCTGGATGCCAGAAAAGCATGTACTACTGTGGAAGACCTAATTTTCCAAGCTCCGGATGAAATATCCCTCAAGATAACCTAACCCTTTTCCTTCGATCACACAGTCACAAAACAATCTTCTAAGGGCTAAATAACTTTCTGAGTAGTTAGAAATGAGTTGCTACAAATAGAGACCTGAGTATGTACATACATGTGTATATTTAATGCATATGTGTGTACACACACATCTATATGTAATGATATACAGTTGACCCTTGAACAATACAGAGATTAGGGGCACTGACCCTCAGCGAAGTCAAAAAGCCACATATCAGTGGATCTTAGCAGTTCAAACCTGTGCTGTTCAAGGGTCGACTGTATTACTATAAATTAGTGCTGACGGTTACAAAGCCACGAAAACCATAATAATTATAGTTGTTACTTACTGAGACCTTCAGTGTGCAAGGCCCTGTGCTAAGCTTAATTCTACATTATATCGGCCTTCTCTCTGGTATTAATTTTAATTTGAATACTCCTTTAGTGTTAGGAATTTAGGATTGTCATTTAATCTTGTCAAAGAATCCCATGTGTTAGGTACCATTATTATTCCCATTTAATAGATTTGGAGGCTAACAGAAATTACTAATTTGCCTGAGGACACACAGCTTGTAAGAGGTCGAATTGAGAATCAAACTTCTCTTCCTCTGGCTCTTTGTTCTTAAATCTCACTTCTTAATAATTAAGACGTTTGGTTAAGGATAATTAATTCCCCACAACATGATCAATGCTGAGTGATAAAATCAGTGTGGGGCTTGCAAAGCTCTGGCCAACCTCTTCAGGTATGCGGACAACTTCAGCCAACATGGCCTACTTCTTTAAAAGGAGCAACAGGGGGAAAAAAAGAAAGTCAACAAGGGAGGGAAATTAGCTCAATCCTCTATTCAATCTTGGCTCTTCCTCATCTTCTTTCTCTTTATGAAATTGAATCATTTATTATACATCAATTATTTAGAGTATATGCCAGACTCTAGGCCAGGTATTAGAGACATAAAGATGATCCCCGCCTCGGGAACTCATAGTCTTAAAGAAGCAGTAGGTTTGAAGTAGTTAAACTACAAGAAACGGAGACAAACTGGCAAATTCTATAACAGACCCATGGGAATTATGTACTGTAGTAATCTTCTGACTACTAAAGACTTTTAAACCCTGAAAGTAGAGGCTTGCATGTTAAGTGAAAACCCACACACTGGTCTTCAGGGACTTCCGTTAGGCGCATGCCCTCAAAATATGACCCAACACTGGAACCACTGATAAAAGTTTTCAAGACTCTCTTATCAAATGCCGTGAAATGTAATCTTATAACATTTTATATTATAATCCCAAGCCTCTAGTACAGTGCCTGACACAAGGTGAGTGATCAATGGTTGCTGGTAAGTAAAAAAATACAGGAAAAAAAAACAACACACAGGAGAAAAAGAACAAAACAAACAAAAAACAACACATACCTCCCTAAGGAAGAACTAACCACTGATATTAAAATACTGAGAAATATAAGGCAGATTTTAAAATAAATGGATATTAAGTAAATTTATACGTAGGTGAGTTTGCCATAAAATATTCTGATATGCACAACCAAAACTGACAGCTGAAGTTCTAGCATGATCCAAACAAGATAAAGATTACCTGGTCTTGGGAAATTTAAAATAGGATTTCTATAAATGAGATGACAGATGAGGCAAAACAGAAAAAAGGAAGAGCTTAACAGCTTCCAAAAATTCTTCTTCCGTCTAGTTTTAGAAAAATAAACCTGAGGTATTCATGCAAAATTTTTAAATGTTGCCGTATTACATCCTTAGCTAGGACTAATACATCTGAAAGCACTTGTGGCGTAATTGTCAACAAATATTGTCTTGTAAATGTTCTGATTATGACTGGTAGGGCCCAAGTTAATTTATTTCTAAGATCAAACCAATATTCCACTTCATTTCCTGATGTCTGGTTATTATTATAGAAGTCACAAGTTCAGAGCCTCCTTTCACTTTCTAGCAAGTGATGCTCCAAACAATTTTAATTTTAAAATAGCCTCTTTCTAAGACTAGAATTTCTGCATCAGGAGTGTGATTTGATACGTGAATTACTGCGATTAGAATGGGAAAAATGGGAGAGCAGAGGAGGAAGGAGAAGTCGGGAGAACAACATAAGAGATGCCAAGAATAGGACTTCAGTTAACTGGCCAACAGAGATTTAATCCACAAATACTCCTTGTCTCCAAAAACAGAAAAGTTGTTCTCATGACTTTTTTCCTTAATTAAGAAGAGCAAGGCGGCGGCACCAGGCAAGCAGCATGAGGCAAGTCTTCGAATCGAATCGATGTGAACATCAAGTATGTCATGAATGCACTGAGATGCCCTTTTTGGGGGGAGGGAGGGGAATAGTAAGTTTGCTTTTGGTGGTTCTATAAGGTAAAGCAATGTGTTGCCTCTGAGATCAGATTAACTTTACAAGGAAGTGGAGATGTCTTTACATTTTATTTTACAAGGTACAGTGTTTATAAGAATAACAATCTTTACCATCAGAAGAAAACGCACAGCTAATGAAAAGGAAAAGACACTGTGGATTTATCTATTATATGTAAGAAATCTAGAGATGGCTACAAAGAAATGTTACTATATATGAGCAGCAGCACTGATAGACTTCCTGTTAGATGGCATGTAAGAAGGGCATATTAATATGACTCTGTAATTTAAATGGTTCCAAGCAGCAAATTGAAAGCTAAAAAAACACTTTCAACTACTACTGTTTTTTGGGGTTTTTTTTGCGGTACGCGGGCCTCTCACTGTTGTGGCCTCTCCCGTTGCGGAGCACAGGCTCCGGACGCGCAGGCCCAGCGGCCATGGCTCACGGGACCAGCCGCTCCGCGGCATGTGGGATCTTCCCGGACCAGGGCACGAACCCATGTCCCCTCCATCGGTAGGCGGACTCTCAACCACTGCGCCACCAGGGAAGCCCCAACTACTACTGTTTTTAAGTAGAATTCTACTACAATACCTGAAAATGGCAAGCGCATTTCAACTGTTTTATAAGGTAAAATATAATTTAGTAAGACAAAATCAAGGTAGCTTAAAATAAAGTGAAATAACTCCATATGTGTACAAGGCACAAATAAAAGTAAAATCTAAAGGCACACAGCTTACTGAGGAAATTAACTATTCTGTAAGTACTTAAAATTTCAACAGTTTGTCACTCATTAGAGAGGTACTCAAAAGATTAAGTATGGCAGTCTAAAGTGAAGACATACTCAAGAGAAATGGCAAACTAGATTCTATTTATGTGCTACTGCCATAACTAAAATCATCCAAAATACTTTGCTTCATTTTCTTCTTAGAGTACATATAATATTGTTTATAAACTACCTACCAGTGTTGCTTATAAAGTATCTACCAAACTTGTATTTATTGAAAGTGTTAACCATAGTTTAAAAGCAATCTGACAATCAAAGTGAAACTCAAATGATGTAGTTACTCATAACTATAAAGAACACAGTACTTTCAATTATAACCATTCCAGGCTATGAAAAACACTATTATAAAAACAAACCCATACATATAATACAGCTTGAAATGAAATTTCTAATGGACCAAGCGTAAACTGACCACAAACAGGATAGTTCACTTCAAGCTACGGATTCTTCATACATCTCTCTTAAGGCAGGGAGGGGAGAGTTGTTGGGTGCTAGGGGCACTGTGAAAGGAGAAGAATCCATTGACACAAGGACTCTTTATAAGACAGAGTTAATATATTAGAAATAACATTATTTATAATTCCTTTATAGGAATATTTAATATTTTAGTGTAACTTTTCTTCTCTTTTAATTAATATTTCATAACTCTTCCTTCTCACTGCTCTTCCCCAAAAGGGTGTTTTGCAGAAATAAATGAGGAAACAGCCATCATGCTCTAACAAAAAAAGGAGGCAGGAATAAAGAAAAGAAATTGATGCTCATTGCAATAACAAACAAATGCAATGAATTAAATTGACAAGAAGTTCTCATGCAGAAATAAAGAAGACTTGATGCATACAGTGTCTTTCCTCAGAGAAAGTGACATGTCATCATTCATATGGGAACATGATGGCAACAAGTTTATATAGTTAGATGTATAAAAGGGAAGAGCTGAAAAAGCTTCAATATAAAACTTTGCTATTAAGGTGCTTAAAATCGAAGACAAGGACTTAGATTTTATTCTCTGATTGCCTTATCACTCAGCAATTGGAGGCCTCTGCTTTCACCAATTCTGCCTCTTTACTGTCTTGTGAATGTGCCAGTCATCTCCACCTGAAATACCCTTCTATCTTTTTCCAATACTACCCATTTTTCCAGACACAGCTTCAGTGCCATCTCCTGCATGAAGCTTACCTTGATTGCCCCACCCTCACTGATTTATCATTGCTCCAAATTCTTCTGCAGCATCAACAACCTGTGCCACACAGTTTGGTCCTTATTTATATATTGTCATACATAGTTCACTGCTGTTTCATGTGTTTGTTTTATCACATCTATATTATATTATAACTTCTTGTGGAAAAACAACATTTAGTATTTCTTCCATACTCCTCACATTGCTTATCACTGTTCCAGGTAATTAGTAAGATATTCCATAAGCATTTGTAAAATAAATTATAATAATGATCATACTAACAGCTAATATTTATTAAGCTATGTGTACCAGACACTGGACTTCAATTAATTTAATCTTTACAGTAACTCTACGAGGTGTGTTATAATTCATATTAATGATATTAATATTAACCCCATTTTATGAGAAAAGTTAAAGTTTAGTTTAGTAACAAACAGGATCATGGTAGTGAGCATGCATCTCAAAGAAATATGCTATCCAGAAAAGATATGAAAACTAATACAATCTATGAAAAGTGTCCTAAGTAAAAGAGTAGGGAAAATAGAAAGGCTAACTACCCAGTTAATGCTTCAAATTCTCTAAACTGTTAGGGGTCCTCAAAGTCAATACCTCTATCCCCACCTGGAACTCACAGGCAAGTGCCACACAGTAGGCACACAGTAACCTTGAACAGGTGAACTTCCTGTTAGAAAAAATACACTTCATAGCCTCTCTCACATTAAAAAAATAAATAAGTAAACTGTATGGAATCCACCATTCTCTTCCTAATTTTATTAGAATAAAATAGTTATTACTGAAGAAGGAAATGACAGTGGTCTTATTTTAAAAATACTAGAACTTCCCTGGTGGTCCAGTGGTTAAGAATCCGCCTTCCAATGCAGGGAACGCGGGTTTGATCCCTGGTCGGGGAACTAAGATCTCACGTGGTGCGGGCAACTAAGGCTGCACACCTCAACTACTGAGCCCACAGCGCTATCGAGTCCGCATGCTGTAACTAGAGAGAAGCCTGCACACTGCAACTAAAGATCCTGCTGCTGCAACAAGGACCTGACGCAGCCGAAAATAAATAAATAAATACAATTTTTTGAAAAATAAATAAAATTTAAAAAAATAAAAAATACTAACTGTCCCTCTCTGTTAAGCTCACTGCCCCCAAGCAGAATTCAGAACTTGGTCTTAATATTATCAAAAAAAAGATCCCCAGATTAAAACATTAAGTTTTACTTAGATAGAACAGTCCCTTGTTCATTTAGGAAGATAAAGGGTCAAGTGTGATAATTTCAAGAGTCCTCCGAGGAGATGATACTTCAATAAATAAATGTGTAATATATATGTGACATATAACAAATATAAATTATACATATATACAATACATCTATAATATAAAGTAATAAACCATGTTTACCAAATCAGATATATAAAAGATCACTGTTGAAGCAAATATGATTCCAAATTTACCTTTTCTCTCCCTGAATCCTCTTTAACTAACAGTAGATTTAGGCTAATCTGTGGATGACTAATCCTATAATAAAATATCTGCTATATCAAAAGACAGGATGCTACACAGAAAACAATTATGAATAATGAGTAAACAAATTAAAAACATCTAGCTCAAAAGTAATGACCACAGAAACGCTATCTAAAGAGCCTTAAACAAGACAGAAAGACTGTGATTAATCCCATACATCCAGATTCTATTTCCATCAATCAGTTCACAACGGGAAGATAATAGAGGGCCTAGAAGTATGGCTGATTTACCAGAATCCCATGGGATCAAGAAACACATTTTACATTAAAGATTTTTTCCTCATAAAAGTTTGCTATTCTGCATTTGCAAACTGTTAGACCCAAGAGACAAAACTCCTACCCTCTAAAACTCAATTTTTTTCCTCCAGTTACAATTTATTTTAAAGAATTAAGAATGGGGTTTAGTTTTGAGTGACTATTATTCTATGGAAATAAACTTTTCACAGTCAATTTTTTAAAAATACATGTAGGAAATCAATGATACTCTACTATGATTTGTGAAAATTTAAAATGTAAAATGTCTAGTAGCACAGTAGGCCTTTGCCAAGGATAAAAGATGCCAAGATAAGAATGTAATCCTTAAAGCCTTCTTAATTTCTAACTTTAAAAGATGCTGTGTGTATAGAACCAGGTAACAAGTGCTTCCAAACCTTGCTACCAATACTCCAGCCAAAGGAGACAATATCAAGCATCTTTCTTTCCTACGTTTGATCTCATAAAGGATATAATATCAGTAAGAGAAGGAAAAAGGCTGCTCTCCATAAACAGTACAGGTATTAACTCTTGCTATTCCTCCTCCCTCACAAAATTTGTTAGGTAGAAATCCATTTAGGAAAAAGCTAACCCAGTGGTCATATCCTCTAGGTTCTTCTACCTTAAAAGTTTGAATTATAGATTTTCTCATTCTGTCAAATGTTACGACCAATGAAAAATATTTTCAAAGCACTAAGTTAGTCACAGCTATGAAAAAAATTAGGAATTACACCTGACATATAAGATGCAAAAGATCTATCTTATATCTACTATCTTTGTACTGCATAAAGGTGCTGACTGGATGTGCTAAAAAGAAATAAAGGTTGAACATTGTTCCCACGTTTCAGGGAACAAGCATCACTTGATTTAAGCAGAGCTAGATCTACAACAGAGTGATTTCATCAAAGGATTAAGAAAATTATAGTGAGCTCTTTATGACTTCTTAGCGGAAGAGAAAAGAGGGTAGAAAGGGTGAGGGAGAGGACAAGTGAAGAAGTCTGAGGATTTTCATTCTTTCAGGCAAGGAAATGGGTAAGAACTGTTCTCAGAAGAGAGTTAAACAGTCCTCTGAAATATGGAGCTACAAACTAGGTGAAATCCTAGCTGATATCACTTTACCTTAATTTAGAGATACTTTGAAGGCAGTCATTTTCCAAATCATGACAAATGCTATTATCTAAAGCATTCACACCCTCTCCAACGTACAAAAGGCCTTCAAAGCCATAGGTACTATGTTTTACATTGGAACAATAGACTCTACCCTCAAGAATATTAATTTTTAGTGAAAGACACCAAAAACATCAAGCTCCATAATTCAATACAATACGCTGAATACACAGAAGGACCAAAGGACTCAGGCTCCACGGGTCCACCAGGTAAGACTTCATTTCCCAGTAAAATCTGCTTCTCTTTCTCATGTTTTTTTTTCTTTCTTTTTTTTTCCAATAGTACGTTCGAATTGACACCATATCAATACATATTGTAATTTAGGTTGAAGAGCTTAAGATTTTCCTGGACCAGGCAGGAGGTTCCAGTGAAGGCAGGGTTGGGGGAAGGAGGTAGCCTTTCAGATTGTGCAGTCCAAGAGCTCTCTCTTCCATGCCACAGTGACAAACTATTTCTTTCAAATCCATTTTTTGCATCACTGAGTACAGGAGGGCTTCTGCAGCCAGCACAGTTCACCCTAGTTGCCTGGTTACCTCAGTGACCACTGTCCCAGGGGTAACAGCCCTGCTTTCTAGGGCACTAACCAAGGAAGGGCATGTGAGGACACAGCCAGAAGAGGGCCCTCACCAAGAACCCAACCACGCTGGCCCCCTGATCTCAGACTTCCAGCCTCCAGAACTGTTAAGAAATAAATGTTGTTTAAGCCACCGAGTCTGTGGTATGTTATAGTAGCCTTAACTAAGACACCTTAAGATTAAATATACTTTCTAAAATGTATTTATAATATGAATTTGTTAAGCAATAAAAGTGAACTTCTACTCAACCTGTGTACAAACTACATCCTGAATTCCAAAAGAGTCAAATCTAAAGTAACAAGGTTTTATTACACGTGTGTATTTAAATGCACTATATGTGGTCTAAAGGTTAAGACTACTGCCTTTATCCTTTTCTCTTAAAAAAAAAATGACTGATAGAAATTACAGAGAATCTAGGATTCACACAGAGTACAGAAAACCCTATAGAAAGGAGGGTGTCATAGAACATAAGCACTATTCTAGGTTTGGGGGACCAAAGTTGAGGCACTTCTTTGATGTGTTAAGAAAAGCCCTTTTCTATGGACTATTTCTAATTCCCTAGCTACACAATAAAGGTTTTAAACTATTAAAAAAAAATGACCAATAGATTTACTATCATAAATGGACCAAAATATAAATAAAAGATGGTATTTGCATAAAATGGCTCTTTTATGTGTTAGACACCGGATTTTAATTGTCCTTCATATTTTCCAAGCATAATATTTAAAACTCTTCTCTTTTTTAAATGCTGCCTTGCAACCATATTAATCTCAATAGAAAAGTACAATCTGTTCATGACTGCTGGTAAATAGAGGTCTAGACAGCAAATGATCTCTGAAAGGACGTATTTCCATTGAATAATAAATCCAAGGCACTTTGTACTATCCTATTATATACAAATGTAAGGAGGACAACAAAATAACACGAGTGAAAGGAAAATTTTAAAGAAAAAGCTGCACTCTCTCTCCTTGAACAAGTTAGGAAAAAAATTATATAGGCTCAAAAGACTCAAAATTTTAACCTAAGGAACATACTTCATAGTGATTTTTTTAAGTCAGATTATTCTTAGTGAATTCTTTTGGCTTAAGATAAAAAAAACCAGATATTACTAATGCACTTAAATGTTTTCTTGGGTGGAAATGACACAATACATTTCCATCTAGAAATAAACCATTTTACTTGTTTCCTTCATCATTTCTAACTTAAAAGCAAAAAGAAATCTAGCCTTGTTTTTTGAATAATCTTGAGACAAGTTTTAATCTTTCAATGTTCAGCCTTTCAATATTTTGTACAAATAAACCCAAACTACTAATATGTTATCCAAAATGATTTTCCCCAAAGCTTCAATTACAAAAAAAGATTTTATTACAGCTTTGGCATTTAGAAATTTGCTTTCTAATAATCATCTATCAAGATTACACACTATCTACTTAGTTATTTCTTTGTAATTTTTCTATATAATTGTATTTTTTTATTATTTAGGAACACCCAAAGACACTTTGCCAAGAATAAGATACAGCTTAGTCTGTACCTTGACAATCTATACAATCCAGATTGTATGCTCAACTATATATTGCATGTTCTGATAAGGGTAGTTACAGTACAGTAGTATTATTTAGCATGTATTACTGGTTGCATTTTAATAATAAAAGCTGCCAAATAAATGAACTAACCTTTGTGTAGTAGTTTACAGTCTATAGATGCCCTTCACACACATTATATCTCATTAACAATTCTATGCAGTTCTGTTCAATGGGCCCTAACCTATCAACTCACTTTGGATAACTATTAATTTGGTACATCTTAATAAAGTTAACAGGCATCATGTGGCATGTTCATGCAGAGATGCAGTTTTTGGCACTAAGGAGTTTAAATTAAAATTAGGGATTTTTAACAAATCCTTGAACACAGTGATCTTACTTATAAATATCTAAGTGGATAAACTATTAAACAGAAAGGTTATAAGGATCATTTGTTAGTTCTCTCACTCATCCATGTATTTATTTTTTGAGCACCTACTATGTGGTAGGCACTGTTCTGGTTAGACTGGTCATCTAGATGGCATTGTATTACAATGCAATTTATATTTTAAAATAATTGATCAGTGATCATCTGATTTTTCACCATGCAAATTAGAAGATTACTGGGGAAACAAAATCTTAATAATTCTAACCAGGTGAAGAAAACTGACTATGAATAGACACTACTAAAAATAAATATGTAATTTGACAGCCTAATGAGAAACAAGCTAAACAGAAACAAAATCAACATATCCATATTAAAAACCAGATATCAGAAAGGGGTCATGTGTTTGTCTTGTCTTCAGGGAACTGAATTCAATTCAAAACATCTACCTGAGAACAGGCAGTGTAAAACAATTTATGAGGTACTCTGGGGGTCAAGTTAACAGCTCACAATAATGTAAGGCAAAATAAAGCAAATTTCAAAAACAAAACATTATGGGACTTCCAAGGTAGAGGAGAATTAGTTTGGAGTGAGGAATAAGGTTTATAATAACTTGGTTTTGTTATAGGTATTCCTAATCTTGGACAACTGAGATACAGACTTTAATTTTTAACTTGTTTAGTATCACCTCAAATGGAGTCATTTTAAACAAAAACCTACTGTGAAAAAGAGAAGCACTGAATTGGAAAGCAATACATTATTACCCAATTTTACCTGGCATTGATTAGAATTTTAACAATAGAATACAAAAGAAGAAAAGGTGAAAAGAAAAAAATTAGCAGAGAAGAAATCTCCGTGGTGCTACATTATCAATAATGAACTGCTATATGAAGATTCTAATTCCCAAAGACAAATCTGCAAATATGCTTCCATGATCAATATATTTAGCAGAATAAGAGCTAAATCTAGAACCCAGACGCTTAATTTTTAGTAATAAATTCTTCCTAACATATTATAACAAACTACTCTAAAATATTCTATATAAATATTTCAAACTAACAGAAGACTAATATGGAATGAAATTTAATTTTAACAAACCAGTTTCCAAGTTCCAACTTATTTTACACAGTTAGTAGTCTTTAACATGATAAGCATTGACAGTTTGTAAACCTACCATAAATTTTCAATTGCATTTGTGCAATATATAAAGTGTAGAAATGTAATATATTTAATGGCAAGGATATGCACTATATTTATATGTTTGTTATACATATCACATTTTTCAGTTTTCCTTTAAATTATAAAAAAATTCAAATAACTACCGTATTTCTTAAGGAGAAATTCATATTTTTTGAAATTACTGTCTTGTATTATGGACTTTTTATTATGCTGCATATGAAAAAGGGGATATGATAATGATGAAACATTCCTGATGCATCAGACTGAAAAATTAGACATTTACAGACCATGTCTGAAGCTAAAGTTCTAATTGGATAACCCTTTTCCCCCCTTGCTCTCATTTTGAAAGATATATAAATTTAATTTGGTTACTGGCATGGTCTATTGGACTCAACACAAGATAGTGGTTAAAAAATATATATTTAGAATTCCAATCTTGGTCTATTGTTCTGGTTCTAATCTCAGTTCACTGAATGCTCTTGGATAAGTCATAACTAAATGACATTTTTCAATTTTCCCATCTGTAAAATGGAGATAACTGTCCTACCTCATGAAGACATTACTGACTTTAATTAACTGGGTAAAATACTGTGAAAATCAAAAAATGATGAAAACGTTCAGTCCAATTAAAATTTAAACTTAAGTCATTATTCAAACCGAAGAGTCTTAAAATGTACTTCTTAAAATCTAAATTGAATACTCTAGTAGCATTTGTTGAAAATCACCTGACTCATCTGCACCTTCATCTTTCAAAGGGTGTGGAGTAACATCAAAGTGACAACTTACAATTTAGAATACATACTTTGACCAGCTCACTAGCTCCAGAGGTGATCTGTGGTTATGTAATAAAAGCCCAGGCTCATTTGACAAACCACAGCACAATTAAAAGATAAATGATCATCCAAGATAAATTGAATGTAACAGAACCAGTTAACAATGGAAATGATAGGAAAAGACTGAAGTTATTGTCAATACAATACATTCAGTCTTTCCTCATCTAAATTATAAATTATGTTTATGAAAAGGTATAGAAATTGATATATTTGAAAACTAACTTGGTAGAAATGCTACAAGTGTTTATTTGCGTTTTCTTTTTCTCAATTCACAAAGCTCTTAGATGGAGACAAACAGCCTTCCTAAAGAATATGCACCACTTTTAACTCAATTCAGTAATTGGTGAGCAACTACAATATCAATTGTTCTTAAAAGGTTATGCATAATTAAATTTTATAAATTAAATTATATGTTACTGGGACTTTGCTTCCGGGAAGACAGAGCAGACAAACTTTTCTCTATTCCTCCCACTAAGTACAAGTAAGAACCAGGGACGTTGTATACAACACAAACATAAGCTGGGGCAAAGTGAGAGCGGCATGGACATATATACACCACTGAATGTAAAACAGTTGGCTGGTGGGAAACAGTAGCACAGCACAGGGAGATCAGCTCGGTGCTTTGTGATGACCTAGAGGGGTGGACAGGTACTTATTAAATGTTGCTGATATGCAGAATGATAGATCCTAGGGGAAACAGAACAAGAGCTTATTATTCCAAGGAGCATAAGGACAAGATAAAAGAAAAAATATTCAGTCCATTCTTGTCATTCACAGTAGTTATGTTCTATAACATCACCAGGAACACTAAATTAGTGAATACGGAACCACTGCTTCTAGGGGAAATACAGCATTAGGTTCCTGCAATCCTCTGATCATATTTTTGCCAACCAAATAACATATAACCTTGTTTTCTGTGTGTTTCTGTTTAAAGACACATTATTTAATATATATTGTTGATTCATTAACACTGAACTCACAGCCAACAACACTATAACTCATGCCTGAATAAAGCTTATCTAACACATATTTTCTCTGAAAGGGAAATCACAGCTTTCTTGCACTTAGGAACACTAGATAGCACTTCAGCGCTACACTTGGAGGCCCAGTGAAATCACCAAAATGTGAAAAACATAGCACCACAAAAAAAAGACACTTGTTTGCAGTATGAGAGTTAAAACAAGAAGGCAGTGCATTGCCTTGTTCAACCTCAGCTGGAAACGTGTACATAGGATGACTCCTAATGTCTGTCCCCCTGTGCATATCCATGAATGGCTGTGAAAGCACTGCAAGGTTACAAGTAAATTTTAGCTAGTAGGTGAACCTGCAACTGCAGAATCTGTGAATAATAAGGATCAACTGTATATATTCAATCACAAAAATTTAGAGCAGAAAGTGACTTTAGAGATCATCTTTCCAATGTTCTCATTTTTCAGATGCAAAAAGTAAGAGGTGGAAGAGCTGCATGATATAGGTAAGGTCAGAATCTAATTAATGCAAATCCCCAAAGTCAGAACATATGGCACTTCAGAGAATGAAGAATATTCTTCAGTTTTCCTCAGAGGAGATCCACAAAGTTGCATGTATCAGGACGAAAGTCCCTGATAAGGAAAACCACTGTAGTCTACTCTTCAGAGCCAGTGGCCAAGCAGAAAGGCTAGAAATTGGCCTCCCATGAAACTTCAGCTTGACCTTGTCAAAGTTAAGATAGGGGACGATAACCAGCCAACTTAAGTATAGGTTCTGGCACCAGGTTCAAAACACTATATTATTAGAAAATTTAGCAACTAAACTTCAAAACTGAATGATGAGCTTTGATATTTTTCTTTTCTAGTATATATTTGGATTGACTATATAAAAAGAAAATAGCCAAAGCCCACAGATGGGGGAAAAAAGAGAATTACCTCAACAGACCAAAGTTTGGCTAAGTGATACCCAAAGTGATGGGTGATTATAATTCACTTAAGAGTAAAGTTAGCAAATTAAAAGGAATTTTAATTTGAAATGTTTATGATATTCTTACAAGAAATAAAGACAAGCATAATTGGTAACCTGCTAAATTCAAAATTTTAGAGTACAACATATTTCTCAATACAGAAAGATCAGTGGAACAAAATAACTATTCTGGACAGATGTTAGAATATATAAAAATGTGGTACAAAATACAAATTGCATCATACCAGTTCTGAAAACAAGCTGAATATTTTAAAAAAAAAAAAAAACTAAACTTGAATCCAAAGGTGAATTTTCAATTCTCATTACTTTGGGGCATTATTTGACCAAAGTCATTACTTCCAATTCCTTGCTAATCTTTTTCCAACAACCTTCTTTGCTGATTCATCTTCTCCCAGCCTCTAAAAATGTTGACAGGCCCCAAAGCTCAATCCTTCATCCTCTTTATCCACATTTATTCCTTTGGCTATATCATCCAGTCTCATAGTTTTAAATTCCATCCATATACTGACAGTGTCCAAAATAAATCTCCAAAATTCTAAATTCATTATATTCATCAGCTACTTGACATATGAAGATGGTTAACTATTACAATATCAAACTCAACATACTCAAAACTGAACTTTCAATCTTTCTTCCTAAACCCACTCTTCCACATTCTCCTCCATTCTCAGATGATGGCAACTTCATCCTATGGCTCAGGCAAAAATCCTCGACTCCCTGACTCCTCTCCCTTTCTCGCACACCTGTCAGCTCTATGTATCAGTTATGGTTTAACCTGGGGATCAGAACCTTCCAGTGATATGGCATCAGGAATTTATTATAAGGATCAGACCTTATACCACTGTAGGAGAAGCTAAGGAGTACAGATCACAAAGGATATGATTGGAGGATCAGAGAAAAGTCACTAACCAGGGACCATTCAGGGGCACCTGTGAAGAAGTTTGTGGAAACCTGTTGCCTCTATGTTTGATGGTGGGCCTGAAAACAGTGATGGCAGGGCAGAGTTGGGAAGAAAAGAATGTACCACAAGCTCCTAAAACAGTTACTAGCAAAGAGAAGGTGCTTAATATTTATTTGTTTATCAAATGAATCAACCAAAGTTCTGGAAGGAGAGAAGAAATGAGGCAAAAGTAACATCTGAATAAATAATGGCAAGAAATATTCAGAACTGATGAAAAACAATGTAACGTATTTTCCAGAAGCCAAGTAAATTTCAGTTAGAAAAACAAAAATCCATACCTAGACTCATCACAGTGAATCTAAACTACACTAAACACAATGATTGGCTCTTAAAAGTAAAACAGAAAGGAAAAAAGGTTATCTTCAAAGGAGACAATTGTACTGACAGCTGACTTCTCAACAGTAACACTGAAAGTCAGAGGACACTGGAATGAAATCATCGATATGCTAAAGGAAAAATAACCGTTTACTTCAAATTCAATGTCCAATGAATAGGGTAAACTAAAGACTGTCATAAAAACAATGGAAATTAGCTACTAGCAGAGTCTAAAAGAAATGTTAAAGAATATAACTACTGACAGAAGTTTAATAATTCCACATAAAAGGTATGAGATAATAGAGGGGATGCATAACAAAAGAAGTTATAAATAAATAAGAAAAGTAATCAAATATTGGCTGTACATAATAAAAACAATAATGTATTATGGGCTTTAATAAAAAGGAAAAAAGTCAATAATTACACATAAGTTGGAAAGAAGTGAGTAGAATAAAAGTACATTATTTGGAAAGGTAAAAATGTCAACTTTAGACTTACTGAGTTAAATACACATGCTAAAATTTCTGGAGTAAAATTTCTAGAACACAACTTCAAACTGAGCGGGAAAAAAATGAGAAAAAACTATCAAAAGAAGGCAAGAAAGAAGAAGAAAATAAATACAGAAAAGGTAGGACAAATAACACAAAATAAGATGGTGAAATTTTTTCATATTTTTGATTAATTTAAGTAAGTATAAAACATAAAATGCTCCATTTAAAAGATAAAATATAACCAAAGATAATAAATACAGCTAAATGCTATTTACAAGAGATAAATCTAAAATATAAGGAAAGAGAATAAAGTTAAAGGGTAAAACAATATATACAAGGTGTATTTGTTTCCTAGGGCTTCCATAAGAAAGTACCACAAACTGGGTGGCTTAAAACAACAATTTATTGTCTCGCAGTTCTGGAGGCTAGAAGTCTGAAATCAAGATGTTGACAGAGGGGGCTTCCCTGGTGGCGCAATGGTTAAGAATCTGCCTGCCAATGCAGGGGACATGGGTTCAAGCCCTGGTCCGGGAAGATCCCACATGCCGCGGAACAACTAAGCCTGTGCACCACAACTACTGAGCCTGCGCTCTAGAGCCCCTGAGTCGCAACTACTGAGCCCGCATGTCGCAACTACTGAAGCCCGCGAGCCTGGAGCCCGTGCTCTGCAACAAGAGAAGCCACCGCAATGAGAAGGCGGTGCACTGAAATGAAGAGTAGCCCCCGCTCATCACAACTAGAGAAAGCCCATGCACAGCAATGAAGACCCAACACAGCCAAAAATTTTTTAAAAATTTAAAAAGATGTTGACAGAGTCATACCCCCTCTGAAATCCATGGGAGAGAAATCCTTTCTTGCCTCTTCCTAGCTTCTGGTGGTTTGCTGACAATCCTTGGCATTCCATGGCTTACAGCTGCAGCATTTCAATCTCTGCCTCCCTCATCACATGGCCTTCTCTCCTCATGCATCTCTATATCTCTTCCCCTCTAATTATATCTCTCTAATGACACTAGTCATATTGGATTAAGGGCCCACCCTATGCTAGTATGACCTCATCTTCACTTATACCTTGATTGCATCTACAAAGATCCTATTTCCAAACAGAATCACACTCACAGGTACAGAGCATGCAACATACCTTTTTGAGGGACACATTTCAACCTACTACAGCAGGCAAGCACTAACCAAAAAGAGAGAAGTGGGAAGAAAAAAGCTAACAGAGTTCTAGTAATGTCTACTAACATCAGACAATGTACTACGTGAGAACAAGGGTAGTAAGGTAAAATCAGTTAGAGGTTATTTCGGTAGTCCAGGTAACACAATGCTTGTTTGAATTAAGATCATGACTAGGGAACAAAAGAAAGTCAACATATTTAAGCAATATCTAGGAAGTAAAAACTAACAGGACTTCACTGGATAACCAGGTAAGGTAGACAAAGATGATTTATAGGTTTCTGGCTTGTAAAACTGATTAGAATATGTTATTAATCTCTATCTTCTAGCCAGTTACTTTCTAAAGCACAGATAATATCAATTCTTTTTATTGGTCACTAACTCTCCACGGTTAGTCCTAATTCTCTACTCTGCTTTTCTTGGTCTATCACAATCTGGTCCTAGCCTACTTTATTCAAGTGTTCACTTCCATAAACTCTAATGATTCGATAAACATTTCATGTAATTTCATGACTTTTTTCAGACTATATATCTTGAATGCCATGCCTATGTATTTACAAAGTTCTACTCAAATGAACCTTCTTCTATAGAACCTTCATTGTACTATTATTGACAATTAAAATATTTTATATGTAATATAAGATTGTCTGGGCTTCTGTAGTACTTTACTCACACTGAGAGTACAGCATCTGTCACATTGATATTTATCTACATCTGTCCCTCCAGTCAAGCTACTCATACCTTCAGGATAGGGCTTACCCATCTTTTTATTCCCAGCACCTCACAATGTGGTTTGCACACAGATGGTTTTCCAGGAATGGTTACTGAATAGTGATCATTAATCAGTTTTAACTAGCACTGCTACTTACTATGCCAAAAGTCCAAAAGTAAATGGAAGACAAAGAGGATAGTGATTTCTTTTTCATTTTTATAAATTAGATTCTGAAAAAGATGAATAAAGGTCGTTGTTTCTTAGTAATGAATTCATGTAATTTACAGTTAATGTATTCTAAACTCCCCTGAGACTATGTAATACGGTCTATACTTTCTACTATAAATCCATATTTAAATGCTGAAGCAATTTTAAAATCTAAATAATACATAGTCCAGCTCTAGTTATGAAAGTTAAAACATTACTCAGAAGAGGTAAATTTGATGATATTTGAGGAACTCGTGTCACTGTATAATGGTCAGGAAAAATACTTTTGATACTAACATGTTAATTTACTACAATTTAGATCATCAATTCTCAAACAATTAAATAAAAACAGAATGTACGTTCTTAAAAAGCTGCATAACCTAGACTTCCTCTGATGACTGAAAACATGCGTACGAAACCTGCAATGATTTCTGTTTATCAGCATGAACATGAACTATCTCTGAGCTGCAGATATAGAAAATTTCTAGTTGATAGAGGTTTCTAATTAAAATATTACAAGGTGGTAATGTACTATAAATACAATTGCTAAATCTGTAGTGTTTACCCTGAACAATGCTGGTATGTATATATGCATTTAGAAAATCTAAAGCTTAAACTGTTATTACACAATGAAATACGTTTCCTACATATAACTGAGTATAATTTTTTGAAAACAAAAGTCATATATAACAGGTACCAATATAATAAAAGTAAGATACTGAAAACAACCACTAGCAACACCACTTCATGAAGCTTTGCAAAAATCATGGATCATAATTGTTCTTACTATCCCATTATTCAACACTTGGAAGTCCAGTTTGCTAAGATAGTTTTCTGATGTATACAAAGAACAAAATGAGCTCCTACCATACCCTTCCCCCATATCCTTTCCCTTGAGATTCAAAGCTTAATATGAGTTCCATTTTCCAGAGATAAAAGGACTGCATTAACAATGATGTGCCCTAGCTTTCTTCTTTTTACAATAAATTACCATATTTATATTTTGAAGCTGTCATATGCTAGAGGATATTAAATATCCTCTTGTCATAATTAACTCTTTAAACCAAATTAAATGGCTTGGTTCAAAACAGACTGTGAGAGTTACAAGAATATAATTCTATCACTAGTTATCTTATAATTATTTTAATAATCAGAGCTATTTAATTTATTCCACAATTGCATTAAACAGAGAAATGCACAGTGGCTAAAAAGCTCAAATTTTTCCTCATTTTACCCATAATATATAAACAAGATTTGAACTTGGGATGTTCAGCAATAAATTTATAGTAACTTCATCAATACTCGAGGCCAAATCTTAATACCGCCAAGCTGTAACAAATTGCTGATTTTTAAAATTCCATCCATAATTATATCAAATATAAGCCACTGGACTAAAACATAAGCATTTCATTTTACTAAGGCTTAGTAATATTTTTGTTATAAACACAATTGTTTCTGCAGTAGACTAATATAATGGCATGGAGAGTGACTCTCCTTTATGATACGATACAAACTCAAGAAGGTCTATAGTAAAATACTATGTTCACAGGCTGCTTGGATTAGTTTGAATCACATTCTCTCCGATGTGATTCAAAGTAGGAACTACACTAGTATTTAATCTATACACTATTCCCCAGGGATATCTCCCAGGTAACAAGCTCCTCATAACGTAAAAGCTAACTTAGAAAAATTGCAATTAAGTAAAACATACATTAAATTAGAACAAATGACACAAGCAAAAGGTTCTCGTTGTAATGAATAATTTGAAATGAATAAATAGTTAAATGCCAAAGAACCAAATGATAAAACAAAGGTAATACCAATTTCTCTTCAGTAAATTAACAAGTGAAAAAAAAGTATTTTGACTCCAGTGACGTTACAAGCACAAGTTTGTAAACCACATGTTCCTTTTCTCCTAGGTGCTTTGACTATATTTATTTTTGGTAGATGGCCTGAGAACGATTTTCTGTAGGAAGTAGGGAAGACAAAATCAAAGGGTTAAGAAGAATTACTAATACCTCATAGACAGCTGGGCAGAGGAACTGAACAGCCAGCCACAGCTTCTCCTTCCCTCATCCCGCCCACTTGGAAATACAGCATAATCAAGAACTTGATACACTAACCATTCAAACGACTGAAACCCAAGGAAGCATTTGTCTTAAAAAATGTTTGCATGATGAGAATATGTTCAATAGGATAAACAAAGCAGGTACCATGGGCCATTTGCTAAAAAATAAAAGCCATTGTTATACCCCTCCGACCAGCTAGCTATATGCCAAATAGCTCAGTTACTAAGTGTACTATGTAATAATACTGGTTATATTAGTGCTGTTAACTCTAATTAATTTCATTTAAAATAATTCTTTTAATAAACTGTAAATAAAAGAGTTAAGCATTTCATTCCAAAATAGAACAGAGGGGGAGAAAAGAAACTGGCTCTGTTCAGCAGAGAAATAAGACTCTTTCCCCCCTATAGTTTATTAGCTATATTCTTGCTGACTTAATCCTTTCGTACACAAGAACATTTTTTTCAGCAGTCTGAATATTTTACCACTGTAATTTCTTTCTTAAAAATAATAACACTTGGGGCTTCCCTGGTGGCACAGTGGTTGGGAGTCCGTCTGCCGATGCAGGGGACGCGGGTTCGTGCCCTGGTCCGGGAAGATCCCACATGCCGCGGAGCGGCTGGGCCCGTGAGCCATGGCTGCTGAGCCTGCGTGTCCGGAGCCTGTGCTCCGCAACGGGAGGGGCCACAACAGTGAGAGGCCCGCGTACCGCAAAAAAAAATAAATAATAGCACCTGTTCAAGTAAGCATTAGAATCAGATTATTCTTTTCTTTAAATAAATCTGAGCAGAAGGAAAAAAAAAACACTTTAGTCAGCAGAGTTAAGAGGACTTGTTCATACATTTTCAAGTAGAATCATGTAGTTGATTTCACTTACTTCATCGTGCTACTTACTAAGCTAGCATTTCTCAACTTCAAATGCCCAGACCTGAGTTGGTTAAGATGCATCTCATATTTAATCCTACAAAACCTCATAAAGCAATACTATTTTTGCATTTTAGGCCAGTAGCTTGTAATTGTAAAGTCTATAAGGGCAGAACCCATATTTACTTTGTTCACTCCTGCAACTGAATATAGAATATGAATAAATCTTCACAACAAATCTATGAGCTAATCACTATTACTGTGGACATTTTACAGATGAGGAAGCTTAAAAAGATTAAGTAACAACAGCAAGGAAGTAGTGGAGCTAGGATTTGGTTCTGTGCAGTCCTGGCCAAAAACCCATGTTCTTAACCACTATACATATTGTCAACATTATTTTAAGACATTTGTTACCAAAAAATTCTATACATAAAAATTTTGTGATTTCTTGCTCTCCAGGTGCTCAACAATTTATAATTAATTACACAAATAAACTGAAGATATATGCATTTTAAAAGGGAAAAATTAACAGGGATTGGAATCAAACAGGAAATGATTCACAAACAAAAGTGAAATTTACACAGTTCAGCAAACAACAGAACTGTAGGATCGGCAAAATGGGAATATGAACTTTTAAATCTACCTTACTGAAAACAACAAAAATAACAGCAATATATAATTACTATATATATTAATATATATTTTACATATATTAGATCATTTAAACCTCACAAAAGTCTTACAAGGCCAATTCCTATTTTACCAATGAGGAATCTGAGGCACAGAAACAAGGGCTGTGCTCAAGGTCACACAGGTAACAAGATTTAAACCCAGGCAGCCTGACTCTAGAATCTGGGCTCTAGACTATGCTATACAAATAATAAGTTTATACAGCTCCCTATAAGTCACTGACATCGTACTCGAGAGTTTGCACTCTCCAGAACACAGACAACCTTTGTAATCCTAGCTTTTCACAAAGACCACAATTTTTTTTTTTTTTTCGGTACGCAGGCCTCTCACCTCTGTGGCCTCTCCCACTGCGGAGCACAGGCTCCGGACGCGCAGGCCCAGCGGCCATGGCTCACGGGCCAAGCCGCTCCGCGGCATGTGGGATCCTCCCGGACCGGGGCACGAACCCGCGTCCCCTGCATCGGCAGGCGGACTCTCAACCACTGCGCCACCAGGAAAGCCCAAAGACCAAAATTTTTGGTTGGAGATTAGTTAATATAAACCCACAATAATTTTAAAACAATGTATAGCTTTCAGTTGAAAATCTGAATTGTATGTCTGTAAAGCTCAACACAATGTAAACTGCTAAGATATATACAAGTTATTTTAGGCCATGATAAATCATCATTAATATACCTTGAATTTTCAGAAATGGTACTATAAGGAGGGAAAAGAGCAAAGTTTAGATTTTAAATGCCATCAACAGGACAGTTAATAGATTTTTCTATTTGCATTAAATTTTAATCTAACAAGAATCTATACTATAACCACTTTATTACAGCAGCTAAGGGAGATTCAAAACCATACTTTGAAAGCCTAAGACATCATAAAAAAAACTCATTGCAGACATTTTCAAAGATTGGTATTTACATTATACCTTTCAAGACATTCCACTCTATACTAAGCTTTGTAGAAATATTAGGAACACAATCAAGAAAAGAAATTAATTTGTCTCATGGTTTTCTTTTTCGTTTCTCTTAACATCTTTATTGGAGTATAACTGCTTTACAATGGTGTGTTAGTTTCTGCTTTATAACAAAGTGAATCCATTATACATATACATATATCCCCATATCTCCTCCCTCTTGTGTCTCCCTCCCTATCCCACCCCTCCAGGAGGTCACAAAGCACCGAGTTGATCTCCCTGTGCCATGTGGCTGCTTCCCACTAGCTATCTATTTTACATTTGGTAGTGTATATATGTCCATGCCACTCTCTCACTTTGTCCCAGCTTACCCTTCCGCCTCCCCATGTCCTCAAGTACGTTCTCTAGTAGGTCTGCGTCTTTATTGCATCTTGCCCCAGGTTCTTCATGACCTTTTTTTTTTTAGATTCCATATATATGTGTTAGCATACAGTATTAGTTTTTCTCTTTCTGACTTACTTCACTCTGTATGACAGACTCTAGGTCCATCCACCTCACTACAAATAACTGAATTTTGTTGCTTTTTATGGCCAAGTAATGTTCCACTGTACATATGGGCCACATCTTCTTTATCCATTCATCTGTTGATGGACACTGAGGTTGCTTCCACGTCCTGGCTATTGTAAATAGAGCTGCAGTGAACATTGTGGTACATGACTCTTTTTGAATTATGGTTCTCTCAGGGTATATGCCCAGTAGTGGGATTGCTGGGTCATATGATAGTTCTATTTTTAGTTTTTTTAGGAACCTCCATACTGTTCTCCATAGTGGCTGTATCAATTTACATTCCCACCAACAGTGCAAGAGGGTTCCCTTTTCTCCATATCCTCTCCAGCATTTATTCTTTGTAGATTTTTTGATGATGGCCATTCTGACTGGTGTGAGATGATATCTCATTGTAGTTTTGATTTGCATTTCTCTAATGATTAATGATGTTGAGCATTCTTTCATGTGTTTGTTGGTAATCTGTATCTTCGTTGGAGAAACGTCTATTTAGGTCTTCTGCCCACTTTTGGATTGGGTTGTTTGTTTTTTTGATATTGAGCTGCATGAGCTGCTTGTAAATTTTGGAGATTAATCCTTTGTCAGTTGCTTCATTTGCAAATATTTTCTCCCATTCTGAGCGTTGTCTTTCCGTCTTGTTTATGGTTTTCTTTGCTGTGCAAAAGATTTTAAGTTTCACTAGGTCCCATTTGTTGATTTTTGTTATTTCCATTTCACTAGGAGGTGGGTCAAAAAGGATCTTGCTGTGATTTATGTCATAGAGTGTTCTGCCTATGTTTTCCTCTAAGAGTTTAATAGTGTCTGGCCTTACATTTAGGTGTTTAATCCACTTTGAGTTTATTTTTGTGTATGGTGTTAGGGAGTGTTCTAATTTCATTCTTTTACATGTAGCTGTCTGTTTCCTAGCACCACTTATTGAACAGGCTGTCTTTTCTCCACTGTATATTCTTGCCTCCTTTATCAAAGATAAGGTGACCATATGTGTGTGGGTTTATCTCTGGGCTTCCTACCCTGTTCCATTGATCTATATTTCTGTTTTTGTGCCAGTACCATACTGTCTTGATTACTGTAGCTTTGTAGTATAGTCTGAAGTCAGGGAGCCTGATTCCTCCAGCTCCAGTTTTCTTTCTCAAGATTGCTTTGGTTATTCGGGGTCTTTTGTGTTTCCATACAAATTGTGAAATTTTTTGTTCTAGTTCTGTGAAAAATGCCATTGATAGTTTGATAGAGATTGCGATGAATCTGTAGATTGCTTTGGGTAGTAGAGTCAGTTTCACAATGTTGATTCTTCCAGTCCAAGAACATAGTATATCTCTCCATCTGTTTGTATCCTCTTTAATTTCTTTCATCAGTGTCTTATAATTTTCTGCATACAGGTCTTTTGTCTCCTTAGGTAGGTTTATTCCTAGATATTTTATTCTTTTTGTTGCAATGGTAAATGGGAGTGTTTTCTTAACTTCACTTTCAGATTTTTCATCATGAGTGTATAGGAATGCAAGAGATTTCTGTGCATTAATTTTGTATCCTGCTACTTTACCAAATTCATTGATTAGCTCTAGTAGTTTTCTGGTAGCATCTTTAGGATTCTCTATGTATAGTATCACGTCTCATGGTATTTTAGTATCTTAGCCCCACTTCACTAATCACATGCTACAATTCTTATGATTCAGAGACATAGCTACTCTCCTTTCAAACTATTACAGGCATACTTCTCATAATTCTAACATACTGCATCTAACATAAGTATTAGATATAAACTCATTTATTTCATGAAAACTGCTATAATACATAACATTCTCTCCATAAAAAAAAGCATATTACTCCAGCTAACTGAATAATATGTATTTTATGTCATAATTATCATTTTATATTTCATATTAAATACCCCATTTTTGAAAACTGACACCCATGTTACATAAATAAATCAGGTACCTACAGCAATGTAACTTGCATATTGCTATTCAAAAAAATCACCTTAAATGCTGACATTGTGGTGTGTTTTAAAGAGGACTAGAATCAAAAATAATTCATTTTTTTAATAAAAAGACATTCAAATACATAAAATTTTAAAATATATATATATATTTTAAAACATACTAAGAATAAAAGCAAATGACAAACCACTAAACTGAATTACACTTTGCTATATTTAATTGCAATGGACAAATGGAAGGAAAAAATTAATAATATCATTTCTAACACAGAAAAATGGACATGCTACATTTAGCCTCATATAGCTTTTAAGTGTTGCTAAGAATTACAATCTGTAAAAAGCAAAACAAAATCACCTTTCAAAACTCAATGAAACAATCAACAGAAACACAGAAGGGTTTATACTCCTTAACTAAATATTATAAATAAAACATTTAGGCAAAATAAAAGATTTAGTAATGAGGCAATTTAACAAATTTTAGTTCACCTTTGAAGCCTTATTTCCAAAGAACCATATTCACCTGTGACTTTTAAGAATAAAAAAAGAAGAAGATGATGCAGGTGGCAGCATCTGAATTAATCCCTCAGCTGCCACTGTTTAGAAGAGTGGTGGTCTTCTCTAAGCCACTTCCAGAAAAATATATAAGCCTACACTCAGCTTGCATGACTTTTGATGTGGAGGTTCCAAAGTGAACCAGCAACCCAGAATATCTGTATACCCAACACTTTGTCAGGAAGAATAATCTTGAGCTTACTACTTAGCAATATTTATCCAAAGATATTTTATATATATGGGGGGGAGGGGGAATGTGTTTTGGGGAAGTTTCAAGAAAATACTGATTAATAATATTTAATTATTCATATTATTAGTAGTTAATAGTGTTATAATAATATAATATTGGTTAATAATTAATAAAAATTAACTGATATTAATGTTAATACCAATGCATAGCTAAGATTAAATTAGAGAAATAATATTTTTGGTTAAGTATTGATAAGCAGGAAACTAAAGATTATTCTTCCTGACAAAGTAACTGGCATACAGATATTCTAGATTGCCAATATTATTTCTCTTATCTAATCTTTTATATTATTCTATAGAATATACATATTTTATCCAATCCTACAGTCAAAAGTTATCTACCTATCCTTGGATTAAACCAGGCCAATAGACAGTGAAATACCTAAACAACACTATTTGGGGCCCCAGATAATTGTTCTGGCTAAACTGTACTTTGCTATTAAGTCACAAACTCTTATTTAAGGATGTAAAATACTAACTACTCTATTTTTTGAAAACTGATACCCATATGACTTAATAAAATTCTTTTTTTAGTTAGGATTCACCACACTACACAGTACCTTTATTTGAAAATATACAGTCTCTTAAGAGACTTAATCTTCTGGAATCTGGATTCATATAACTCATCGTATATCCTTCATTCCATTAGCTACAAAAAAATAAACCTGTGGTTTATCTTTGGCAAGTAAAAAGAATTTTATGGCATGCATTGGTACACTTTTAACCTCTCTGCCAGCATTATCTTATTTACTTTCTCTTTATGATTTTCTTGATTAAACATTTCTTGTTTTGTTGTTATGTATTTACTTATATGAGATGCCATAAAAAATTGTGAAACAAGGTAAAATTAAACAAGGCTTTGGAAAAACAATGAAAATATTCATGCTAAAGCATTTTTTACTCTAAAATAGCAATCAATGAAGTCAAAAATGAAGATTAACCAATAAATGAAAAAAATTCACACAATGAACATAATGAAAAATTGTAATGTAATTCCATAATTAAAACCCTACCCTAATAAAGTATAGATAAGTGTTTGCTATCCAAATACAAACATGAAGTAGTTTCCTTCAAAGGAAAAAAGGCTTGTTTCAAAACATTCAATTATAATATTAATGATCATATCTTATATTTGTAATTCACTGAACAGGATTACTTTCAAGTAAAATGTATTTTCACTTTTACAATTAAACAAAGTTCATTTTTTTATATTAGAAATAACTTTAAGACTAAAATTAGTGAAGTTTAAAGGATGCTACCAACATGTTAGCTGTGATAGGTCAAAGAAGTAATCTGGGAAAATGAGATAGATTTATGGGTACGTACATAAAGTATACGTAAAAGTACTTTACTTTCTTTTTGTAAAGTATATGTAAGATACCCAGTAAACAGTGAAGCCTTATGCAAACGGTATTATTTCATGTAAAAATCATGGGGAAACAAAGGGGCATACTTACCCTTCTCCTCCCATTCTTGTTATCTTTAAGCGAAAATCCACAGAATTCAAACTGGGAGGCTTCCATTTCAAAATATCATCACATCGACCAGGTTTATATTTCTAAAGTGAATTAAAATGATGATAATAGTTAATATGAAGCTAAAAAATTAAACATTTGATTTATTAAATATAATATCAATTACTTTTCATTAAGCAAAATCACTACTTTTTTTCTGAATATAATTTTTGTTATTTTTAACTGATGAGTAAAGTTAGATATCAACCATCTTACTGATGGCCTCTTTTTCTGCCAAAGCATGTAGACACTTGTTTGTGAAAGTCTCGAAAAATAATGAAACCTGTTATTCCCTCCAATCCTACTATAACTTAAAGGAAGTTTGATCACTTTTAAAAAATTTTGTTCCTTCTTCAATAGCTTTACTGTGGGATAATTCACAATTAATAAAACTAACTAATGAATTTTGTCAAATGGATACAATCATGTAACAATCGCCAGAATCATGATATACAGCATTTCAATCACCCCCAAAAAGTTTCCCCTTGACAGCTGCAGTCAGCTCCCTGTTACCAACTCTCCGGCAAGAGTGACCTTCTTTCTATCACTATAGTTGTGCCTTTTCTAGAATTCATAAGAAATTCTTACACAAGGTTTTGCTATATGCTGGTGCATATATTAGCTTGTTCCTTTTTATTAAACTGAGCAGGATTCCATTCTATGCATATACCACAAATTGTTTATGCATTTACAAGTTGATGGATATCTGGGCTGTTCCCATTTTTAGGCTACCAGGAATGATGCTGGTCTGAACATTTGCGTGGACATCCGTTTTCATAACTTTTGGGTAAATACCCAGCAGAATGGCTGGGTCACATAGTTAATGTATGTTTAACTTTACAAGCAGCTGTCAAATCGTTTTCCAAAGTGGCAGTGACATCTTCCATTCCCACCAGTAATACATGAGAGATCAAACTGCTCCACATCCATCCTAGGACTAGGTATTGTTGGTCTTTTTAATTCTAAAGTATGTCTCATAATTTTAATTTGCATTTCTCTAAATGACAGATGTTGAAGATCTTCTAATTTGCTTATTTGCTGCTATCTGTGTATTTTCTTTGGTGAAGTGTCTGTTCAAAATTTTCCCCTTGTTTTTACTGGGTTATCTCCTTATAATTGAACTGGAAGAGCTGTTTACATATTCTGGATAAATAGCCTTGTTTGGATACATGTACTGCAAATATTTTCTACCAGTTTTTGTCTTGCTTTTTCATTTTCTTAACAATTTCTTTTGAATATATTTTAATGAAGTCAAAATCAACTATTTTTTACAGCTTTATTGAAGTATGATTGAGAAATAAAAAATTTAAGGTATACGACATGATGTTTTGATATATGTATACACTGTGAAATAATTACCACAATCAAGCTAATTAACATATCCATCATCACACAGTTACTTCTTTGTGTATGTTGTAAGAACATTTAAGATCTATTCCCTTAGGAAATTTCAAGTATACTTTATTATTAACCACAATCACCATGCTATACATTAGGTTTCCAGAACTTATTCATCTTATAACTGAAAGTTTCTACCCTTTGATCAATATCTCCCCTCTTCCCCTACCCCCCAGCCGCTGGTAATCACCATTCCACACTCTAAGTTTGACTTTTCTTTTTAAGATTCCATATATATATATAAGAGCTTATTTCACTTAGCATAATGTACTCCAGGTTCATCCGTGTTGTCACAATTGGCAGAATTTCCTTCTTTCTTAAGGCTGAATAATATTCCATTGTATATGTATACCATTATTTTCTTTAACCATTCATCCACTGATGGACACTTAGGTTGTTTCCACATTTTGGCTACTGTGAATATCGCTGCAGTAAAGATGTGAATGCATGTGTCTCTTCAAGATGATTTTATTTCTTTCGGATACATATCCAAAAGTGGAACTGCTGAATGACATGTAAGTTCCATTACTAATTTTTTGAGAAACCTCCATATTATTTTTCATAAGAGCTATATCAATTTACAGTCCTACCAACAGTGCACAAGGGTTCTCTTTTCTCCACATCCTCACCAGCAAGTTATCTTTTCACTTTTTGATGATGGCCACCCTAACTGGTGTTAGGTGATATCTCAGTGTGGTTTTGATTTCCATTTTCCTGATGATTAGTGATGTTGAGCATCATTTCAAAATCACCAATTTTAAACTTTTACAATTTGTGCTTTTTGTGCCCTCTTTAAGGAATCTTTGCCTATCCTAAGGTCACTGCAATTTTCTACTACATTTTCTTAGAGAAATTTTATAGTTTTAACTCTTATTTTTAGGTATATGATCCATTTGAGGTTAATTTATTTATAAGATGTGAAGTAAGGGACTGTTTGTTGTTTGGCAGTTGGATATCAATTTCATCCAGCACCGTTTGTTAAAAGATTATCCTTCTCTCACTGAATTGCCTTGACATCTTTGTCAAAAATCAGTTGTTTATAGATATAGATATATTTCTATTCTTACTAATCTGTTGCATTGATAAACATGCCTCTCTTTCTGCTCATAGCATATTGTCTTGATAACTCTAGCTCTATATTAAGTTTTGAAAGCAGTTATGTAAGTCCTCAAACTTTTTCTTTTTCCAAATTTTCTTAGCTAATGTAGCATTTATATTTCCACATATATTTTATTTTATTTTTGGCTGCATTGGGTCTTCCTTGCTACATGCAGGCTTTCTCTAGTTGCGGCGAGCCGGGACCACTCTTTATTGTGGTGCACGGGCTTCTCATTGCAGTGGCTTATCTTGTTGCAGGGCATGGGCTTCGGTAGTTGTGGTGCGCAGGCTCTAGAGCACAGGATCAGTAGTTGTGAATGGGCTTAGTTGCTCTGCAGCAGGTGGAGTCTTCCCAGACCAGGGCTCGAACCCGTGTCCCCTGCACTGGCAGGCAGATTCTTAACCACTGCACCACCAGGGAAGCCCTCCACATATACTTTAAAATTACCTGGTCAATTTCTATGAAAAATAAGTTTACTGGGATTTTAAGTGAGACTGCAGTAAATTAATAGATCAATTAAGGGAAAAATAACATCTTAACAATACTGAATCTTTTGATTCATGAACACTTCAAATCTCTCTATTTACTTAGTACTTAGGTCTTCCTAAATTTCTCTCAGCAATGTTTTGTAGTTTTCGGTATGCAGGTCTTGCACAACTTTTGTTAAATTTCTTCCTAATAATGTAATACTTTGGTGCTATTATCAATACAAAAAATCGGTTGTTTCTATACAACAGCAATGAATAATCCAGAAAGGAAATTAAGAAATCGATTCCATTTACAATAGCATCTAAAAGAACAAAATACCTAGGAATAAATTTAACAAAGGAAATGAATGGTCTATATACTGAAAACTACAAAACATTACTGAAAAAGTTTAAAAAGACCTAAAAATGGAAAGACATCCCATATTCATGGATAGGAAAAGTGATATTGTGATTTATAATAAATATACATTTGGTCTTCATCCCCACTTCTGGCACAGAGCTCCTAAAACCCTTGGAATTTCCAAAGAGAAGAGAGTGATATGGGTCTTTTATTATGCTAATGAGGTGATTTTGAGGTAGCACCTAGGGATGGGGGCTAGTTGCCAGGAGCCAACCAAGTGATCAGAAGGTTGGAACTTTCAGTCCCAACCCTCTGACCTCTGGCGAGGGGAGGGGGGCTAGAAGTTGGATCAATTGCCAGTGGCCAATGGCTTCATCGATCATGCCTGTGTAATCAAGGCTCCATAAAAACCAAAAAAGAAAAACGGGGTTCAGAAAGTTTCTGGGATGGTGAACGCATGGATATTCAGGAAGAGGGGGTGCCTCGAAAGGGCACAGAAGTTCCATGCCCCTCCCCCATGCCTTGCCTTATGTATCTATTTCCTCTGGATATTCCTGAATTACATCCTTTTATAATAAACCAGTAATCTAGTAAGTAATATATTTTTCTGAGTACTGTGAGCCACCCTCGCAAACTAATTGAACCTGACAAGGGGGTCATGGGAACTTCTGATTTATAGTCAGGTGGTAAGAAATACCGGTAACAACCTGGAATTTAACTGGTGTCTGAAGGCCAAGGAGAGGGTCCTTGGAACCTCCAATCTACAGCTAGTCAACTAGAAGCACAGGTAATAACATGAACTTGCAACTGGCATCTGAAGTTAAGGGGTGGGGGAGGGTGGGGAAACTGGAAGCAGTACAGTTTTGAAGAGCCCTCAACCTGTTGAATCTGACGCTATCACTGGGTAGACAGTGTCAGAATTGAGTTGAATTGTAGGACACCCAGCTGGTGTCAGAGAAGTGCTTGGTGGTGTGGAAAACCCCCTCCACACTGGGACTGGTCTCAGAACACCCATTAAGAAGAATTAATATTGCTAAACTGTCAATACTACTCAAAGCAATCTATAGATTCAATGCAATCTCTATCAAAATTCCAACAACTTTTTCTTTTTAACAGAAATAGGAAAGCCAATCCTCAAATTCATATGCAGTTACAAGAGACCCTGAAGAGCCAAAACAATCTTGAAGAAAGAACACCACAAAGTTATAAGACTCACACTTTCCAACTTCAAAACTTACTATAAAGCTACAGTAATCAAAATGGAGGTGTTGACATAAGGACAGACATTTAATCCAATGGAATAAAACTGAGAGTACAGAAATAAACTCATATATTGATAGCCAATAGCCAACTGATTTTTTTTTTTACAAGGATGCCAAGTCCATTCCATGGTGAGAGAACACTCTCTTCAACAAATGATGCTGGAACAGCTGATTTCCACAAGTAAAAGAATGACGTTTGGAACCCTATCTCCCATCATATACAAACACTAACTAAAAATGGACCAATGCCCTAAATATAACAGCTAAAACCATAAAACTCTTACAAGAAAACACAGGGGTAAATTTTCATGATCTTGCATTTGGTGGTGAATTGTTAGATATGACATCAAAAGCACAAGCAATAGAGCTTCCCTGGTGGCGCAGTGGTTGAGAGTCCGCCTGCTGATGCAGGGGACACGGGTTCGTGCCCTGGTCCGGGAAGATCCCACATGCCGTGGAGTGGCTGGCCCCGTGAGCCATGGCCACTGAGCCTGCATGTCCGGAGCCTGTGCTCCACAACAGGAAAGGCCACAACAGTGAGAGGCCCACGTACTGCAAAAAAAAAAAAAAAAAAGCACAAGCAATAAAAAAAAAGATAAACTGGACTTTATCAAAACTAAAAAACTTGTGCATCACAAGATATCAAAAAAGTGAAAAGATAACCTACAGAATGAGAAAAAATGTGCAAATCATATACCTGATAAGGGTTTAATATCCAAAATACATAAAGAACTCCTACAACTCAACAACAAAGACAACCCAATTTTTAAAATTGTCAAAAAACCTGAATACACATTTCTTCCATAGAAGAGATACAAATGGTGAATAAGCACATAAAAAGATGCTCAGTATCATTAGCCATGAGGGAAATGTAAATCAAAACCATAATGAGATACTACTTCATATGGGTGGCTGTAATTTTTTTTTTTTAGAGGAAAATAACAAGTGTTGGAGAGGATGTGAAGAAATTAGTAACCATGTATGTTGCTGTAAGGAATATAAAATGATCCAGCCACTATGGATAATAATTTGACAGTTCCTCAAAAACTGAATTTGAAACACAGAATTACCATATGATTCTGCACATGGTAGAGCGAAGAAAATTGGAAACAGGGACCCAGATATTGACATGTCTACAATCTAGGTTTCCATCACCATATAAATGGGTAAACAAAATGCAGTATATACATACAATGGAGTATCATTCTGCCACAAGAAAGAATGAAGTTCTGACACATGCTACAATGCTAAGTGAAATAAGCCAGACACAAAAGGACAAAAATGGTATGATTCCACCTGTATAAAATATCCGCAATAGGCAAATTCATAGTGACAGAAAGTAGATTAGTAGTACCAAGGGCAGGGGGTGGAGGCGGGGGGCATTGAGGGGGTGGGCGGAAGGAGCGTTATTGCTTAACGGTTACAAAACTTCTCTTTGCACTGATGTAAAAGTTGTGGAAATGGTTGTACAACACTGTCCATCTAATCAAAGAGACTACAGCATAGGAAAAAAGTGTTTTAAATTATTCTAGAACATAGTAAAAAGAGAAAATCTTTTACTTTGGTGGCTATGGACTTATTATAGAGGAATTAAGATTGAAAACTTTGAGTAATGGGTAATATTCACTAATGCAGACTTATACCATGATGTAAATATGAGCAAAACACTTGGGTAGAAAAATATAGAATCTCCTGAAGGAGAGGAAAGTATGTCAATTCAGCGAGGGCATTATGGGGGACGGGGCCATATTATGAGAAAGGTACTCAGGAAGGAAAAACTGCTAAGTGTTCTCATTACTAACATTTTTTAGATATACGAGTCAAATTGCATTCTAACAGATCTTTATAAATTTGAGGGAAAAATGCAAAAACCCTAGTCATCGGATCTCTTATTTCAAACAGAAGTCCATATAATGACAAATTTTGTATAACAAGTTTCGCTAAGCAAGACAAACCATTGGAGTTGACAGGAAAGACATTTCATCTGTAGCAAATTTAAGAACATAATGCACACTATCTTCCCCCAAGGCTTGTGCTTAAACATGAATAAATATAAAATCAAATATATAATATTTCAGTGGAAGTTTTTGTCCATTTATTTGCCCTGAGAGATTCATTTAGGTAACACATGTCCTTCAGGATGATCACAAATAAACCTCTTTAGACTTGCTGAATATAAACGTTTTTATAAATGTTAAAACTGCTAAATTTTCCAGTAGTGACCCCATTAATAAAAATAATAATAAAATTTAGTCTTTTTTCTAATAAAGTCTATCTGACAGAAACATCACAGACCTTTTAGTAAGAGTGGTTCCCTATGGTAGTGAAAGGTAAAAAGGAGTGAGGGGAGAAAGGAGTGTCAGCATCCCACACCAACCCCACTCACAAGCTGCCAAGGGAATGTCACATGTACAAACAAAGCATCATTTACTGCCGTTCTCTATTCATTTATATGACTATGAGTATGAGACCACTTCGAAAACCAACACCAATCTAAGTTATTAAATCTAGGAAATGTTAATGATTGTACAGCTTTAAAATATTTCATAATGGGTACCTAATAACAAATTCTAAATGTAATTTTAATATAATATTATTTGTAAAATAGCTACTAACTATCCTTCACATTCTTCTCTGTGGAAATCATCTAATGGAGAATAGCATATACTGACTCTTCTGCTTTTACACAGCAATAGTTCAAGTACATAAGTCATTCCTTATCTGACTGTACACCAAACCATTTATATTAATCTGAAAACCTAGACTTGACATGACTGAGAATTTCAAAGTACCTTTATGAAAATCAATGAAATGCCTGACAAAAATTTTTAGGAAATTATATTTTAAAAATACTGTAGTTCTGAATTACCGAATATAAATGCAACGACATAGATCCCATGAGTAAAACGTATTTAAATACCTGTTCGAATGTAAATTCTACTTCAGTAAAATCATGTCTAATCATGTGCCTACGAAACAATTAGTAAAATACTCAATAAATACTTGATAAAAAATTTTTAAAATATGGGCTTCCCTGGTGGCGCAGTGGTTGAGAGTCCTCCTGCCGATGCAGGGGACACGGGTTCATGCCCCGGTCCGGGAAGATCCCACATGCCGCGGAGCGGCTGGGCCCGTGAGCCATGGCCGCTGGGCCTGCGCGTCCGGAGCCTGTGCTCCGCAACGGGAGAGGCCACAACAGTGAGAGGCCCGCGTACCGCAAAAAAAAATTTTAAAAATAAATAAATAAAAATAAAGTGAAAAATTTTTAAACTTATAAAACTTAAACTTATAAAATATTAGTCTCAGGTATTTTTAAATTTATATGTTTAAATAGAATATTTTAGATTATGAAATGACTTAAATTAGCACTATTCACAAAAGACTATGTATATCAATAACTATTTAAAAATCCTTTTTTCAAGTTCCCCAAAATAATAAGGTCAAAGATATTATATAATACAGGGAATGTATATAATACAGGGAATTAAGCATTTTAAATATAAATATTTGTGAGTCCTCAAACTTGAAATACACTTGCTGAATATAAACAAGGGTACAAAAATATCCTTTCAAGCTACATTTTCCAATGTATAATTAGGGAGTAATGAATTTTAATTTCATTAAATTCACCAGCATGTATCTAGAGTGAAATAATTATCAAAGCTATATTTAATTGATACATATAATACTTAGTTCTATAGAAGCAAATCTGATTTTACCAGGTGAGTTGTCCAATAAAAAATTAGAGATAGATTATGTCTGAAAGCAATTACCAATATTACCTGAGATGTCCATTATTATCTTTAAAAAGAAAAAATGTAATGAATGCAGATGTCAGGCAACCAAGTAAGATGCTTAAGGAAGTGTTTACCAAATGAGAGCAGAACCTGGCTTAGAGGTACAGGATGGCCATGTGCCAAAGAAGTCCTCTAAAACCAAGAGAAAATGAAATGGAGGCAGAAGTGATACACCTGCTATACAAAACAGTGGTTCTCAATTAGAGATTTTACCCCCCAGGGGATATTTGGCAATGCCTACATTTTTGGTTGTCACACTGGGGAGGGAAGGGTGAGCTACTGCCATCTAGTGGGTAGAAGCCAGGGATGTTTCTAAACATCCTACAAGGCACAGGACAGCTGTACACAGCAAAGAATTATCCAACCCAAAATGTCAATGGTACCAAAGTTGAGAAACTGATCTAAAGGAAGCTAGTAGTAATAATAACAAAGAGGACAAGATATCTGGTTCTTCTTTGCCTCTACTAACTACTAACTTCATGATTCAAAGCAAATTCAAAGTGTGGGCTTCATCTATTTCACTTGCAAAAATGCAATAGCATTTTGCTTGCCTAAAAACAGGACATCTAAACCAGAGATACCTAAAATGCTTTGTAGCCCATGCTACTCTATGATTTCCACTAGTAAAATGTGAGCAGTTATGTTATCGTAATATATATTCCAGGCCCTGCACTGAAACCTGAGACATACTGTCCTCTTCAGAAGGCTCACATCCTGAAGCTAGGAAAGATTCCTGGCCTTACCATATATTAGTTTTATTTTTGTTGTTTTTCTAGAATTTAGTTTTAAAGAAAGCAGAAAAAATCCTCTTTGGTAATTCTACTGGACAGAAAAGTAAAACAACTCTAGATTTATTGACTTGTTATATCCTTTTGCCCATGTTTCACTGAGAAGCAAATAACCAACACCTATTTTGCAAAACAAGACACATAAATATCCTGTATGGAGGAAAAGTCCCTAATCAACACTAACTACCTACTATGTGCCTAGTACCATACTAGTTGGGGAAGATACAAATTCTCCCAAGACAGTGGGCTCAACCACAGTGAGGCTTTTAATATAACCTCCAAGAGAGATTAGAGAAGTGCTCAAATGAACACAAACAAAGTTGCTGAGGAAGAACAACAGAGAAACATGAAAATCAGGGGGCAGGGGTAAAGGAAGTTTTCTTGAACAAGAAAAATGCATGAATTGAATTTTGAAGAATAATTAGGCTACAAGAAAGTTCTACGCAATGAGAACACAAATATACCTGAGTTGAGGGGAAGTCTGCTCAAGTTTTCTGAGACTAAATTGGCCCAGTGCTCTATGCTGTTCTTGTTGATGTAGAGGAGGTGAAGAGTCGATCTCCTATAAAAATAGCTCAAGGCAACCCCTTGGTATTTCATTTCTAAAAAGTCACAAACTTGGTAAAGATAGTAGGGAGAGGTATCATAGAAAGAAGCAGGGGAAGAAAACGGAGAATTCCATTTTCAAAAGCTTGCTGACATTTCTCATCTGCTTATGAAAGTTTTACTACTACTTATGGAAAGTGAAGTTGTGATTTGAGAGTAAAATTTAATATTAGAGAATTAATACAATTTCTTGGCTTAATAGGTTAGAAAACTTACTCAAAAATACATTTGTATTACTATTTCTATTATCTGATTCACAAGTCTAATTTCTTCTTGCTGTTGTTTTAATATAAAATAACCTGTAGCTTACATCTCTAATGAAATAATTTTGGAAAAAATACAGTTACACAAAGACCTCTGCAACTTCAGCTTTACTTTCCATGTCTGGGCAGTTCCATATAACTACACATGAAATTAAACTTTAACCAGTAAGGAACTGGGGGCAAAGACAAGTTAAATGAAAGTACCCAGTTAGTATCAAGACCAGTTAATAGACCTGAGTAAGAATACTAGAAAAATGAGGGGTACTGAAAGCATGCAGTAAACTCCCTCTTTTTACAGATTAACTGATAACCCAAATCGTTAGACTTGTCCAAAAAATTCCCAAATCACAGTAATACAGAAATCTTTCCACTATTAACAAAAAATACAGATTTATATCATTTGTCCGAAAGCAAATGATGAAAGGTTGGGTTAGATGATCTCATATTATAAAACTGTTCCAAAAGGAACCAAGTCAGTTGTTTTCTAATTACTTTTAGCCTAGTTCTGTGTGGAGCGGTGAGTAGGAGGGACAAGCAACTGGCAATGCCGTGTCTAGTGGGAAGAGGGAGCTCAGACAACCGAATAAACCTCAGCACCTAAACCACTTACCTCTTCTCTCCCACTCAGGCCCCACTGAAAGCCTACTGAACCGTCTGTCCTGTCTCATCTCCAGCACAGGCCCCATCTCCCAAAGTATCCTGGCCCTACTCCCTGGGCCCAGCAAGGTGCCTCTGCCACTCCATCAGTCTGTACTCTTCTCACACTGCTGCAGGGTCGAGTTTCTTCATAGCCCTTTGAGGGCAGAAACCCTGCCTTTATCCAGTTTTATTATTTCTTACTCAGCAATGTGTATAACATACAGTAGACACCCAATTTATTAGATGAAGGCATGAGCTAATATATTCCAAAGCTCAGGATTAACTCTCCCTTAATATCCAAGACTACTGCCATCTGGTATAAAATTCCACTAACTTTGACAGCAGATTCTCACAGAGTTTCTCCTCTTCTCTGGTGGACACAAGTCTAAATAAAAGTGGTCTACCGATAGGGGAATCAAACTCTAGATACAAGTAACATCTGCAGCCTAGTTACTTTATACGTCAAGTACGTTACTCTCCTTTTTTGCTAATCTATGCAGCGTAGTATCACTAAAATAATTTTCTCTGCTCCTAGTACTGGTACGGAGAAGAGCATTGTAAGAACACAGGGGAGAGTCACACTCACCGAATCAGCCGGGCTTCCCCAAGGAAGCCACACCTAATTTGATATTCAAAGGCTGAATGGGAGTAATACCGAAAGGAAGAAAACAGTTTGTTGCAGAAGAAACAGCTGGTGTAAAGATGTACTCATTACAAATACTTAAATTTGCAGCTACCAGTAAAAAGCCCTACTGAAGTTATCAATGAACTTTGACAACAAAAGGAAAATTTATTCTAAATTGACAAAGTGTATGTTTTAAAATATTTCCTCCTAGAAGTCTGAACTCCCCTAAGCATAAGGGATGGGAGCTATCAATAATAAGCCCTATCCTTCTGCTGATTCCAGTATGTCCCAAGATGCTCAAATTAGAGCACTAACAAAATATACATTAAAATACATGGCTGGACAAATCCTGAAAAGCAAAGTGCAAAATAATGTGCTACCTTCCTTGAAAAGTGGAGTGGGAATAAAAATGTATTAACAAATTTGTATTTACTTATAAATGCATAAAGAAACTATGAGAAGATAAGTTAAAAACAAACAACAGTAGATAATTGAGGGAGGCGAGAAGAAGGAGAGGGAGACTTTCTTCTCTGTATTTGTCTTACTACATGTTAAATGTCTGTATTATCTAGTTAAAATTCAAATTAAACATATACCACTGTAAAACACAATTTTTAAAAAATCTACCATTAATTTTTCAATATTAAATGTTATCAATAAAAAAGAACTATCCCTAATTCACTGTGTTTAACATGTATCATTTATATGAAAACTGATTTTGCACTTTATATATTTACCTTCTTGGAATTCACTGATTCCTTCATTTTGTGAAGTCCTTATTTACATTTATTTGTCCTTTTCTCTGCTAACAATATATCATCATTAGCAGTGTCTTTTTGTTGTACAGTAACAGTATATATCTATATCTAGCTGAGGCTGATTACAAATTATTCCTCTTCAGCTGTTTATTTTGTCAACAAAATTCAATGGAAAAGCAAATGTTTTATTTATTAAGAAAGCTAGAACAGTAATATTCTTCTCTTTTCTTCTTCCTTACACAAAAGCAAGCTAAGAATATTTTGCTGTGTTCCAAAAGTTGATTAAGGAAAAAAAATTAAAAATAAACAAGGTGTATTTTCTTCCTTGGCAGTTCACTATTACAATTCTTTGGAAATTATTACATATTTCTCAATTAAAAAAATAACATATTTGGGGGAAAGATAGAATGACACTTTTCCAGTCTGCCAGGAAACAGAGCCCTTCTTCAATTGAAGACCTATCAAAATATGCAAGCAAATGTCATGGCAACAGAAGCTTTCACCATGGTAACATCATCTCTGCTACAGAGGAAAACCACTCTAATTCGTCATGTACTTCAAGACAAGACATTAGACTAATTCCAATTTTCATTTTACAATCTATCCATAACATTCAATATACCTGGCAGTAGTAAAGACTTAATAAAAACATTAATATTTCACAAGAAAGCAATATTAAAATCAAAGCTGACTCTATTTACATGCAAATTGATTAATGGGTGAAACATAAAACCAAGCTGACCCACCTTACAGAAAATCAAGATAGTGATGAAAACATAAAAAAACAATTCTACCACTATTGCTTGAGAGTAAATACTCTAAACTCAATACAGAAACAATTCTGTTTTACTAATCACAATATAGCTGGCAGATAAAACAAGAAAAAGTCTTATTTTAATAAAACAAAGAAAATATTTCAAGTTTTTATTACCACCTCTATTTTGCAATTCATTACATATAATTCTGTTTTTATTTCATAGTGAGGGAGTATTAATGGCACAAAAATTCTTATCTAGAAACGTGTCTCCAGATGACAAAAGTAAAATCAAATATGATTTTTAAAAGGTTAGAAATCAATCATTACTACAAATAAAAATTTACTATGCTACATAAATCATTAAAACCGCTTGCAAAAGCTAGTAAACAAACAAGGATTATCAACTTTATAAATTAAACTTAAAGATCTAATAGCTGTCAAGTAAAAGATCTACTACCTATAGCATATTAAAATGTCAAACGGCCAACTTAAAATATTCATTTTTAGGTAACAAACCACAAAAGATTAGCAATTCAAAATGTCAATGAAATCGTAAGACTGAAAACCTTATATATAAGGGTCTAATAAAACCTATCTGGTTTATGGTATAGACTAATAACCAGATGGAAAATTCAATCTGAAGATACTTCTTTTTAAAAATGATCACGTCAGTTTGTTCAAAGTTTGAGCTTTAAGCCTTAGAAAGACTAGAGGTTCATATTAAAATAAACAGCCAATTTCTTCTTCAAAGAAAACAGCCAATTTCTTCTTCAAAGAAAATACCCATTTTTCTCAAAATATTTAAATATTTTGGCAAGTATAACTTATACTTCAATTTTTTAAAACACTGTTTATGAATAAAGTAATATAGTTAAGTCACCTTTAAATAAAAATATCAGTTACTTTCACATCAACAGCAAAACACAAGGGGAAACAAAAAGGCAGCATGGGATAAAGAAGAGAGTAAGCTGGCTTCAAATCTAGGTTTGGTCTTTAACCTGAAAACAAGGGAAAATCACTAGAGATTAAGGAGGAAGACCACTCTGGATATGGTATGAAGAAAAGACTGGAGGGGGATAAAGTGGAGGCTGCAGGACCAGTTAGGACACTGCTGCAGGGGTCCAGGCAAGAGGCAGTGAACGACAAGTCACACTGGAGTGTGGCAGTGGTAATGGAGAGAAAAGGGAATAATTTAAGAGAGATTTAGGAGGTAAAGCAAGATTTGGAGATGGATTAGAGGGATAAAAGAAGGAAAGGCGTCAAAGATGACATCTAGATTTCTCACTCAAGTAACTGCATATAAGCAACTGAGGGATGAAATGTTGGGAAAGGATCATTTTGTACAGCTTGTATGTTGGCTTGTTTGTTTGGGGAGTAGGGATGGAGTTCAGCTTCAAAGTATACTGAGTTTCTGGTGTCTTTGAGAAATTTAAAAGGTGATATCAGGGTAGGCAATTAAATAAACAAACCTGGAGCTTAAACAGAAATCAAGAGTCTGAGTCAGGCTTACGGGAAATAACTCAAGTGTGGAAGAGATTTCAAGGGAGAGAGCAGAGCATGGTAAAAAATGAAGGTCCAGCATACCGAGCCTTCAGAAACTCTGAACTTCAATGGCTAGTAGAAGACGAAAAGCTTGAGTGAGATGGAGAAGAAATGGCACGAAGCCACGCAAGAGAGTATTTTTAAGGAAGTGTGGACAGCGGTACAGACTACCACTAGATAATCCAGTAAGAAAAGGGCTGAAAAACGAACATGATTTTGCGAGGAAAAAGATCACTGGTGACCTTTCAAAAAAGCAGTTGATACAAATGGTATTTACTTAGATGAAGCCCCTTTTAAAACACAATCTTATCTAGAAGTACAATATATAAAAGAAATAAATCAGGGCTGCCGTGAGATAAACAGAATGCTTACCTAGTAACCTATTCCTGCACATGGTCCCCTAAGGCAGTTCACAGAAACCCAGAACTTTGGAAATTCATGTTTTGAAACCACTGGGCTAGATAATCTTAGAAGTATCTTTTCTGCTTTGATTTACTATAATTCTATAAGTGTAATTTAATCTACTTTTTTTTTAATTGAGGCTTTCATGGTAATTAATGACTGCTGTATTTTAGTAAATATCAGATACTAGTACATTTCTTTATAAACACAAAGAAATATCCTAAGCTTTATTTTCCTGAATATACCATCCATTAGCTTTACTTGTCCTTTTTCTTATAAAAGTAATAAACTAAATGCAATTCTGGATGTGTTACAAGGTTATGTCTCTGAAAAACAGAACATTAAATCAAAAGGTAAATGAACTTTCTTCTAAGCTGGTGTTTGGGGTTTTGCCCTCAATAAAATCATCACTTTAATATAGTATCTTTATCACTGTTCCTCAATATTTTGCCAGGATTCAAAATACTTTCTTCTTCTTTTTTTTTTTTTTTTAGCAGTAGTAATATCTTCTACCTTCTACTCAACTTCAGTTCCCTCACTATAATTACTATAGTGAAGCAGAATTAACTTCTTGCTAAGTTTTAAGTAACTAGCACCAAACAAACGTAGGCCCAGAAGTTTTTACAAAAGTAGATGCACCAAGCATCCTCTTCATTTTTTGCCCTTCATTTGCCTTTGGAATATGTCTCTGGTATTAGAGAGTGGGCTGCAGATTATAAGTCAAGCTTTGCCCATCCTTGACCAGGATCTTCTCTCCACTTTATGCAGCCTCACTCAGATCGCTAAGTTGGTCACTCAAAACAGTCCCTTTCTTCATTTATTTAAACTGTTGGCTCAAGGAAGCCAAGAGATGCAAAACCACACATTGTGAGAAGTTTGGGGGATTTTCTGATAAATGTTGTCGACTAAACATGTGCATTTATATCCACTTTGATTTGAAACCTCACTAAAATGGGAGTTACAGAAAAGAGAATCAATAGAAAAGGAAAATCAGGAAAGAAGACAACAGCAGAAAACAATGTGTCAAATTCTGGAAAGACAGAAAGTAGATGGAGAAGTTAACAGAGCAGAGAGCAAAGAACACTGAATACTAAGTGCTTGCAGCAACCAATACAAAGGCAGAGGAATTCCTGCTGCGTTCCCCAGAACAGGCTACGTGACATAGGAAAACAGATACTGAGAAGGTTGCGAGGAGGTGAAAGGGAGACCTGGTACTGGAAACAGACTGGGTAAAAGTCTTCACAAGGAGCATTTACACCTCCAGCTTCCCTCCTCCACCCTGGCAAGAGGCAGGAGATGTTTATTCTGTGGCAAAACTGAAGGACGGAAGCTCCAGTCCAGAAGATTCAAGAACCACAGAAGAGGAAAAGTGAACCTTGGAGAGTGAAGTGAAAAGTTTACCTACTGAAGAGCACACCCTCGCCCCTTCATCTTCTCCATGCAGAGAATGCTAAAAGCCAGGCAAATGCCACCCAGCAAGACACTAGAGAGTTGGTCTGAAGAATTCCAGGGAAAAGAACTGCGGATTCTAACATTTGCATATCCTCCAAAGTAAAAATAAAGGGTGAAAACATATTTTAACATGACAAAAAGTACAGGTTATCTCTGATATACTGTTTTATTTTGTCATAAGGGTCTAACACTCACCCTGACTGCACTTCATTATTAAAGCTGAGTTCATCCAAGATTTTAGACTTCCCCAGAAGGAAAACTTAGAAATGCTGGCAAATTTTACATTTTAAGGTTCTTGGCCTGATTAAGAGTCCTAAACTTCTAATTCAGAACTTGCTTTAAAAAGAAAGCCTAAGAAAGGAAGGTAACTTAAAACCTTAGAAGGACCAAAATAGAAATGACACTGGGTATTAGGGTCTATGGCTATTAGTTGGAAATGTCATATCAAGCTAAATAACTGCAGCAGGCTGAAAAATGGCCCCCAAAGATATTCAGGAAACTTTATGCCAAATGGTACGCCACTTATACCATAAGTAGATAATGGTATCGCTTACCCTAAGTAATAAGTAGCATTAAAAATTAGACATGATGGAAATGAACCAATGATACTAAACTCCAGTAGAGAACGTTGCCCTTTGAACAGTGTAAAACTAAGTCCACACTCATTTTGTTAAAAAGGGAAAGACTAGCAAATCTTAGATATTCAAAACTAGAAATAAGTATAATTTATAAACTGAAAGAATGTATAAAAACTGGAATGGGACTAAATTCTCATTGAGTAATGCAATGTCATTTAATGCCCTGTCTCTGGACCACCTAAAATCATGTCTCCTCCCACCACTGGAAGCTACACCTGTCTGTAATCAACTCTCTTCTTACCTCCTTATACAAAAGACCTAGAGCGGGGCTTCCCTAGTGGCACAGTGGTTGAGAGTCCGCCTGCCGATGCAGGGGACATGGGTTCGTGCCCCTGTCCAGGAAGATCCCACGTGCCGCGGAGCGGCTGGGCCCGTGAGCCATGGCCACCGGGCCTGCACGTCCGGAGCCTGTGCTCCGCAACGGGAGAGGCCACAACAGTCAGAGGCCCGCGTACCGCAAAAAAAAAAAACAAAAAACTTAAACTGGATTGGAGAACAGTAAAAGACCTGAAAAGAGCTCTACCTTATTCACTGAGAAGGCAATTTAACATTGTAAAAACACTGATTTTCTCCAAATTAATCTAACTTCAAAGCGTTTCCAATTAAACTCCCAACAAGAATTTTTGGGTAACCTGACAAACTGACTGAAACTTTTATGTTAAACCAAATGCCCACAAATACTTAAGAAAATCAATTATGAAGTCATCGTAATAACAAGTGTGGTTACTAGAAGAGGGACAGACTGATAAACCAACTTACTACACTAGACATCACAAGACTCACCTGTCAGGCCATTTCTCTTACATATACCAAAATCTCATACATGCATGGGTCTGAACCACCATGAGTTTAACAGAGTGAAACACTGTAATTCCAGTTATAGTTAGATTTTATTTCTTTCAATCCAGGGAGATTAGACTTAGAAAATACTGGAACTCAAAGATCTAATGTCTATCTTCCTAAAATAGTATTTTCTACTATTTCTGTCCCCAGCCTCTAACTCTCCTCCACCTCCTCCTCCTGCGACCACAAAAGATTTTTCCCCCCATCTGTTTGGCAAGGGGGGCTGGGAGGAAGACAGAAGCCAATCACATACCACGTTATACCTAAATTTGCATAATAGCAGAGTTTTACTATATACGTAAAGCATATATAATATAGCGTTTAATACATAATGTTCAAAAATATTACAGCTTCCTTCCCTTTTCTCCAGGTACCCAGTTTGATGTGTCTCTACGTAACTTCACAACTACCTTGCACCCTAATTTCTAAGGATAGAGTTAGTGAAGGCAAAATGAAGCTCATGACAAGGTGTGGCACATGAAATACAACTCTTTCCTATAAAAGCAGTGGTTCTCCTACTTGAAAACGCATCAGAGTCACTGGGAAAGCCTGAGAAAGCACAAATTGCTGGACTCCATTCCCAGCAGTTTCTCATCAGTAGGTCTGTGGTGAGTGACATTTATAACAACTTTCTGGGTGGTGCTAATGCTACCTTGTCCACAGGCCACATTTTTTTTTTTTTTAAAGATGTTGTGGGTAGGAGTTTATTAATTTATTTATTTATTTTTGCTGTGTTGGGTCTTCGTTTCTGTGGGAGGGCTTTCTCTAGTTGTGGCAAGCGAGGGCCATTCTTCATTGCAGTGTGCGGGCCTCTCATTATCGCGGCCTCTTTTGTTGCGGAGCACAGGCTCCAGACGCGCAGGCTCAGTAGTTGTGGCTCATGGGCCTAGTTGCCCCGCGGCATGTGGGATCCTCCCAGACCAGGGTTTGAACCCGTGTCCCCTGCATTAGCAGGCAGATTCTCAACCACTGCACCACCAGGGAAGCCCACGGGCCACATTTTTGAAAAGCACTGCGCCACAGAGCACAGGTTCTCAAGTGAAGGCAAATTTGCCCTTCAGGGGAAATGAGGCAGTGAATGTGTATATTTTTGGTTGTCACAAGCTAGAGGGGTGGGAGGGAGAAGTAATACTGGCACCTGGTAAGTACAGACCAAAGATGCTGTGAAACATCCTACCACGCACAGGACAGCTCCCCGCAGCAAAGGATTATGTGGCCAAAAACGTCAATGATGTGGAGGGAGGGAAACCTTACCATCAGTAAAACATAATTACTCCAAATATATGATTTGACCATTAAGTTGGTGAAAAGTTCTTCAGTGAGTTTCAGAAATCTGACATGGAATAAATATGCAAGGAATTGTGTTTTTCTTCAAATATTGATAACTCTAAATTTTACTCATCCATGGCAAAATGAAGTTTTAAAAATATTAATGCTTAAAGATATACTGGGCTACAGAAAGAAATAAGCATTTATTTATATAAGGTTATTGGTAGATTTCTAGTAAAGAAACAAAACATTCATTGTGCAAGAGTAGTAAGAAAACTAATTATATTAAAAGACTAATAACTTCCTTGAAAAATAATGATCAGTCATATTTATTTCCTAAGCTAAGTGAAAAGCAAATAACTATTCATTGTACTATTATATGTATTTAGTATAAAAGAAGTATTTTATTTTATAATGAAAATTTGTTTTAAGGAAAAGCAGTGATTATAGCAGTAATCAATCCTAAGTAAATATATCTAAGGAAAATATACTTTATATATACATGCATGGGCATACACGGATACACCTACACACACACATGCACACAGAGACAAATGTACTTACTCCGGTGGGCTGGAAAATGAGACCATCCATTTCATGGCTGACTTCTTTGGCAAAGTTTCCTTCAAGTAGCTATAAAATAAATACACATATTTTTAGAAACACAATAATCACTTTAAAAGTTTTTTAATTTTTTGTAAGCTTTATAAGAACTTCTTAATACATAAGCTTTAAAAATGGAAATACAAAATGGGGGAGGGGGTGATCCAGAGGGACCTAGGTTAATATACTGTAAGATTATTTTTTAATATATGAAGGTTTCCATTCCATGGCAGGCTAGATATCTCGAACAACAGTTCTAACTACAATAACCAAAATGATGGATAAAATATTTAAAAAAATTTTTTTCTTCTTCAGTTTTATTAAGATATAATTGACATACAGCACTCATCTCATACAGATACAAAATAAAAATAAATATATTTTTTCCTTGTGATGAGAACTCAGGATTTACGCTCTTAACAACTTTCATATATAACATACAGCAGTGTTAATTATATTAGTCATGCTGTATATTACATCCCTAGTACTTATTTATCTTACGACAGTGGTCAAAGGTACAAACTTCCAGTTATAAAACGTATTTTTAAATGCACTATGCTGAGCCAGCATAAAAGGAAGGAAGGCATAGGCCAAAACTGAAACAAAAGTAGAAACGCTGGGAAGTAATAAATAAAGGGAATAAAACTAAACATACACAAAAAAGGAGAGAGCAGAGAATCTTGCTTGGGGATAGATGGAGCCGGGATAAGATTGTCTGAGAATGTGTAAAAAGAAGCTAGCTCAAACATGGGGATCGCAGCCCCAAAATGCATTATCTGTGTTATCCCCAAACCTTCAAGCAGAAAAATTTAACCTTTCTTTTTGTCCTACTTTTTGCCTCATTTTTTGTCTTTATTACATTTTTTTTCAAGCAAAAAAACTGCATTGCAAGGAATACACAGCATGAATTACAAATAACAAGCTTTTTCAATGCCATATCTACTGAAAAGCAGAGTTACAGGCCCAACGCTCTCTAATTAGTTCTGAACAAGTAGTTTTAAATGCTTCTCTTCCATGGATTTTTATATTATTCTGAAGACCTGAACATATACATCACTGAGTGAGGACCTACACACTGATTTTCTGCATTTCAGGGAAGAGAGCAGAAGATACTTCACAGAGTCAGGTAATAATGTCATGTTACCCAGAGTCTGGCCAACTACCAAAAAAACATTTAGGATGGTTCTGGGATTCAAATATGTTCCACCAAAATTTTGGATATGCTGTGTGTTATTCAACCACAATCTTTCATCACAATCACATCCTCTAAAACACCACTACACTTAAAGGCAGATTTGCATTCCAAAAGCAACAATCAAAATGTCCAGTATATTGCACATGCCACAAGATCTGTGATTCTCCTCCCAAACTGTGACTTCATCTTCTCTGCCATTTCATTCCTTGAAATCTGTAATTTCTCTAAACTGGGGGCAGTTCAGCAAAGAAAAGTAAGAGCAATCCTAGTTTCTAACTGCTTTAAGACCAATTTGAGTTTGAATAATCTACACTTCTGTAAAGTTGTAATGCTCCTTAGTCAAATTCATGGGGACAGAAATTACAGAGTCTTGGGGAGGAGAGAACGAGGTGTTAGCGTTTGATGGGTACAGAGTCTCAGTTTGGAAAGATGAAAAAGATCTGGAAATATAAGATGGCAATGGTTAAACAACAATGTGAATGTACTTAAAGCCACTGAAATGAATGCTTAAAAATGATTAAATGGTCAATTTCATGCTACGCATATTTTACCACAATTCTTTTTCAACTGTAATGCTCTTGATATTTTCTTTTTTGTTGTGTTTTGTTCTTTCGTCTTATAATGACACTAAGGAAGTGGGGAGCTTGCAGACTGGGACTCTTAGAGCCATATTATCCAGAGTTTGGCTAAATAGGTAAAAATTTCAGACCAGATCTGAAATTGATCTCCAATTCATTCATAGGTTTAAATGACCTACCCATATGAGGAGGAAACTGCTGAAGTAAAAGTTCAATATGGATTAAAAGTACTAATTTCTTATAATGAACTAATGATGGGTAAAGGGTCAAACAAGAAAAAAAATGTATAAAATTGATAATTCTTGTACTTCATCATGTAAGAAAAGGTAACCTACTAATTTATAGTATAAAATCCTGCTGAGGAATGAAGCAATGAAAACAAAATGCCACAATTATCTTTTTAAAAACACTTTTCAAAGGTTAAACAATTTGTTCTTTTATAGTAGGTACATCATTTATGGCAAGTAAACATAGCTTTTCCATTCTTAGACCATCTTTCTCCCATTCATATACTGGACCATCCCTGTAGATAAAGTATATATAAAGTTAACAGTATAAAGTATAGTGTTGGCAAGACTCTAGATAACATGATGTTACCTGCTGCAGAAATGAAAGTAACTTCCTTTTTTATTTTACTCTAACTTTTTAAGAATCAGAGAATTTAAGGGACTATGAAACTTCTTAGGTCAAAAGAATACTGCTTGTTTTCACTCGTTTTACTGCTTATTGATTACTCTACACAATATTTCTTTCTTTACTTAATACATTTACAATATTACCTAGCATATATTAAAGACCTACTATAAAGTGTTGTTGTGCTTGGTTCTTTATATATGTACATAATTCAAAACACACAACTCCTCATGAGATGTATAATTTTTAATTTTATATTACTATTCACTTCACCAGAAAAGGAAACTGAGACCAACAGCAATTAAGTGACTAGCTTCAAGTCAGACAGCTAAAAAAGTAAAATCACTCAGAACAGATTTCAATCAGACTTTAATTAAAAATAAGGAAATAGGGGACTTCCCTGGTGGCACAGTGGTTAAGAATCTGCCTGCCAATGCAGGGGACACGGGTTCCATCCCTGGTCTGGGAAGATCCCACATTCTGCAGAGCAACTAAGCCCGTGCACTGATGAGCCCGCGTGCCACAACTACTGAAGCTCATGCGCCTAGAGCCCATGCTCTGCAACAAGAGAAGCCACGGCAATGAGAAGCCTGCACACCGCAACGAAGAGTGGCCTCCGCCTGCCAAAACTAGAGAAAGCCCGCATGCAGCAACGAAGACCCAACGCAGCCAGAAATAAATAAAATAAATTTATTTGAAAAAAAAAAAAGGAAATAACCAGAGAAAGTCTCTGACTCTCTGAAACAAATGCCCCAAAGACTTCTGAAACTTCCCACGTATATAGGTCCTCCAATCATCATTTAAAAATACAGACTTTAAATGTATTGTAGCATGTACTATATGAGTAAGATACATACAAAGGGAGGTAAAATTCTTGGGGTGGAGGGAAGTTTTTTTTCAGCGATAAAATCTAAAAATTTTCTTAATTTATGTAATAAATATATATAATTCATTTATTCATATTAGAAATCACATATATAAAATAATATGTTAAATTTAAAATATTGCTTTTTTCCAATCATAATTCCTGAAAGAAAATTTATCCAAACTTGTTGTGAGCATCTTCTGTATATCAGTGTCTTTATTGTTAGAGCCAATACTTAAAGTCACTTAACACATTTCCATTATTTTCACTGCTATCTCTGAGTTATAGCATACTTCAAATTATACATGAGACCGTCACTACAGATGTTATCTTAAGCTACAAGTACCGTTTGAATAATATTAGCAAAGTTTTTTCCCCCCTCATGCATTCCTTAGGTCTGTATTCATAATCTTGAAAGTGTTCACCATCTTTAAGGTTATCCTTTTTTTTTTCTTTTCCTTTCTTTCTTTCCTTCCTTCCTGACTTCCTTCCTTTCTTTCTTTCTTTATGGCTGTGTTGGGTCTTCATTGCTGTGCACAGGCTTTCTCTAGTTGCGGCCACGGGGGGCCACTCTTCGTTGCGGTGCGCAGGTTTCTCATTGCGGTGCGCGGGTTTCTCATTGCGGTGGCTTCTCTTGTTGTGGAGCACGGGCTCTAGTCACACGGACTCAGTAGTTGTGGCTCGCGAGCTAGTGGCACACAGGCTTTGTTGCTCCGTGGCATGTGGGATCTTCCCGTACCAGAGATCGAACCCATGTACCCTGCACTGGCAGATGGATTCTTAACCACTGCGCCATCAGGGAAGCCCCTAAGGTTATCTTTTAAAAGCTTTTTATGGGAAAGTTCCACTTTTACTTACGGTGTAAAATATGTCTAACCTGACAATAAATTTTTAAAAAGCAGACAATCTATAAAATCATAGCTTTTGTTAAGGTTTAGAGTGTTGAGGTGTCCATAAAATCAGGTAAACTGAATCCCAGGTCCTCCAAAGAAAGATGAGACACGTGAACCCCTTCAACTTTGGAAGAGCATAAGAGGAAAAAATGGCTGCCACAAAAGTGGGTACAAAGAAAAACTGAAAGTTTGATCAATTCTTAAAAACCAAGTGTGGGTTAGTATAACAGTATAGAATCCCTGGAAGCTCCAAACACAAGAGGACTCCAAACCTACTCACTAGCTCTATTCCCCAGGTTTCTATCAGGATTCACAGGAAAGATCAGGGGTAGGACAAGAAAGATGAGAAAGCCTCATCTTAGTTGCAAACAGACATAAAATCCTTTCCAGACCCTTCCTGATATGAAGTAAAGGCCATCTGAGGATAAAGTCGTCTGCAGCTACACACGGGTCCAGAAACAGCCTTGGTCCAAGGATATTATATTGATAAAAAGGAGAAAAACTTGCTCCTGCCAAAACATCCCACCTATGCAAGGCAAAATTCAGCTGCCAAGAGGGAGAGGTCAGCCCACTGAGGGGAAACCCATCCCTGAGACTCAGGCGCTCAGGGTCTGCTTAACAGCAAGGCTTGAGGAGGAAAATTAACAAAACCCCACAGTCTGCACAAATCAGGCACTGAGTGACAAGAAACAGTCGATTACATATGAGGGAGAACGCAAGAGCACAAAAATAGACCACTATGTGGTACAGGCAAGCAGAGCCCACTGAAAGCTACAAGTGAAGCAGGAACACTGGAGAAAACCCATTTTATACTCCAGTTCTCTCAATAAGCTCAAGTAACAGAAGTCATCTGCTTAAGGAATCTGAAGTCTTCAGAGCACAGAAGATAACTATATAGCAATACAAACCCATGTTAAATACAGATTATTCAACCACTAACCCCACCTCCAGCAAATGAAGCTTATTAAACTTAAAGGAGAGGTATGCCCATTACTAAGCACAAAGACATCTACCTCGGTATATATTGTTCATACAGAAAAAAATGCCCAGCATCCAATCGAAAATTACCACACACACATACAAAGCAAGAAGAAAATGACCTACATTCAATAGATAAGGCAGTCAATAGAAAAAAACATAGGGATGGCCCATATTTTGGAAATATCAAACAAAGATTTTAAAATATCTTTAACATTTTAAAGGAAAAGGTGGAAAACATGCATAAGTAAACGTGGAATTTCACCAAAAAGTTGAAAATAATAAAAAATAAGACAAATGGAAATGCAAGAAATAAAAACATAATATCAAAGAAAAAGAATGCTAATCAATGGGAATGACAATCAATGGGATTATCCACTGACTGGACAGAACAAAGGAAAGAATCACTGAACTTGAAGAAGAAAAGAGTGTAGCACTTTTTCCAACTGAAATACAAAAAGGCAAAAGGGGAGATGCTGGGGTGGCAGGGGTCGGGAGGAACAGAATGAGGAATCAAAGAGCAACGGTAAAGATGTCTTAAAAATACTTACAAACACGTAGACAGAAAACCACAAAGAATATGGAGGACTGTTAACAACAATGAAACAACGTGACCTATTTGACATTTTATAGAACACTGTACCCAACAATAGGAGAAAATACTTTCCTTTTCCAAGTGCATACAACACATTTATAGGTCAAAGTCATACAAGGTATGACTGTGCTCCCGCAGCCTATAGTTTTAAAACATTCTGTCTGTACAGAAGTAAGATGATTCGACATTTAACAGTTTAACTTCCTCTATTCAAATGTAATCTCTGTGAGGTTAAGTATCACATCTAATTGTTCCTGTATTTTTATTTTATTTATTTATTTATTTTTTGCGGTACGCGGGCCTCTCACTGCTGTGCCACGGAGCACAGGCTCCGGACGCGCAGGCTCAGCGCCATGGCTCACGGTCCCAGCCGCTCCGCGGCACGTGGGATCCTCCCAGACCGGGTCATGAACCCGCGCCCCCTGCATCGGCAGGCGGACCCTCAACTACTGCACCACCAGGGAAGCCCTGTTCCTGTATTTTATGCACCTAAAAACATAGTCAAATATACTATCATTAAAAAAGTCAATAGATTAAGCAAATAAGCTCAAAGTGTCAGGTTAACCAGAAGCATAACTTAACTTTATTTCATCCGTGTGAAACCAAATCCATTCATCCTAAAGATTAATGCACATTTATTGATAAAATAAGGCTATGAAATTAGCTACCAATTCATTATGTGTATGGTAACACAGTTTAAAACTGTTTGCCATTTTGCTGCAAAAAACTTAATCCCCCAGGGACTCCCACAGGTTTGATAATTTACTAGAAGGCCTTAGAACTCAGAAAACCACTATATTTATGGCTTAATTTTGGTAAATACATACTGAGAATAACTTTAATGAAATTAAGTTGGTCTCTCCTAAAACCAGTAATAAATATAATTTTGCAAAGTTTAATCATTCTTTTTTAAAGAGAATACTACTTAGATCTCCAAAACCATTTATGTGACCAGACATTTTCTTTCCTTTTCAGGTTCACAGTAAATAGAAGAAAAGTAGACTTCAGTTAAATTTGTTTGTTGATGGGTAAAATTACATCCACAATAAAGAGTTCAAAAAAGATGATACTATTCCTTTAATGTCTTCAACATATTTTCTTTTGGTTTATAATTCAAACATGGCAAATTAACGTAAGATTTTAATTCAGAAATATACAGCTGTTATTATAACACCTGTAAACTAGAGCAAATATTTAATATTTAGAGTACTGTTCTTCCTTACCTTAAGTATCCCCCAAAAGTATACTTTTATAAACTTTTAGAAGAAAAAGGGGGTAATACGAATTAGGGGTCTCCACCCCTGAGGACCGGGCCGCACAGCGCAGGTGAGCAGTGGGCAAGCTAGAAGCTTCATCTGCCGCTCCCCATCGCTCCCCGTCGCCCACATTACTGCCTGAGCCATCTCCCACCCCCTCCACCTCCCCACCCCGTGTCTGTGGAAAAACTGTCTTCCAGAAGCCAGTCCTTGGTGCCAAAAAGGTTGGGGACAACTGATATAAATCATCTTTTTTTTCTAAAATGACTTCTTAGCATTTCAAATGGACTACAGAAAAGAAAAGGATGTTAAGAGGAAGGTTTGAAGTAGGAAGAGTCTATTATACTAACAGATACAGTAACAGAGAAGGCCAGGTGGGGCTCACGGATTAAAGAGCCCCAAGAAGAAAGAATGAAAAGAGCAGCTTCTAAAAGGGGTGCTTAAAGAGCTCATGCAACTAATATACACATGCCTCCACATAATCCCCATCCCAATGGTAGACTCTCATAGCAATTTACAGCTATTTGCAAGACTTTACTTTCTGTTTTTGTATAAAGAGTCCTAATCCTCTGGTCATATCCACCAGCTACTCTAACTTTAACCCTAATTTTTCAATGCCATCTGTCAAACTCACAACAAGGACTTTAGCACTTGGGTCATGGTCTTCTTCTTCATGTGTGCCGCCATCCTGCAGGTCCACTTATATGTGGATATTTTTCAATAAATATGTACTACAGTACTGTACGACCCGTGGGTGGTTGAATCCAAGGATGTAGAACAGAGGACCAACTATAAAGTTATACTGGAATTTTTGACTCCACAGAGAGTCAGGGCCCCTAACCCCTGTGAAATTCAAGGGTCAACCATATTCTACACTGGTCTTCTATAGTAAGAGTACACTATTGCTTCCCAGAAAACACCGGCTACACAACATTGCTCTGATTATGATCATTGTTCTTAAATGTTTCTTCTGCACATCATACTTATGATAGCCACATTCCATGTGTTCATATAAACTTCATTTAAATATCCCACTAACCTCCACACATGTTCAACAAAGTAAGCAAGACTGATGGCACACACTGGTGGAAAACAAAGTAAAAAACAAATAGATGCTCTGATCTCAGCCTAATCTATTCAAACACCTGGTTTATTTGAACCAATTTTATGAGCTAGCATGGAGAAAATATGGAGTCCCTCTATCAGGAAAGATATACTTGCCTTTTTCAGAGCCCATATTTTTTCACATCTCTGAAAACAGGACATATCTTACAATTGATGATATAGCATATTTTAATTGGCAGAGGTCTCTCAAATCCAGTGGTACATAAAATAAGGGAATGGTCTTATAATTAATAGCATCTTATTTGGTAAAACAAGGTACAGAAAACATGGTTCTGGGTGAACAAGAGAGTCCTCTGATAACCTTATGGAACTTCATTACTTAATGCTGCAGAACAAGATATAGCCAGTCCCCAACTTATAATGGTTCTACTTACTTTTCAACTTTGTGATGGTCTGAAAGCGATACACATGCACTAGAAACTGTACTTCAGATTTTGAATTCTGAGCTTTTCCCCTTTTCCCAGGTTAGCAAAATACAGTACAATACTCTCTGGTGATGCTGGCAGTGGCAACTAGCCACAGCTCTCAGTCAGCCAAGTCATCATGAGGGTAAACAACTTATACACGTAGAACTCTTATGTACCCACACAACCATTCTGTTTTTCACTTTTGAAACAGTACTCAATAAATTACATAAGCTATTCAACACTTTATTAAAAAATAGGCTTTGTGTTGTATGATTCTGTCCAATTGCGAGCTAATGTAAATGTTCTGAGCACATTTAACATTGGCTAAGCTAAGCTGCTATGATGCCGTAACCCTGTCACAAGTCAAGGAAGATATCCATGCACCAGAATCACACCGATGATTTACAATTTGTTCTCATGTATTTGTCTTCAGAATCTTAAGCCTTATTAGCAAGAATGCTGGAACTGAGGAGTTTAAGGCTTCTCTAAAGTGACTTCTGAAAGTATTTGTAAAACCATACCCAATTAATTAGATTGACAGGATTAGGCCACATATTAGGATTAATCTGTGACCCTACAATCCAATCAAGTTCTTTAGTGCTTCACTTGCACCCTGTGAGGTCATCATTACAGACTAAATTTCTATGACTAAACATTATACAATATATATTCATATATAATGAATATATATAATATAAACATTATACAATATATATTCATATATTTACTACTGCCATAAGTAGTAAAGCACATAAAATAAGGAGCCCCAAGTCCATTTTCCTAGAAATTTTGTAATTATTTTAAAATTTTATTGCAATCCTTCAACAATGACACATTTTTTTTATATTTTACTTTTGGTAAGACTGGCTCTATTTGGGGTATAAAAATGACTAGATGTGTGTTCGATAACCAAGAAACACAATCTAACTAAAAAATGTATGTCCCTCGTTTTCCTAATCCACTCAAAAGATTACATTTTCACAACCATGTCTCCAAGTCCATTCTAATTTATAATCATCTTTTCAGTTCTTGAGGGAGAACTGAAACACAAATTGCAGGTTTCAAGAAAGTCTGAAATTGTTAATTATCTACTCTTCAAGCAATGTGATGAGGGCAGTGAATTTTTTTTCTTTAGAAAAAAAAATGTACTACTATAAAAGTTACTTGTGCTGGAACTAAGTACCCTCCATCATTTCAACAATGATCACTAGAAGGCTCACTTAATTTTTTATGCAACTAGAAAGGGCAAAGGCTATTATTTAACTTCAATCTTTCATTTTAAAATTCTAATAAAACTACTAGGTCAGACACTAATACCAAAATATTGGCTCACATTGATAAGAGTTACACACTTAAAAAAAAAAGTGTTCAGCTGAAATTGAAGACACTTGTATGATAAGTCAACCCTGTGCCTTTGTTAACCTGTAGTAAATTCACAACCACAGTTGGTTAGAATAATTTATCAGATTTTTTTAGAAAAGGAACTGCCTCCTAATCACTTTAGAGGCCAATAATTATTTTTTCTTCTGAATCTACTAATACCTATCTCCTGGATGTTAATTGTAAAAAAATTTTTAAGCTCTTATACTGAGCAAACATATAGAAATTTCCCCATATAACAATTGTGAGTCCATAGAAATGTTTAAAATATATTTGGCACCAGATATAATGATTTCTTCACGTTTCAGTGAACAAGATTTACTACCCCAAAAGAAGTTTCCTGGGACAATAAATCTTGAGGCTCACTATACCAAAGAAATTAAGAATTCTCTTTATTATGCATTACGGTGATTTTCTTAAATTCTCCTCTGAAATGGTAAATGAATGAGATTGAAAGGATCCATCAGGCCATATTCAATTTCAATGATGAATGACATATTAATAGACTAGATAATACAAAAATAAACACCAGAAATATGAGAATATATAAAGTTAGCCTCATTTCATCTTGTGTCTGCCTTTAAACCAAAATAGTTTCACCATTATATCTGTAATTACATAAAAAAATTAGGCATAATCATTGAGAACCTCTATGTGTGAAGAACAGTTCTGCACATTTAGGCAAGGTTTTTTTCTTCTCTTCAACCACAGTTATACTAACATACTCTCAAAGCTACTTTTTCTTTTACTGTGATACAAACAATAAAACACTGATAAAGGCATATAACGTTTATATATATAAATAACACACTTTATGGCTAGATTTTCTTTATGAACTACTAGTGTTAGACATACAAGAACTATAAATTTATATTTAAGGATAAACTAAGAAAAGAAAGAAAAGGCAATACCTAGAAAGTAAATCTGAATGCCAGATGAAATACATACATACATAAAACCTAAACTTCCTACCTAGCAAAGTATGCAAGAAAATAATAGATGAATATTTATAAAATCCTTATTAAACTAGATGAGTACATGCCCTTGAAATTAAATGTAGTTAAAAAAAAAAAGCTTTTGTAATTCTCTGCTTAATCCTCTCAACAGTTATTAGAGAGATCTTCACATTTATTACTCTTTCATCCTACATAGCAAATATTTTACTTTCAAAACAGTAATAAATAAATCATTGTAAAAATATTTTCCACAGAATTTTAATAAAGCAGTCAAACTGGACACGAGAAAGTAAAACGACTCCAAGCAGAGAAAAGCAATAAATTCATTGCTAGAAACTTTTAAGAAATTATTAGGTCTTTTCTTTTTCCTTTCCTTTTCCTTTTTTTTTCTTTTTAGTTTGAGTGTGTGAGATGAAAGAGAAGGATGGAGTCTTGCTTATTTTTTTTTAATCAAGCATAATTTCCTAAAACCATTCAAGATTGACTCCTTGCACGGTATTCCACTACATCCTAACTACATACAACCCTGCAGGGGACATAACTAACTACCGCTAAGGGAAAGGTGTGGAGAAGTGGAGAGAGGCAGACAAGCAGGAAATGAAGAAAGACAACTTAGTAAATAACTTAGCAGAAACAGAACTTTTCAAATGGGAAATAATCCCAGTTCAGGCTTAGTCACATTAAAGAAAAAATGTGGACTTTACCAAACAAGACAGCTATGCATGTGTGGTGGCTAGAGGCAGATGAGAAGTCTCTGTACCTTCCTTTCAATGTTGTTGTGAACCTAAAACTGCTCCAAAAATAAAGTTTTTTCAAAAAATAAATTAATAATAATATATTAAGACTAAGTAGGGCTTATCCCAGGAACAAAAGAAAGCTTCAGTGTTAGGATATATTTCCAATTAATACATAAAATAAACAAATCTAAGCAGAAAAAAAAAAAACCAGTATTCTATCTATAGTAGATAAAAAGCAATTGGACAACATTGAATACCTTTCTTGATTAAAAGTAAAATGACTCAGTAAAATAGAACCAAATATTCACTTGCTCAATCTGATAAAATAGATTTCAGACTCAAAGACAGCATACAATACTTTAAAGAAACACTAGAAGCATTCCCACACAAATCAAGAACAAGACAAGGATCCCTATAACTATTACTACAATTTAAAATTGTACTTGTGTGTAACTGAATTAGACACGAAAAAAGTTAATGTATAAAAAACTAAAGCGATAGCTTCAAGATGGCGGAAGAGTAAGACGTGGAGATCACCTTCCTCCCCACAAATACATCAGAAATACAGCTACATGTGGAAAAACTCCTACAGAACACCTACTGAACGCTGGCAGAAGACCTCAGACCTCCCAAAAGGCAAGAAAATACCCACATACCTGGGTAGGGCGAAAGAAAACAGAAAAAACAGAGACAAAGAATGGGGACGGGACCTGCACCTTGGGGAGGGAGCTGTGAAGGAGGAAAAGTTTCCACACACTAGGAAGCCCCTTCACTGGCAGAGACGGGCGGTGGGCAGGGGGGAAATCTTCGGAGCCGCAGAGGAGAGAGCAGCAACAGGGGGTGAGGAGGGCAAATCAGAGAGATTCCCACACAGAGGATCGGTGCCAACCAGCACTCACCAGCCCGAGAGGCTTGTCTGCTCACCCGCTGGGACAGTTAGGGGCTGGGAGCTGAGGCTCAGGATTCAGAGGTCGGATCCCAGGGAGAGGACTGGGGTTGGCGGCGTGAACACAGCCTGAAGGGGACTAGTGAGCCCCAGCTAACCGGGAGGGAGTCTGAGAAAAAGTCTGGACCTACCTAAGAGGCAAGAGACCATTGTTTTGGGGTGTGTGAGGAGAGGGGATTCAGAGCACCGCCTAAACGGGCTCCAGAGACGGGCGTGAGCCACGGCTATCAGTGTGGACACCAGCAACGGGCATGAAACACTAAGGCTGCTGCTGCAGCCACCAAGAAGCCTGTGTGCGAGCACAGGTCACTATCCACACCTCCCCTCCCGGGAACCTGTGCAGCCCACCACTGCCAGGGTCCCGAGATCCAGAGACAACTTCCCCAGGAGAACACATGGCATGCCTCAGGCTGTTGGTACATCACGCTGGCCTCTGCTGCCACAGGTTCGCCCTGCATTCCATGCCCCTCCCCCCCACACACACACCAGCCTGAGTAAGCCAGAGCCCCTGAAGCAGCCGCTGCTTTAAGCTGGTCCTATATGGGTGGGGAACAGACATCCTCAGGTGACCTACATGCAGAGGCAGGGCCAAAGCCGAAGCTGAACCCCAGGAGCTGTGCGAACAAAGAAGAGAAAGGGAAATCTCTCCATGCAGGCTCAGGAGCAGCGGATTAAAGCTCCACAGTGAAACTGAGGTACCCTGCATCTGTGGAATACCTGCATCTGTGGAATACCTGAATAGACAATCATCCCAAAATTGAGGCAATGGACTTTGGGATCAACTGTAGACTTGGGGTTTAGTTTCTGCATCTAATTTGTTTCTGGTTTTATGTTTATCTTAGTTTAGTATTTACAGCTTATTATCAATGGTAGATTTGTTTATTGATTTGGTTTCTCTCTTCCTTTTTTTTTAATATATATATAGTTTTTCCTTTTTCTCCTTTTGTGAGTGTGTATGTGTATGCTTCTTTGTGTGATTTTGTCTGTATAGCTTTGCTTTTACCATGTGTCCTAGGGTTTTCTGTCTGTCCTTTTTTTTTTTTTTTTTAAGTATAGCTTTTAGCACTTATCATTGGTGGATGTTTTTTGGTTTCGTTGCTCTCTCTTTCTTGCTTTTTTTTAACTTTTTTATTTGTTTATTTTTAATAATATTTTTTATTTTACTATTTTATTTCATTTTTCATTCTTTTTTTTTTTTCCTCCCTTTTCTTCTGAGCTGGGTGGCTGACAGAGTCTTGGTGCTTCAGCTGGGTGTCAGGTCTGAGCCTCTGCTGTGGGAGAGCCATGTTCAGGACATTGATCCGCCAGAGACCTCCCAGCCCTATGTAATATCAAACAGCGAAAGCTCTCCCAGAGATCTCCATCTCAACGCTAAGACCCACCTCCACTCAATGACCAGCAAGCTACAGTGCTGGACACTCTATGCAAAACAACTGACAAGACAGGAACACAACCCCACCCATTAGCAGAGAGGTTGCCTAAAATCATAATAAGTTCACAGACATCCCAAAACACACCACCAGATGTGGACCTGCCCACCAGAAAGACAAGATCCAGCCTCATCCACCAGAACACAGGCACCAGTCCCCTCCACCTACACAACCCACTGAACCAACCTTACCCACTGGGGGCAGACACCAAAACCAAAGGGAACTACAAACCTGCAGCCTGAGAAAAGGAGACCCCAAACACAGTAAGTTAAGCAAAATGAGAAGACAGAGAAATACACAGCAGATGAAGGAGCAAGGTAAAAACCCACCAGACCAAACAAATGAAGAGGAAATAGGCAGTCTACGTGAAAAAGAATTCAGAGTAATGACAGTAAAGATGGTCCAAAATCTTGGAAATAGAATGGAGAAAATTCAAGAAACGTTTAATAAGGACCTAGAAGAAATAAACAATGATGACCAACACAATAAATGAAATTAAAATTTCTCTACAAGGAAACAATAGCAGAATAACTGAAGCATAAGAACGGATACGTGACTTGGAAGATAAAATAGTGGAAATAACTAGTGCAGAGCAGAATAAAGAAAAAAGAGTAAAAAAAATTGAGGACAGTCTCAGAGACCTCTGGTAAAACATTAAACGCACCAACATTTGAATTATAGAGGTCCCAGAAGAAGAAGAGAAAAAGAAAGGGACTGAGAAAATATTTGAAGAGATTATACTTGAAAACTTCCCTAATATGAGAAAGGAAATAGTCAATCAAGTCCAGGAAGCACACAGAGTGCCAGACAGGATAAATCCAAGGAGAAACATGCCAAGACACATATTAATCAAACTATCAAAAAAAGAAAAAATATTAAAAGCAGAAAGGGAAAAACAACAAATAACATACAAGGGAATCCCCATAAGGTTAACAGCTGATCTTTCAGCAGAAACTCTGCAAGCCAGAAGGAAGTGGCAGGACAAATTTTAAGTGATGAGAAAGAAAAACCTACAACCAAGATCACTCTACCCGGCAAGGATCTCATTCAGATTCGACGGAGAAATTAAAACCTTTACAGACAAGAAAAAGTTAAGAAAATTCCACACCACCAAACTAGCTTTACAACAAATGCTAAAGGAACTTCTCTAGGCAGGAAACATAAGACGAGGAAAAGACCTACGATAACAAATCCAAACCAATTAAGAAACTGGTAATAGGAACACACATATCAATAACTGCCTTAAATGTAAATGGATTAAATGCTCCAACCAAAAGACATAGACTGGCTGAATGGATACATAAACAAGATCCATATATATGCTGTCTACAAGACACCCACTTCAGACCTAGGGACACATACAGACTGAAAGTGAGGGGATGGAAAAAGATATTCCACGCAAATGGAAATCAAAAGAAAGCTGGAGTAGCAATTCTCATATCAGACATAATAGACTTTAAAATAAAGACTATTACAAGAGACAAAGAAGGACACTACAAAATGATCAAGGGATCAATCCAAGAAGAAGATAAAACAATTGTAAATATTTATGCACCCAACATAGGAGCACCTCAATACTTAAGGCAAATGCTAACAGCCATAAAAGAGGAAATACACAGTAACACAATCATAGTAGGGGACTTTAACACCTCGCTTTCACCAATGGACAGATCAACCAAAATGAAAATAAATAAGGAAACACAAGCTTTAAATGATACATTAAACAAGATGGGCGTAATTGATATTTATAGGACATTCCATCCAAAAACAACAGAATACACTTGCTTCTCAAGTGCTCATGGTACATTCTCCAGGGTAGATCATAGCTTGGGTCACAAATTAAGCCTTGGTAAATTTAAAAAAACTGAAATCATATCAAGTATCTTTTCCGACCACAACGCTATGAAACTAGGTATCAATTACAGGAAAAAAATGTGTATAAACTACAAACACATGGAGGTTAAACAATACACTACTAAATAACCAAGAGATCACTGAAGAAATCAAAGAGGAAATCGAAAAATACCTAGGAACAAATCACAATGAAAACACAACAACCCAAAACCTATGGGATACAGCAAAAGTAGTTCTAAGACAGAAGTTTATAGCAATATAATCCTACCTCAAGAAACAAGAAACATCTCAAGTAAACAACCTAATCTTACACCTAAAGCAATTAAAGAAAGAACAAAAAAAACACAGTTAGCAGAAGAAAAGAAATCATAAAGATCAGATCAGAAATAAATGTAAAAGAAATGAAGGAAACAATAGCTAAGATCAATAAAACTAAAAGCTGGTTCTTTGAGAAGATAAACAAAATTGATAAACCACTAGTCAGACTCATCAAGAAAAAAAGGGAGAAGACTCAAATCAATAGAATTAGAAATGAAAATGGAGAAGTAACAACTGACACTGCAGAAATACAAAGGATCATGAGAGATTACTACAAGCAGCTCTATGCCAATAAAATGCACAACCTGGAAGAAATGTACAAATTCTTAGAAAAGCACAACTTCCCAAGACTGAACCCGGAAGAAACAGAACATATAAACAGACCAATCACAAGCACTGAAATTGAAACTGTGATTAAAAATCTTCCAACAAACAAAAGCCCAGGACCAGATGGCTTCACAGGCGAATTCTATCAAACATTTAGAGAAGAGCTAATACCTATCCTTCTCAAACTCTTCCAAAATATAGCAGAGGGAGGAACACTCCCAAACTCATTCTACGAGACCACCATCACCCTGATACCAAAACTAGACAAAGGTGTCACAAAGAAAGAAAACTACAGGCCAATATCACTCATGAACATATATGCAAAAATCCTCAACAAAATACTAGCAAACAGAATCCAACAACACATTAAAAGGATCATATACCATGATCAAGTGGGGTTTATCCCAGGAATGCAAGGATTCTTCAACATACACAAATCAATCAATGTGATAAACCATATTAACAAATTGAAGGAGAAAAACCATATGAGCATCTCAATAGATACAGAAAAAGCTTTTGACAAAATTCAACACCCACTTATGATAAAAACCCTCCAGAAAGCGGGCATAGAGGGCACCCACCTCAACATAATAAAGGCCACATACGACCAACCCACAGCGAACATCATTCCCAATGGTGAAAAACTGAAAGCATGTCCTGTAAGATCAGGAACAAGACAACGATGTCCACTCTCACCACTATCATTCAACATAGTTTTGCAAGTCCTAGCCACGGCAATCAGAGAAGGAAAAGAAATAAAAGGAATACAAATTGGAAAAGAAGAAGTAAAACTGTCACTATTTGCAGATGACATGATATTATACATAGATAATCCTAAAGGTGCCACCAGAAAACTACTAGAGCTAATCGATGAATTTGGTAAAGTAGCAGGATACAAAATGAATGCACAGAAATCTCTTACATTCCTATACACTAATAATGAAAAATCTAAAAGAGAAATTAAGGAAGCACTCCCATTTACCACTACAACAAAAAGTATAAAATACCTAGGAATAAACCTACCTAAGGAAACAAAAGACCTGTATGCAGAAAACTATAAGTCACTGATGAAAGAAATTAAAGAGGATACAAACAGATGGAGAGATATACCATGTTTTTGGATTGGAAGAATCAACATTGTGAAAATGACTATACGACCCAAAGCAATCTACAGATTCCGTGCAACCCCTATCAAACTACCAATGGCATTTTTCCTAGAACTAGAACAAAAAATTTCACAATTTGTATGGAAAAACAAAAGACCCTAAATAGCCAAAGCAATCTTGAGAAAGAAAAATGGAGCTGGAGGAATCAGGTTCCCTGACTTCAGACTATACCACAAATCTACAGTAATCAAGACAGTATGATACTGGCACAAAAACAGAAATATAGATCAATGGGCCAGGATAGAAAGCCCAGAGATAAACCCACACACATATGGTCACCTTATCTTTGATAAAGGAGGCAAGAATATACAATGGAGAAAAGACAGCCTCTTCAATAAGTGGTGCTGGGAAAACTGGACAGCTACATGTAAAAGAATGAAATTAGAACATTCCATAGCACCATACACAAAAATAAACACAAAATGGATTAAAGGCCTAAATGTAAGGCCAGACACTATAAAACTCTTAAAGGACAACACAGGCAGAACACTCTATGACATACATCCCAGCAAGATCCTTTTTGACCCACCTCCTAGAGAAATGGAGATAAAAACAAAAGTAAACAAATGGGACCTAATGAAACTTAAAAGTTTTTGCACAGCAAAAGAAACCATAAACAAGACGAAAAGACAACCCTCAGAATGGGAGAAAATATTTGCAAATGAAGCTACTGACAAAGGATTAATCTCCAAAATATACAGGTAGCTCTCGTAGCTCAATATCAAAAAAACAAACAACCCAATCCGAAAATGGGCAGAAGATCTAAACAGACATTTCTCCAAAGAAGATATACAGATTGCCAACAAACACATGAAACACATTAGCTCAACATCACTAATCATTAGAGAAATGCAAATCAAAACTACAATGAGGTATCACCTCACACCAGTCAGAATGGCCATCATTAAAAAATCTACAAGCAATAAATTTTGGAGAGGGTGTGGAGAAAAGGGAACCCCTTGCACTGTTAGTGGGAATGTAAATTGATACAGCCACTATGGAGAACAGTATGGAAGTTCCTTAAAAAACTAAAAATAGAACTACCATACGATCCAGCAAACCCACTACTGGGCATATACCCTGAGAAAACCATAATTCAAAAAGAGTCATGTACCACAATGTTCACTGCAGCTCTATTTACAATAGCCAGGACATGGAAGCAACCTCAGTGTCCATCGACAGATGAATGGATAAAGAAGATGTGGCACATATAAACAATGGAATATTACTCAGCCATAAAAAGAAATGAAATTGAGTTATTTGTAGTGAGGTGGATGGACCTAGAGTTGTTATACAGAGTGAAGTAAGTCAGAAAGAGACAGACAAATACCGCATGCTAACATATGCATATGGAATCTAAAAAAAGAAAAAAATGTCATGAAGAACCTAAGGGCAAAACAGGAATAAAGACGCAGACCTACCAGAGAATGGACTTGAGGATATGGGGAGGGGGACGGGTGAGCTGGGACAAAGTGAGAGAGTGGCATGGATACATATACACTACCAAATGTAAAACAGATAGCTAGTGGGAAGCAGCCACATAGCACAGGGAGATCAGCTCGGTGCCTTGTGTCCACCTAGAGGGGTGGGATAGGGAGGGTGGGAGGGAGACGCAAGAGGGAGGGGATATGGGGATATATGTGTATTTATAGCTGATTCACTTTGCTATATATAGCAGCAACTAACACACCAATGTAAAACAATTATACTCCAATAAAGATGTTGAAAGAAAAGGAAGGAAGGGAGGGAGGGAGGAAGGAAGGAAGGAAGGAAGGAAAAAAGAGTAAAACTGTGTCAATTTACACCTAATATGACTGGATACTCAGAAAATCCAAGAGAATCAACTGAAAAATAATTATAAACAAGAATCAGATGGAACAAGAGAATTCAATGAAAACACAAAGGCCTAGAATAGAGACAACATCTTCAAAAAAGAAGTACAAAGTTGGAAGATCAAGTCTGTCTGATTTCAATCTTTACTATAAACAAAGGTAGTCAAGACAGTACTACCACAAAGACAGATAAAAAAGATCAAGGGCGTAGAACAGAGCATCTAGCAATAGTCCCACACATACATAACAACTTATTTTTTATAAACATGCAAAAGAAATTCAATGAAAAAAGGACCATCTCTTCAACACTTGGTGCAGAAACAATTGGATATCCATATGCAAAACAAACAAACAAAAACCTATCAACAGGCTAAAAACAACCCAAATGACTATGGATTAAGTAAATTATGGTACACTGATAAGATGGAAATCTGTGCATCTATTTAAAAGATTGAAGGAGATCTCCATGTACCAAAACTGGGGCAAGGGGACACAAAATAAATTAAGTAAAAAAAAGCAAGTACAGAAAAGGGCGTTAAGAATCACCTCTTGGGTAAGGATGGTAAGAATATAAATAATTGTATTGCTTGCACATGGATAAAGAAATTCTGATGGATACAATAAATGCTAATAGCAGTGGTTACTCTTCTGAGATGATGATAAATATCTGTTGTCTGTCTGACTTTTAAAATTTTGTTAACCACATTTAATCTATTCAAATAATTCTTTTTTAATTGGCCTTCAAACTGGAAATGCAAATAAATTGTAATTTAAGAAACTGCTACTTCTTATTACTATTTAGGATGCTGTATTCTAACACCCATTTATGTATATTAAGTTAAAAATTAAACAACTCATTATCCCTTCACTAGTTTGACGGATCAAATTCAACAAAATGGAGAGGTTGTTTATAGAGCTATGCTAATAAACTCCTAAAATCAAAGTTATCTTCAAGTTTTTATAGACAGAAATGAAATTCTACTGTTTTCTACCCAAAGGTATGCATTTTTCAGAGTTGTAAATTTTGTTAAAAACCACATAAAAACTAGGCTTTCTCATAAAAATGATACGTACTTCCCTGACAAATGCTGCATCATTCGTAACACCACTATTTTACAATTCCCAGTAGCAAACATAAAAATAATAAGCAACTCTAGAGCAATAACCTGTCAATCGTAGCTACTATTCTATAACTTGGTGTTACTACAGTCTTACCCTTTAGACCAACTCTGCTGCAAAATGTGCTTTCCCTCTGTATTCTACAACTTTACACTTTGGTAAGAGAAATTGAGGACAAAAAATAACAGTAAAAACTGAAAAGGAGGGAAGAGGAAACTTATATGTAAAATTCCAGATAATAGAACTGCTTGAAAAAAAAGAAATACCTATGATGATTTCAAAGCGTGGTTATATAAGCTAAGTAGAAAGGAGAAAAATTAGAGCATCGTTTTTTCTAGTGAAAAACTACATGAAAAGTTGGTCAACATAACTATATACTTCAGATCCCTAAAGAACTATTTTCTAAGCATTTCTAAGCAGCACTGATTTTGACTAATAAAACTAATAAACTAATAAACTAATAAAACACTGAGACACATTTTCTTAAATGCTGAACTTTGAATTATGGCAGCACAAGCTGTCAAAATACATTTAAAAAAAAACGAATGCAAACTGAAACAATTTGGCTTCTGACCAACTTTTACAATGAATTAAAAATTTAGAAAGGTGTGGCCCATGTTAAGTGTTAACGTTATCCCTACCCTACCGACTGGGCAGGGCACAGAAGTGTATGGCTCTTTCAGGCAACCCTATAATATTCCTGCTGACAAAACAGACACAAAAGCAGTGAACTGTGGGAAGGCCATGGCACCAGAAGTCAACCAACAGTCCCATGCCAAGCAGGCATTATGCACAATAAGTGAAAGTAGAATGATAACTTTGTATTTGTTGAGAAGAAAAGATAGGCATTCAACAGTGCTGAGATTATTGCTAATATTACATCCAAGGGCTAATACCAAATTGAGTGGACTTGAGTAGAAGCAGTTAAAATACAACAAAAACTTACATCATCTAACATGTGAGATTATATTAGAAAAAATTTTAAAACATTTAATTGCTTACATTGCTATTATTTCCTATATTATTCTATCATAACCACCTCTCCTCCAAAACATAATAACTCCATGGTGCATCTTTACTGTCAAATACTATGCGGCAGTTATAAATCTCTTTGCATGTCATGGAAATATTTCCAAGTTACACTGTTAAGTGAAATAAGTCTCGGGTTTTCAGTGTCAAAACAACAAAAATAAATAACAAAAGAAAACCTTCCACATGTATGTATATATATATGTAAATTAATTTTTAAAATAAGACTACATAGTAAACACTGTTGACCTTCAGAAGGCTTAACAGGTGATTTTCACTCTATATAATTCTATCCTGTTTACAGCTTTTTAAAAAACATAATATGAACCAATAGCCATGAATCACAAACTATTATAAGAAACAAGGGGGACTTGCCTGGTGGTCCAGGGGTTAAGACTCCGTGCTCCCAATACAGGGGGCCCGGGGTTCAATCCCTGGTCAGGGAACTAGATTCCACATGCCCCAACTAAGAGCCCACGTGCCACAAGTAAAGATCCCGAACACCACAACGAAGGCCCTGCAGGCGGCAACAAATATCCCGCATTCCGCAACTAAGACCTGGCACAGTCAAATAAATAAATATTTTTTAAAAAAGAAAAAAAGAAAAGAAAACAAGGAAGTAACCTAAGTTTCTGTCACTGAGAATCTTACTAAAATAAAATAGGTAAACAACAAGGACCTACAGTATAGCACAGGGCACTATATTCAATACCATGTAATAAGCTATAATGGAAAAGAATCTGAAAAAGAAAAAAAAAAAAATATATATATGTATATATATATGAACTACTTTGCTGTACACCAGAAACTAACACAACATTGTAAATCAACTATACTTCAATTTAAAAAAAAAAAAGGATCTTGCTAAAGAGCAGACTTGGGAATTATATATGTTTGTCAATATAGTGCTATATTCAATTCAAGTAATTTCTGGAAAAATCAAGACAAGTGGGTCTCAAAATGTCATTCATATTCCTTTTCCAAGATGAGTTTTGTTACACTGCAAGTATTAATTAGAAAACTTTACCTTTCTTGAAGCATGGATGTCAAAAAATGGCTTATTTCTGACTCTAAATGGTTCCTGTGTTTTGTCAATGAGCCCCGTCTTCATTTTTTCATGTCGAGGATTTATTATTTCTCGTTCTATACACTGCAGACGAATATTAAAATCACAATCTCCAACCGGCTGTGCCTGAATTAAACAAGACAATTATTTAAATTTCAACACTAAAAACTATTTTATCAGCATAATTATCAGGCTGATACACTATACATAGCAGTCTATATAAACAGCATCCTTTGGAGTTGCCCAGTGTATAGCCTGAACAACCACAAGTGCCAGCCCTGATGATTAATTTGACTAATGACAGAAGCATACCTAAACATGCAAATGCACACACATACAGTTACTTATTTTAATTATAAATATATAAAAGAGTATGGGAAAATGGTATAAATCTTCTCAAATATAAATTGATCCAAAGTTTTCACATCTGAATTAAAGTATTAATATACTCACTAATCATTTTTATTGTTTACATGAATTAGTAAAACCTGTGTAAAACTAAAATCCACAGTCAGGAAAGTACAAGCAAACAACACACCAAAATAGGCAAAAAAGTCACCTATAATGTTTTTTGTTGTTTAAAGTGCTAACACTTTACAGCCTTCAAGAAGTAGAAGATATTTATTAAGCAAATACATTCTCAACTCTGAAAACTAATACAGAAAAGGTTTATATGATATATTCAAAAACAAAACTTTTCTTCTTCCCCCATATGTATATATACAGTATATATATTATGGTATATATATATGGTTTGAACCATGAAATAAAAAGCACATGTACACTTTTGTATAAGCTGAGGGTAGGGGCTTGTCCTCTCCTAATGGTATATACAAATACAGCTATAACATATCACCTGGGTGACAGCAGTGGTCCGGATTAGCAGCATCACCTCAATGGTATATCAAGTACCCTTTTCTTTATTCTGCAATTGGACACACTTCCACGCATTTTTCCCATCTTTTCTGCCTTCTTTCACTTCTCTAATCTATATCACTCAACCTAACATTTTACCCAACCTACTGTTTACAAAGGGGTGGCAACACTTGCTTAATCTGTGAACATTAAATACACCTCAAGGATGACTTTTTCTCAACTTTGGAAGGATGACAATTTTGATACTCAGCAAAGAATATGGAGCAAGACAAGTGAGCAAGAGCTAGGTATAAGGTAGAATATATTCCTTTACATAAAGGCATACGACTGTTTGTAAAGGTTATTTACTGAAGAAATGCTAGTTAGTAAATAACCACACAGTCCATGTGCAAACTTTTCCATGTCACCTATGTCATCAACAAGGTTGAAAAACCTAAAATGTCAGGCTTATTTATTAGATGAATTGAGACCCTGATAAAATTAAAATGAAACAAGCAAGTCCTCTTTTTAAGAAATAAAATTAAAAGCCTAAAAATTGTTTAAAAAACTTGTAAGTAGTCTAAATTCCCTCCTAGATACTCTTCACTTTAAAATTCACCAAAACAACTAGAATAGATTGAAATCAAGTTCACCTTCAAATCTGTGTTGCCTATCATAAAGGAAGCTCCTGATAGATAGGTGTTGAATCGTTGAGAATAGACTACAGGAAGCGCTCAATAACTATTGACTAACTGGTCTCCCTGTTTTGAGTTCTTTCTCACTTCAAACTACTATCCACGATGCCAGTGGAGTTATCCTCCAAAGCAATAAAAATAAGATCATATCATTACCGTAACTAAAACCCTTCAGTAGTGTCCTATTATATACAGAACAAAGAACTAAGCTAAAATGTCTTATTCAGATGATCTGGTCTCCTACCCACAAATCCATTCTCATTTCCTGCTATGTCTCACATCTCACCATACATCAAGTACACTAAAAACCATCTAATGCTCCTGACTTCTAAGGCTCCCTCCTTCAAAATTAATCTGTATCACTTTCTCTGTCTACAACTCCACACTTCAAATAACTCAAGTATACCCAGGGTAAGCTGGAATATTCTCACCTCTCTGGTACCTCTCATATATTTCTATATCTCCCATATATCTTTGACATTATACTTATGATACCATTATAATATTTCTTTATATTTATATCCCCATTCATAACACCACTGGTCTGCAAATTTCTTTTTCTTTTGTTTCTTTTGACCGTACAGCATGTGGGATCTCAGTTCGCCGACCGGGAATCAAACCCATGCCCCCTGAAGTGGAAGCGTGGAGTCCTAACCACTGGACCGCCAGGGAAGTCCCTGCAAGTTTCTTTTGATTTTGTATCCAATCTAAACACATATCCGAACAATTGTGTATAATATATACATATTAATTTTTAATAAATTGCATACATGCACAACTGTATGTTATAAAACAGACAAAAATTGAATAATAAATTAAGAATAAACAGGAGTTCTCCGATTTTCTTTCCAAATCCCAATGAACTGTTATAGAAGTAGCCTCCTTTGAAGGTCAGGGCACTAAATTATAAACTCCCTGGAAGGCAAGAAATTATGTCCTATTCTTCTGGGCATACTCAATACCTAGACTAATACTTGACATATAAAAAATTATCAATGAAATTCTTGCTGTACAAAATAATAAACTAAGGAACTGAAAAGTTTCAAACAATTATTTCAAAAAAATTTTTTCTAAGGGTGACCTTGATTTCATAATTCAAAATAAACAAAATGGTTAAACATCAATGAAACCTCCACAGTATATTAAAGAATTAAATATATGACACTTTCAATCATAAATATATTCTATTATCAGAAATGTGAAAAACTGTGACTTAAAAACCCAATGAATTAGTCACTCCCTTCTGCGAGAGCACCGGAATCGCAAGTAACTGCTGGAGAATAATCAACAGGAAGACACTGGAACTCACCAAAAAAGATACCCCACATCCAAAGACAAAGGAGAAGACACAATGAGATGGTAGGAGGGGCACAATCATAATAAAATCAAATCCCATATCTGCTGGGTGGGTGACTCACAAACTGGAGAACACTTATACCACAGAAGTCCACCCACTGGAGTGAAGGTTCTGAGCCCCACGTCTGGCTTCCCAACCTGGGGATCTGGCAACAGGAGGAGGAATTCCTAGAGAATCAGACTTTGAAGCCTACTGGGAATAGATTGTAGGATTTCGACAGGACTGGGAGAAACAGAGACTCCACTCTTGGAGGGCACACACAAAGTAGTGTACGCATCAGGACCCAGGGGAAGGAGCAGTGACCCCATAGGAGACTGAACCAGACCTACCTGCTAGTGTTGGAGGGTCTCCTGCAGAGGTGGGGGGTGGCTGTGGCTCACCGTGGGGACAAGGACACTGGCAGCAGAAGTTCTGGGAAGTACTCCTTGGCATGAGCCCTCCCAGAGTCCACCATTAGCCCCAACAAAGAGCTGGGTAGGCTCCAGTGTTGGGTCACCTCAGGCAAAACAAGCAACACGAGGGAAACCAGCCCCATCCATCAGCAGACAAGTGGATTAAAGTTTTACTGAGCTCTGCCCACCAGAGCATCACCCAGCTCTACCCACCACCAGTCCCTCCCAACAGGAAACGTGCTCAAGCCTCTTAGATACCCTCATCCACTAGAGGGCAGACTGCAGAAGCAAAAAGAACTACAATCCTGCAGCGTGGAACAAAAAGCACATTCATAGAAAGATAGACAAGATAAAAAGGCAGAGATCTATGTACCAGAAAAAGGAACAAGATAAAACCCCAGAAAAACAACCAAACGAAGTGGAGATAGGCAATCTTCCAGAAAAAGAATTCAGAATAATTATAAGGAAGATGATCCAGGGCCTCGGAAAAAGCATGGAGGCAAAGATCAAGAAGATGCAAGAAATGTTTAACAAAGACCTAGAAGAATTAGAGAACAAACACCTAGAAGAATTAAAGAACAAACAAACAGAGATGAACAAAACAATAACTGAAATGAAAAATATACTAGAAGGAATCAATAGCAGAATAACTGAGGCAGAAGAACAGATAAGTGACCTGGAAGACAGAATGGTGGAATTCACTGCCACAGAACAGAATAAAGAAAAAAGAATGAAAAGAAATGATGACAGCCTAAGAGACCTCTGGGACAACATTACACAACAACATTCGCATTACAGGGGTCTCAGAAGGAGAAGAGAGAGAGAAAGGACCCGAGAAAATATATGAAGACATTATAGTCGAAAACTTAAATAACATGGGAAAGGAAATAGCCGCCGAAGTCCAGGAAGCCCAGAGAGTCCCAGGCAGGAGAAACCCAAGGAGAAACACACTGAGGCACATAGTAGTCAAATTGGCAAAAAATAAAGACAAAGAAAAATTACTGAAAGCAGCATGGGAAAAACAACAAATAACATACAAGGGAACTCCCACAGCTGATTTCTCAGTAGAAACTCTACAAGGAAGAAGGGAGTGGCATGATATATTTAAAGTGAAGAAAGGGAAGAACCTACAACCAAGATTACTCTACTCAGCAAGGATCTCATTCAGATTCGCTGGAGAAATCAAAAGCTTTACAGACAAGCAAAAGCTAAGAGAATTCAGTACCACCAAACCAGCTCTACAACAAATGCTAAAGGAACTTCTCCAGCTGGAAAACACAAGAGAAGAAAAGGACCTACAAAAACAAACCCAAAACAATTAAGAAAATGGTCAAAGGAACATATGTATCGATAATTACCTTAAACGTGAATGGATTAAATGCTCCAACCAAAAGACACAAGCTCGCTGAATGGAAACAAAAACAAGACCATATATGTGCTGTCTACAAGAGACCCACTTCAGACCTAGGGACACATACAGACTGAAAGTGAGGGGATGGAAAATGATATTTCATGCAAATGGAAATCAAAAGAGAGCTGGAGTAGCAATACTCATATCAGATAAAATAGACTTTAGGGCTTCCCTGGTGGCGCAGTGGTTGAGAGTCCGCCTGCCGATGCAGGGGACGTGGGTTCATGCCCCAGTCCGGGAGGATCCCACATGCCGCAGAGCGGCTGGGCCCGTGAGCCATGGCCGCTGAGCCTGCGCGTGCGGAGCCTGTGCTCCGCGGCGGGAGAGGCCACAACAGTGAGAGGCCCACGTACCGAAAAAAAAAAAAATAGACTTTAAAATAAAGAATGTTACAAGAGACAAGGAAGGACACTACATAATAATCAAAGGATCAAACCAAGAAGAAGATATAACAATTGTAAATATATATGCCCCAACACAGGAGCACCTCAATACATAAGGCAACTGCTAACAGCTATAAAAGAGGAAATTCACAGTAACACAATAATAGTGGGGGACTTTTAACACCCCACTTACACCAATGGACAGATCATCCAAACAGAAAATTAATAAGTAAACACAAGCTTTAAATGACACAAAAGACCAGATACATTTAATTGATATTTATAGGACCTTCCATCCAAAAACAGCAGATTACACTTTCTTCTCAAGTGCACATGGAATATTCTCCAGGATAGATCACATCTTGGGTCACAAATCAAGCCTCAGTTAATTTAAGAAAACTGAAATCACATCAAGCATCTTTTCTGACCACAACGCAATAAGATTAGAAATGAATTACAGGGAAAAAACATTAAAAAACACAAACACATGGAGGCTAAAGAATACATTACTAAATAACCAAGAGATGACTGAAGAAATTAAAGAGGAAACCAAAAAACACCTAGAGACAAATGACAATGAAAACATGACGATCCAAAACCTATAGGATGCAGCAAAAGCAGTTCTAAGAGGGAAGTTTATAGCTATACAAGCCAACCTCAAGAAACAAGAAAAATCTCAAATAAACAATCTAACCTTACACCTAAAGGAACTAGAGAAAGAAGAACATACAAAACCCAAAGTTAGTAGAAGGAAAGAAATCATAAAGGTCAGAAGAAATAAATGAAATAGATACAAAGAAAAAAACAGCAAAGATCAATAAAACTAAAAGCTGGTTCTTTGAGAAGATAAACAAAACTGATAAACCATTCCCCAGCCTCATCAAGAAAAAGAGGGAGAGACTCAAATCAATAAAATTAGAAATGAAAAAGGAGAAGTTGCTACAGAAACCACAGAAATATAAAGCATCCTTAGAGACTATTATAAGCAACTCTATGCCAATAAAATGCACAACCTAGAAGAAATGTACAAATTCTTAGACAGCTATAACTTTCCAAGACTGAAGCAGGAAGAAACAGAAAATATAAACAGACCAATCACAAGTAATGAAATTGAACCTGTGATTAAAAACCTTCCAAGGAACAAAAGTCCAGGACCAGATGGCTTCACAGGTGAATTCTATCAAACATTTAGAGAAGAGCTAACACCTATCTTTCTCAAACTCTACCAAAATATATCAGAGGGAGGAACACTCCCAAACTCATTCTATGAGGCCACCATCACCCTGATAGCAAAACCAGACAAAGATACTACAAAAAAAGAAAATTACAGACCAGTATCACTGATGAATATAGATGCAAAATCCTCAACAAAATACTAGCAAACAGAATCCAGCAGCACATTAAAAGGATCACACACCACGATCAAGTGGGGTTTATACCAGGAATGCAAGGATTCATCAACATACACAAATCAATCAATGTGATAAACCATATTAACAAATTGAAGGAGAAAAACCATATGATCATCTCAACAGATACAGAAAAAGCTTTTGACAAAATTCAACACCCACTTATGATAAAAACTCTCCAGAAAGCGGGCATAGAGGGCACCTATCTCAACATAATAAAGGCCATATATGACAAACCCACAGCAAACATCATTCTCAATGGTGAAAAACTGAAAGCATTTCCTCTAAGATCAGGAACAAGACAACGATGTCCACTCTTGCCACTATTATTCAACATAGTTTTGAAAGTCTTAGCCACGGCAATCAGAGAAGAAAAAGAAATAAAAGGAATCCAAATCGGAAAAGAAGAAGTAGAACTGTCACTATTTGCAGATGACATGATACTATACATAGATAATCCTAAAGGTGCCACCAGAAAACTACTAGAGCTAATCAATGAATTTGGTAAAAAAGTAGCAGGATACAAAATTAATGCACAGAAATCTCTTGCATTCCTATATACTAATAATGAAAAATTTGAAAGAGACATTAAGGAAACACTCCCATTTACCATTGCAACAAAAAGAATAAAATACCTAGGAATAAACCTACCTAGGGAGACAAAAGACCTGTATGCAGAAAACTATAAGACACTGATGAAAGAAATTAAAGATGATACAAACAGATGGAGAGATATACCATGTTCTTGGATTGGAAGAATCAATATTGTGAAAATGACTATACTACCCAAAGCAATCTACAGATTCAATGCAATCCCTATTAAATTAACAATGGCATTTTCTACAGAACTAGAACAAACAATTTCACACTTTGTATGAAGACACAAAGACCCCGAATAGCCAAAGCAGTCTTGAGGGGAAAAAACGGAGCTGGAGGAATCAGACTCCCTGAATTCAGACTATACTACAAAGCTACACTAATCAAGACAGTATGGTACTGGCACAAAAACAGAAATATAGATCAGTGGAACAGGATAGAAAGCCCAGAGGTAAACCCACATACCTATGGTCAACTAATCTATGACAAAGGAGGCAAGGATATACAATGGAGAAAAGACAGTCTCTTCAATTAATGGTACTGGGAAAACTGGACAGCTACAGGTAAAAGAATGAAATAAGGAAACTCCCTAACACCACACACAAAAATAAACTCAAAATGGATTAGAGAGACCTAAATGTAAGACTGGACACTATAAAACTCTTAGAGGAAAACACAGGCAGAACATTCTTTGACATAAATCACAGCAAGATCTTTTTTGATCCTCCTTCTAGAGTAATGGTAATAAAAACAAAAATAAACAAATGAGACCTAATGAAACTTAAAAGCTTTTGCAAAGCAAAGGAAACTACAAACAAGATGAGAAGACAACCCTCAGAATGGGAGAAAATATTTGCAAATGAATCAATGGACAAAGAATTAATCTCTAAAATATATAAACAACTTATGAATCTCAATATCAAAAAAACAGACAACCCAATCCAAAGTTGGGCAACAGACCTAAACAGACATTTCTCCAAAGAAGACATACAGATGGCCAAGAAGCACATGAAAAGCTGCTCAACATCACTAATTATTAGAGAAATGCAAATCAAAACTACAGTGAGGTACCTCACACCAGTTAGAATGGGCATCATCAGAAAATCTACAAACAACAAATGCTGGAATGGTTGTGGAGAAAAGGGAACCCTCTTGCACTGTTGGTGGGAATGTAAATTGATACAGCCACTATGGAGAACAGTATGGAGGTTGCTTAAAAAATTAAAAATAGAATTGCCATATGATCCAGCAATCCCACTACTGGGCATATATCCAGAGAAAACCATAATTGAAAAAGATACATGCACCCCAATGTTCATTGCAGCACTATTTATAATAGTCAGGTCATGGAAGCAACCTAAATGCCCATCAACAGACGAATAGATAAAGAAGATGTGGTACATATATACAATGGAATATTACTCAGCCATAAAAAGGAACGAAACTGGGTCATTTGTAGAGACGTGGATGGATCTAGAGACTGTCATACAGAGTGAAGCAAGTCAGGAAGAGAAAAACAAATATCGTATATTAACGCATATATGTGGAACCTAGAAAAATGGTACAGAGGAACTGGTGTGCAGGGTAGAAATGGAGACACAGATGTAGAGAACAAACGTATGGACACGAAGTGGGGAAAGTGGTGGTCGTGGGGTGTGTGTGTGATGAATTGGGAGATTGGGATTGACATGTATCCACTAATATGTATAAAATGGATGACTAATAAGAACCTGCTGTATAAAAAAATAAAGTAAATTCAAAAATGCAAAAAAAATTAAAATTTTAAAAATCTATGAAATAAAGCAAAAGGTACTCAATAAATCCTTACTGAATGAATGATTACAGACCAAGAGATGAAAAGCATGAATTAATCATTTTTACAGGAAAATATGGTTGAATCTCCTAAACAAGACACAAAAGCACAAACTTTGAGATATAGTGAGCTGGATTTCATTAAAATGAAAAACTTCTGTGAATCCATAGATATTAATATGGAAAACATATTGTTTGCCACATATATAACTAAGAAAGGATTAGAATCCAGAAAAGATAGCTATTAGAAGATTATTCAAACTTGCAGTTAAATCACAGAAGAAAAATTCAAACATGAAATATGCTTAACTTCATTAGTAATCAGGAAAGCAAATTAAAACAATCCAATTGACAAAGATCTTAAAATCTGATAATACCAACTGTGGTAAAGTGGTACAACTACTTCTGAAGGGAATTTAGCAACACAACAAAAAAGCTGAAGTCGCCAGTTTAATCAGAATCTCCATGATGTAGGGATGAGGGACTGGCTTTTTAAAACGCTTCCTAGATGATTGTATCCCAAGAATGAGAACTATCCTAGAGAAACCTGGACATACACACACAATAAAAAGTATATAAAACTGTTCCATGCAATAGTAGTATAACAGCAAAATATGGAAACCCAAATGTCCATCAAATGGAAAAAAGATAAATTCTGTATATTTATACAATGTAATAAAATACTAATTAAAGTGAGTGAACTAAACCTGTATGTATTAACACAAATAAATATCAACAAATAAGGTGGACCAAATGTTGGGTACCATAGTACACTAGTACAATGACATTTATATAACAGTAGAAACACTGCAAAAGAATACACCACATATATCTTATAGATCTACACATAGGTAGTAAAGGTATTAAAAACATTCATGGGAATAATAAACATCAAATTCAGGGTAGAATCTGCTTCTGGATAAGATGGTCAAGAATGGAATGAGAGAGGTGTGCACAAGAAACTCCTACTGAATCTGTAATGATTTATTCCTTACTGAAAAGAAAGTGGAGTAAAAATGACAATGTTAAACTTCAACAAATCTGGAGGTCAGTACATAAGTATGCCTTACATTATTCTCTATATATTTGTGCATGCTGAAATTTTTCCTATTTTTTTAAAGAATTAGAAGGCTGTTGTCTCAGGCAAAGCTCCCAGACTAAGAAGTGAACCTGCACTGAACAATATTAAAGTGGAGTTCATTATCAAGAGGCAAAGGAGACAGTGCACCCCCATTCACAAAGAAAAAGGCCAACCCCATCCTTTACATCTCGTTATGGCCCAATGAACATTATTCCAATATCTGTAATGAGAATAAATCAATTCTGGAACACCTTACTTTTGAGGAATATAGTGGTCACAGACAGAACAAAAATAAAACTTGATTTCTGACTGAGTTTCTTAAATTTGAAACTCTGAAATATAGAAATTCAACAAAAAAATGAGATACATACATTGAACATTTCCAGGAAAAAATAATCTGGATAAATGCAATCCTGAATCTTACTACTACAATTTAAAATGTATACCCCTAAAAAAGAACTTTTTAAAAGCTTTGTTATAAATCTTCAAAACCTTATAACTTAACACTTTTAATTCCAGAAGTCTTAATTGCTTTCAGTCTGGTTTGAATACTAAGTGATTATGCAATTTGAATAACACGTCTAGAGGAATGATTACACCTTTTCATGGATATACACTACTGAAAGAAATTCTTGCATTTACAGAAGTCATCTTGTACTGCCTAAATAATTTAGTCATTCATACTATAATTAAACATTAACAGGAAAACAGATTCTTGATGAGTCTAACATTGCAGGAAATGGGTAGAGAATATAATTCCTATTTTTTTAATCTATTTACAACAGGCAATTTTATATTTTGTTTTCAAGTTTCCTGCATGTACTCATGAATAACATATTTGTGCCTCCATGTTACACAGTGAACACTCATAGTCAGTTTCTCTGTTTTTTTTTTAAGTGACAGACTAATAAAATTTGGAGACTTTTTAATCGAGTACAGGATAACTAAAATTGAGAATTTTCCATTTTACAAAATGCTGTCTTATTTTATCACAATTAAACTTTTTTCCTTACTCACTTGAAGTTCCTAAAGAATCCAAAGACAAAGAAATGTGCTAAATATTAGGCAATTAAGAGAAAGAAAAGGAGATGTAAAAGTATTAATAAGGTATCAAATGGGTAATTTGAATGAGTCATCATTCTGCTTCCCTACTATCTCTAAGACAGTAGAACTTTTTATTTGTTAAAAACTAATTATTATCTCAGTGACATTTTTATTTTATAAATTATAAAAGGTACTTACATTGAATTTAATTATGTCGTATATCAAGTATCTAGGAACAGCCTGTCCATTTACTCTGTCAATAATCATTTCCTTTAAAGAGAAAAGAAGGTAAGTTTATTCATACTTTAAGAGCAATTTCTTTAGTTTGATTAAAATATAACATTCACACAGAAAGTACATAAATCATAAATATACAACTTGATGAAATTTCAAAGTGAACACACTTCTACACGGATCAAATCAATAGACTGCCAGCACCACAAAAAAACCCACCATGAATTTATTCTGTATTGCAATAAAATCATATGACAATATAGCCTCATTTTTTATATTTGAATTTCTATTCTACATCTTATGTTTGAATTACTAAGCAACTATTAGGATAAAGAAACTACAAATTTTAAATTCTAAATATCAGCAACATTTAAAAAATAAATTTTGCTAAATCATTATTGCTTTAAATTCTGTTGTATGCCAATTGCTTTAATCATAAAATCTATAGGTATAAATGGTGCCCTTATTATAGATAAAATCTCCATGTGCCCACACAGTCTTTCTTGGTTCCGTATCCCTCTACTAATGATCAAAGGGAACAGGGCAAGAGAATATGATATCACATATCACAGCCATTAAGTGAAACGAACTTAAAATCTGCACTCTGACAGAAAAAAGATAAAGGACACTAAAGGATGATTACAGGCATATAATGTAGGATTTTTAAAATTTTTTTTCTGCCATGTCATGCAGCTTGCAGGATCTTAATAATTACCCAAAATATTAATTCTTAATAATAGGTTTTAACCTAAAATTATTATTCTTTCCTCATATTTTTCCTTGGAAACTAAACAGTCTTTTTATTATCTAATTTCATGACAATAACCACACACAACCATCTAAAATTACAAAGAACACACTGATGGAAGACAAATATATTTTCTAGTTTTAAGCAACTATTACCAATTGATTTCTTTCTCAAATATGTATTAGTTAAGCTACAGACATTTATTTATGGTTATCATCTTGAACCCAACAATTGACATAAATCATTTTCATTATTTTAAATTTGTTTACTGAAATATTTTTAAGTACTTGTATCTGAGAATTTTATAAGCCAACAAGGTAGCACCAATAACAGGTTTCAATTAATCTTTTCAAAAATGTGTGGATGGAAATTAAGTGGACTTCCAGGTTCAGAGAGCAGAAATCACAGAATTTCCCTCCCAAATTACCTGATGAAATGAGTAAATACATATCTTCTTCAAACAGTAAAACAAAAAAGAAAGTTTATTATCAGCAAACTAAACAAGTAAAAAGGAATAAACAAACCAGTAAGTTTAAAAACTGATAACCATGGAAACTACCAAAATTCTGGTAAAACAAAAAGGGTTCACCTCCAAGCCCACTAAACCCCCAAAAGCCCTACTTGTAAAATGACAAATCATTGATAACTGTCTCTATTACATTAAAATATAGAGAAGGAAACTCGGTGGTTATTCTTGTCTTCTTTTTTCCCTCTTCCGATTAAAAAGTAATTAAAATAGCAGAACACTCCTCCTGTCTGAAATAAAGGCTACGGGACTGCGTGCTGAATTGGAGAAACAATCTGAGCATTACTGGAATAAAATATGGCTCCCAACTCGCTGAAGAAAACATTTACCCACAGTTTTTAAAAGAGAAGAGAACCCAGGGATTCTAACAAAGACCTAGGCTGTGTGGTGGACAAAATATATGAAGAAATGATCTTCAAGGCACTAGACATCCAGCAACAAAGTACAGTAACTCCTAGGAAACAGTAAATAACTATATGAGCCCTACAACTGTCCCAGCTTATTGGTCGAGGAGAGTTTCCAGGCTTCAATGCAGGCAGGGGGAGCCCAGGAGAGCCCAGCAGTCTCCCTGAATTGAGAAAATAGACCAGCCTGTCTAGGGAGACCAATGAGGCTAGAGTTTTCACAGCAGAGGACAGGGTGGGAGAGGAACGTCTTCAGATAGACCCCCATGAATATTCAGCAAAGCAAGCATGTGAGGAAACTACTCAAGGTCAGGCAAAGAAGTACCCAAAAATCTTAAAGAGAACCATACATGTCACTCAACAAGGTTGGGAATAACGCCTGTTCCCACCAGCCAGATTAGAAAGTCTCATAACTCACAGGGCATTGAGTACTCAGAAGGATCTTATCTCAGTAGCGGAGGATAATTATCCCTAAAGACTCCTCACCTAACAAATCTTAAAAACAAGACTCAAAAGGCACAAACTAGTCCCAAGTAAATTAACTGCATCTCAGAACAAAGCTCAAGAGTAGTTATAGGAATACAAAAATATTGAGCCCCCAACAAGGTAAAATTCAAAACGTCTGGCAACCAATCAAAAATTACCAGGTATGCAAAGAGACAAAAATATACAACTCATAAAGAGGAGAAAAAAATCCATCAAAATAGGCCTAAAACTGTGAGCGATGTTAGAGCTAGCAGGCAAGAATATTCTAACAGTATTCCATATATTCAAAAAGGTAAGTAGAGACACAGAAGACTTAAAAAAGACTCAAATTCAATTTCCAGAGGTGAAAACTACAATGTCTGAGGTGAAAAATACTGTGGTTGGGATGAACAGTGGTTTAGATGCTGGAGAAGGAGAGATTCATGAACATGAAGACAAATCAATACAAACTATCCAAAACGAAACAGAAAAGTTTGTGGTTGTTTTAATGAAAGAACATTAGTAATTAAATTTTCAACAGGTGGAAGGGTAGAAATGCACAAAAACATTCTACTTTTGATGAAAATTGTAAACCCACAGAAAAAAGATGCTGAATCCTTTATTATGGGCCCTACGAAAAAAAACCCAAAATCTGCATGTTTGACTTTCCTATCCTCTGTACTTCTCCATATTCCATTGCCTTTATCTGAAGTTCCCAGGCATCCACTCTTCTGCCTACCCATTTAATATTTCCTGAGCCCAAACTATACTCTATGCTCTAAGTGCTGGAGACATTAAGCACCCAGTCCCTAGCTTCAAGGGGCTCAGAGTAATAGAAAGAGAGGAAAATGTATAAGTAGCTAGGTCGAAGGAAGAGCTACAGTTTTAATGACAGATGGCCATACAGAGAGAATGACCATGTAGCTGTCTGTCTAAACCAGGATACTTTTGAGAGTGAGAGATGGCTATTAATAACTATACTAAGACAACAAGTATACACCTTTACTATTCCAGTCAATAAGGGCACATTGTATAAACATAAGGAGAAGGAGTGGTTATTTCTACCTGAAGAGTAAGACAAAGGTTTGATAATAAGGTGAGAAACCCATTAGCTGAATCCTGAAAGATGTGGTGGATATCTTCTAGCAGGACGGTGGACACGCCAAATGGTATTTAAAAGGCATGGAGAAGGTGGTAAACTCTCCAAAGCTCAGTAATAGGTGGGACTTATGCTTTCAAGGGCTCACAGTCAAAGATGATGTTAAATGCTTAGGCGCGGCCCAGATATAAGGAATATTACATTACGTACTTTGGCTTTCATGCTTTAAGCAATGGAGAACCACTGAAGGGGTGTTTTGGGTTTTTTTAATATAAATTTGTTTTATTTATTTATTTTTGGCTGCGTTGGGTCTTCGTTGCTGCAGGCGGGCTTTCTCTAGCTGCGGTGAGCGGGGGCTACTCTTTGTTGTGGTGTGCAGGCTTCTCATTGTGGTGGCTTCTCTTGTTGCAGAGCACGGGCTCTAGGCACATGGGCTTCAGTAGTTGTGGCTCACAGTCTCAGTAGTTGTGGCTCTCATGCTCTAGAGCGCAGGCTCAGTAGTTGTGGTGCACGGGCTTAGTTGTTCCGCAGCATGTGGGATCTTCCCAAACCAGGGCTTGAACCCATGTCCCCTGCACTGGCAGGCGGATTCTTAACCACTGCACCACCAGGGAAGCCCCCACTGAAGGGTTTTAATGAAAGGAAGTAATTAACTGTGGAAAACCTGTGGGCCTTCAAAGTTCATCTCAAAGGTAACCCATTCCTTGAAATCCTTTCAGATAAGGCCCACTTGGTTCTATTTATCATAGTTAAGTGATGAAATGTTCCTGAATTAGATAGCAGTGGTTGCATAATCTTGTGAATACTAAAAACCACTGACTTATATACCTTAGAATGGTAAATTATATTTCAACTTTTTCAATAAAGTTAAATTTTAAAAAGAAATCCTAAAATCAGTTCTTCAGAGTGAAGGAAAACGATGGAACCCCAGATACACAGCATATATTAAACGTCAGCTATGTACGTGTTGATTACACACGTTCTATAAATACAGGCACAACAAAAATGACTAAAAGGAAATACATCAAAATGTTAAAATTTAATCTCTTCTTGATAGTTGAGTTCTATTTTATAACATACAGACTTCCTAAAATTTTAACAATGAGCATGCATATTCCTTTATAAAAAATTAACAGATGAAAAGACATGCCATTTTCCCAAGTTTTTTGTTATTAACTTTAATGATTAACTGTTATATCCTCCTCTTATCCTCAGTATAAAATTGACTGAACTTCACTGATTTGTTTCAAGTGAATTACTGCCGTATTTCTAAACTCCTATTTTCCACATTCTGTGGGTCAAAGAACATAATCTAGAGAGCAAAACAAAAGCTTAAACGCTCACATATGACAGCCAGACAATTAGGCAGTTTGAGTTATTCTTGGATTTGGAATTTGACAAAAACAATTTGCAAATGAAAATTTAGAAGAAACAGGAAACTACAGAGGACTGTTTTAATTAACTAAGTGGAAAAACAGATATGGCAACTATAATTCTGGTCCAAGTAAACTGACATCATGAATCATATTGCTATTTTAAAACCTCACAAGAGTCTATTATGTTGCTCTCAGTTATCCAAGTTTGGGGTGAAAATAAATAGTACTGCTAAGTTAAATCTGCAGGTGGTTAAGCATCTAATTTTTAAGCATTATTTCCTACCTGGAATGCCCTTGGCCCATGTCCAACAAAAATCTCTTTCTATAGAAATCTTCCCATATCTAACACCAACTCCTCTATAAACCATCTTTAGTTTCTAACTAGATGTAATTCATTTCTCCTCTAAACAACCAAAGGACTTGTTTTAAATGCCAATCTTCGTTTTATTCGTTACCTATCATTCTCCGTCCCAACCCAATGAAGTAAGATATCTCCAGGGTGAGGCCTTCTCCTCAACCTTCTAAACAATGCCTGCACTCCTGGTGTGGTACATGATAGGAATGAAAAACTACACTAAACTTTTGCAAATGCTATAACTTGAGTCTTTTTCTTCCTTTTATTTTATGAATTATGATGCTAAAAAACTGTATCTTAAATAAAATGAAAGTAACAAAAATCAAAATAAATGTTCTTGCTGTTCCCATGAACCAATTACCAGAGCTGCTGTATTGGCAATGCAGATTATGGACAGCACAACTCGCGGGGTAGCTGTCACATCAACTACGATAAGAACGGAACACCTTGGAGATGTGCAGTAGCAATACTTCCAACCTTATGCAGTGGCTCTGTCAACCACAAGGGGGTGTGTGTGTGCACGTGCAGCATGCGTGCGCGCACACGCACAAATGTGTTAAAAAGTTTACGTATATATGTCAAAGTATTTTACCACGCACACCGTCACAGGAATGAAAATTTATAATACTAGTAGCCTCACAGAGTACACAGTATAGACAATTCTGTGACTCTATAGTTACTCTTCGCTCAGTCTCCGTTTGCCACTCGGTCTCAATCAACTATACTACCTTCTTTCCTTCTTTCTAATCTTTATATCCAGCTCAGTCAACCTCTCCCTGGACTTCTGTCATCACTCTTTATGACCCATCTAAAATTTTCCTTGATCTCATGTCCACTGCTCTTCTCCACACAACCTCAAACTCTCACTCTCTCTAGGTCACATCCTGAACCTTCTCATCACCCAAAACTATACCTCAGAAGTGGCTGATTCAAACATCTCATTCTCCAATCACAGTCTTCCATCTTCTGGCTTGCACACTCCAATATTTACCTGGTAAATTTTTTTAAAAAGCACATGGGATTGGGGCAACAAGCATTCAGGTCACTTGGAAAATGGTACTCCCTCTGTTAAACAAATAAATACATATTTTATGCATGTGGCTTTCATTAGGGTAATTCTATCATTGAGAGTTTAAATGAACATTCACAAGCTACTCACTATTTTCCCAATATGACTGATATAAATCTGAAACAGAGATGCAAATTTCATCTTAAGACAGGAAGCATTCTCATACAAATTCCAGAGACTATTAGCCGGATATAATTCCATCTGCCTTGTGAAAAAGGTTCAATACTGAAAAAGTGAATAAATATTAAAGAACATGAGCAGTATCCCTGTAGAAAAGAAACTTACAGTTGTGGGAAGCCATAAGAAAGATGCAGAGTCCCTTTTCCCTCCAAAGAAAAATAGTGAAGGTGTGGCAAAGAGATAAACCACACAACCAAACATAGCAAACAGAAAGGTAAATGGTCTGGAGATAAGCCTACCAGAGATCATTCTGCAGAGAAAAATACAAGCTTCTTGTTGTACAGATTTGCACATAAAGTATAACACACTAATTCAGCCTAACTTCTCAAATAGCCTTGTTCACCCGAAAGCTAAATAAAGAGAGCAAAATCTAAGTGACAAACTTAAGAATAGCCAAGAGACTGGATATCCTTGCACTATCAGACATTAAATTGTATGCTAAAGTTACAGCCTGTAAGTCAACCTAAAACTACCACGGGAAGACCAAAATATTAATGGAATGGGAAAGCGAATCAAGAAACAAACAACGATATAAGGGAATCCCATATACAATAAAAATGATATACCTAATTAAAAAGGAAAAATACATTAGCAGACTGGTGCTGAGGTAACAATTTAGACATTTGGAAATAAATAAAACTGTATCCCTATCTTACTCATTTTACCAAAATGTATCGTGGATAGATCAAATATTTAAATATGTAAATGAAACCATAAAAGTATTAGAAGGAAAAACAGGGGACTATTATAATAATTCTGAAGTAAAAATATCTTTCGTAAAATGACACAAAAGCCAAATATTAAAAACCAAGGTGTTTAACTACTATATATAAAATAGATAACTAATAAGGACATACTGTATAGCACAGGGAACTCAGTACTCTGTAATAACCTATATGGAAAAGAATCTAAAGAAGAGTGAATTATGTATATGTATAACTGATTCACTTTGCTGTACATCTAAAACTAACACAACATTGTAAATCAACTATACTCCAATAAATATTTTTTTTAAAAAAAACAAGGTGTTTATAATTTACCTACATAAATTTAAACCTGTGCCACCGAAAACACCAGAAAAAATATTATTTTTTCAAAATATGGGTCATAAAGTAATACCCCAATAGACAAAAACTTCTCATAAATCAGTAAGAAAAACATGAACACCCAACAGAAAAATGTATGAAAGATCTGAATGGGCAACTCACAGAAGAAATATAGTAACTCTGTATTGTACTAAATACAGTAAAACAGAAGTGAAAAAATATTAAACCTCCTTAACAATTCACATAAATTAAGAGGTAAATATTTATTTCACTATGTGCCAGACACTATTATCAGCACTTTATATAAACTATCCAACTTAATCTTCACAACAGCACCAAGACCTAAGTACTGTTATTAGCCTAACTTCACTACAGATGACGAAACTGAGTAAACGATATTAGGGCCCTCATACAATAACTCATGGAGCCAATAAGACACCATCAGTTAGAGTCAGGGTTCTTAACCACTATGCTATACTGTCTCCTAAAATGAAAAAGTCATTTAAAATTAGAAGATTTAAAATTTTCAAAACCCAGTGTTTAATAAGACAGTGCATAGATCCTTTAGAATGGCTGAACTATACGTGTGTTCAAACTTTCTGGAAAGAAGGGTGGAAATTATACATGTCAATGTTTAAAACGGGTAATGCCCCCAAATCCAACATAGTGAACACAGTACAGTGTATCAGGTTACTGTCCCTGCCTTGGGAGGACTACGTCTCTTGTACTCCAAGTGGTACTGCCACCTATGAGCCCCTGGTCTCCACTGTCTCTCTTCCTTGGATATATATATAACTTAGGCAAGGCCCTCTGGAATCTTCCCTGGGATTGATATATGGATATTGGGAGAGAAAAGTTCCCTTTCTGCTTGGGTTGCAAGGCAACTTGCCTCCCACATGGAAAGAGCCTTCATGCAGAGTGAGAACAGACAGACAAGTAAGCAAAGAAAGAGAGAGAAAGACAGCATGGCCCATATCACTTGAGTCCCCAGATCCAGCCTGAAGCAAGCCAAGCTGAAACCTAATTATTTGTGCCAATTTAGTTCTTTTTTCCTCAGTTACTTTAAGTAGAATCTCACTTCTAAGAATCTTAATTATAAAACTGCACAATTGGGCTTCCCTGGTGGCGCAGTGGTTGGGAGTTGGCCTGCCGATGCAGGGGACACGGGTTCGTGCCCCGGTCCGGGAGGATCCCACATGCCGCAGAGCGGCTGCGCCCGTGGGCCATGGCTGCTTAGCCTGTGCGTCAGGAACCTGTTGCTCCGCAACGGGAGAGGCCACAGCAGTGAGAGGCCCGCATACCGCAAAAAAAAAAAAAAAAAAAAAAAAAAAAAACTGCACAACTGTGAAAGAAAAAGGTATAAGGATATGCATACAAGTATGTCTTATAATACAAAAAATCCAAATGTCCACCAAAAGAGGGCTGGCTAAATTAATTACAGAATTGTTTGTCAAACTTGCCTAATTAAAATCACTTGGGCACTTATTAAAAATAGAGATAACTTGACCCCTGGGAGAGTCTAATTCACTAGGTCTAGGATAGGCTACTGGGATAGGCCATATTTTTAACAAGCATCCCCTATAATTTTCATAAGCAAGATAGTCTGGAAACCCTAAATTACAGTGTTTACATATACAGTGGTCTATCATTCAGACTTTTATGTGAAAAAGGTCCAAAACACATTGCTAAGTGAAAACAACACAAATTACAAAACAGATGTAACATTTAAATCTTTTCATGCAAAATTATGTAACTATCCACGTGGGTACATATTTGACCAAAGTACTCATTTTCAGCCAGGGCAGAGGTACCTGTACTCAGAATCTTACTGGGACTGGAAGGGGTCCCAAGTCCCCAAAAGATTCTGATAGACATTCTGTTTAAGAATCTATGCTCTGAGTTAGTATTACTAATATGAATGTGAATCCTTCAGGAGCAGATGTAAGATTGAATGTTCTGGCACAGAGAAAAGTCTGGAATAATGTTCATCAAAATGATAACAGAAGTTACTCCAATGGTTAAGAGTTCAGGTGATTTTTACCAGCTTTTTTGTAATGTTCTGTATTATTTTAATTTTTATTTACAATGAACGAATACATTTAGAATTGGGGAGAAGAAAGCCGTCTGCACAGGAGAAAGTTAAAATATTTTTAATCAAGTAATTTTATGATTATTAAGTATAGATTTTCTGAATGGGAAAATTCTTATCAGCTTTCAAAATTCAAATGTAAAAGTACAAGTGGCTGCTTTCAAAGACACGATCCTCTTTCAACAAGAACTATTAGTTCATATAGCTAAAGAGCCAAGGAAAAATGTGATATGTCATATCACTCAATTAAAATTCAACTGACAAGTAAAACAATAAAATGAGTTTTTCAGTAAGAATTTTTTTCAATCACAAAGAACAAAAGATTAAGATTTAATTTTGTTCACTTATTCTGTATCTAAGACAATGATCAAGTGACAGTAAGTGCAGGTAAGAGATAAATGGAATTTAACATCTTAACAAAAACTAGATTCAATTTTTTAACTGTCAATTATACACCAATAAAAAAACTTTAAAAAAAAACTGGATCTGATTCTAAATTTCCTGTTTAGTTATTAAAAATACATATTTACTTGCACAAGAAAGAAAAACAGCAATGTTTGATATTTTTTAAAAAAAGATAAAATATGACTTACCCCATCTAGGAGAGTATTTGATAAATGCATGCGGAGATCTTTACGAAATGGAAATTCCAGATTTGAAACATGAAACACTGAATTATCTCTATCAATCATAAAAACTTCATTTGTGCCATCAATCAACATCATATACCTTAAATGAAACATTAAAAAGATAATATTAACAGTAAAATTCAAGAATAGAGTCGTAAGAAATATCAGTTGAATTGTTTTTCCTTAGACTTACAATAGCTGCCTGGAATAATGTTCACCAGAGTCCCCCCTCCACCATCATTCAAATTAAAGTACCACAAATAACAAAATCTTTTTTAAAGACGTTTTTGTTTCCTATAAAAAACATACGGTATAGAGAAATCAAAGCTTTTTACGGAAACAATGTGATGTTCAAGAGCAACCTTATAACCCATCTTAGGAGAGAACGGTTCTCTAATTTTTATTAGATCTTAAACACCAAAGTTTACGAAACACACAAACACACATATATGTAATTACGGAATTTTATTGGCTCAGCAACTATACAAATTAGGAATTACTCTCTCCACTTTGCAGTAAAAAAAGAAAGTGATTTGCAAATGGCAAGACGTCAAAGTATCCAATGCTCCTTCTGCCACACAACAGTGAGCAAAACAGCTAACCTCTCTCTTTGAATTAATGTGATGATACAACCAGATACCACCATTTCAGGTACAACTCTCATTCATTACTATAAAATTAAAATATTTTTTAACACAAGCTCATGAGAATTTTTATTAGCCAATCAATATATGAGGGAATTTATATACTTTAAAATGTGTCATCCTCCAAATGGCCGAGTTACTATCACTGATTCCCAGTTAGTTGATCATCAAGAACAGAGCTCTACTGCACACCATATATAAAAATAAAGTCCAGATGAATTCAAGTCAAGGAAATTACAGACCAACAGGCTATACTACCAAACAGATAACAGCAAGATTTGGGATGAAAATGGAGACCATACCCAGGTACCAAACTCTTCAAAGAATGAGAGAAATCTGACAGCAATAAGTTAGAAAGTTAAAAGTCATGAGCCTCAAAGGAACAGAAGAATCACTGTGTTGTCTTGTTTGTTGTTAAATGAAACACTGGAAGACTAATAGTCTGGATGTACCACTGAGAATAGAGGAGAATGCGGACCAACTGCCTAATTTCCTACCCATGAGGTAGGTCAGAAAAAAAAAAGCAGCAACTCAAAGACAGAGCTAAATCAACTTAAGGCTGAGGGACAGAAGAAACGTTCAACAAAGAGACGGAAGCAAATGTAGTACATGGTGGCTAATATAGAGGACAATTTGTTTCCCATAAACAACTGTTATAAAAAACAGAGAGACATGTTCAGGACAGACGAGGAGAAATGGGAGGGCTGATTAAGGTAACAGAACTGTGTGACAACAGGCTGAAGAGCAGCAAGGCAGACCAAAGGGGCTGACATTTGGGGACTGGATTGGAAGCATGCTGTTACTAGTGTTTTCAAAATAATTAGTCGTAGCAGGCCCCCGGAGAGGAGGTGAAGGACTCGGGCCCTTGCTATGTATTGAAAGAGCTGTATCCTTAGGAGATGGGGATTGTGAAGACTCAGGTTGCGCTTGGAAAAAGAAAATCAGCCTCAGTCTGGACTGACTGTGCATCTGAGAAAGTCAGACCAACTGCCGGGCCAGCAGGTTGGCAGACAACAGGAATACTTAGTTCCCGAAGCTCCTGCACGTGCTTTCCAAAAGTGACAAATCCTAGTAGATAGGGAGAGTCTAGTCTTCTTGAAGAAGTCAACCTTGCCCTGCGTGGTATTTCAAAGAGAATTTAAATCAACATAAGAATAGGGCAAATAAGGACTTCCTTGGCGGTCCAGTGGTTGAGATTCTGCACTTCTACTGCAGGGGACATGGGTTTGATCCCTGGTTGGGGAACTAAGATCCCGCATGCCGTGCTGACTGGCCAAAAAAAAAAAAAAAAGAATAGGGCAAATAAAAAGCCTGTGATACCTTCTGCAAAAATGGTACTGAAGACACAATCCATCATGTTGTTTAAGGACCTAGGTCAGCATTTTGCAAAGCTTATTATTTACTTTTAGGATTTCATGGCAAAATAAATTAGGGAAACACTATATCTTTCTCTGGGAAAGTCAAGATACATATCAGGAACATTTAAGGTTGTAAGAAAACATGGAAGGAGTAACTCAGTTTTCCTGGGTCTCTCCCATGTATATAGGAGATATACATGTTATTAAACTTTTTCTCCAGTTTAAAAACAAAGAAAACATACAATAGTCTGTTTATCTTATTTAGCCCATTATTTCCTAAACTTAATCCTGATATCTGTTAATATCCGACAGAATTAGTATTCTTTTCTTTTTTTTAATTTAATTTTATTCATTTTTTATTTTTGGCTGCATTGGGTCTTTGTTGCTGCGCGCGGGCTTTCTCTAGTTGCAGCGAGCGGGGGCTACTCTTCGTTGCAGTGCACGGGCTTCTCATCGCGGTGGCTTCTCTTGCTGCGGAGCACAGGCTCTAGGCACGTGGGCTGCCGTATTTGTGGCACACAGGCTCAGTAGTCATGGCTCGCGGGCTCTGGAGTGCAGGCTCAGTAGTTGTGGCACACGGGCTTAGTTGCTCTGTGGCATGTGGGATCTTCCTAGACCAGGGCTCGAACCCATGTCCTCCACATTGGCAGGCGGATTCTTAACCACTGCACTACCAGGGAAGTCCAGAATTAGTATTCTATATTCACAGTGTGAGAAAAGCTGGCTTATGCTAACAAATTTCAGAATTCAGAAAAAAGAAACAGGACTTCCCTGGTGGCACAGTGGTTAAGAATCCGCTTGCCAATGCAGGGGACACGGGTTCGATCCCTGGTCTGGGAAGATCCCATACGCCGCAGAGCAACTAAGCCTGTGCGCCACAACTACTGAGCCTGAGTTCTGGAGCCTGCGAGCCACAACTACTGAGCCTGCGCACCACAACTACTGAAGCCCACACACCTAGAGCCCATGCTCCACAACAAGAGAAGCCACCACAATGAGAAGCCCACGCACCACAATGAAGAGTAGCCCCCACTCACCACAACTAGAGAAAGCCCGCATGCAGCAATGAAGACCCAACACAGCCAAAAATAAAGAAACGGTTTCCCTCTTCTGATCATAAGATGACAACAGAAATTATATTTCCCTTTTCACTGGCTGCCCAGAAGCTCCGAATTAAATATAATGTTCAAATAGAATAATTATTAAATCCCAGGGTGCTGGTACATTCTGCTTTTTCTGTCATAATTATTCTCTATTCATTTTTTAACACACTTATTTGAGATATATATATATATGAATGCATACATATCTATCAGATTTTACTTCAAGTGGAATATCAATTAAAAGAAAATACTATCTATGTATATTTATGCATAAACAGATTTAAAAGACCAAGGAAGGAAAGGTATTAGAAGATGGAATTCATTATAAAGGATTGCTCATGGGAAACTCAGCTTACATATGCAGAGATATCAGAGAAATTATTTAGCAGTTGGTATTCAGAGATTCTTCTGCACATATAAATTTTCAGGCTTTGGAACAAAAGTTTCTGGAATGTGATTTTTGGTTTGAACTCCAATCATTCCGAATCACATGTACTTTTGTTATGTGATACCCATGAAAAATAAGAAGCTATTTCCTGTTAGGGAAGAAAGGTAAGGAATGTGGAAATAACCTCAACTGCAAATTTAATATACAGAATTACCAAATTATTTGTATTATATACATTCTCATTAAAAGACAAAAATACAGGGCTTCCCTGGTGGCGCAGTGGTTGAGAGTCCACCGCCGATGCAGGGGACATGGGTTCGTGCCCCGGTCCGGGAAGATCCCACATGCCGCAGAGCGGTTGGGCCCGTGAGCCATGGCCGCTGAGCCTGTGCGTCCGGAGCCTGTGCTCCACAACGGGAGAGGCCACAACAGTGAGAGGCCCGCGTACCACAAAAAAAAAAAAAAAGACAAAAGTACAGAAGTTTCACTGAATTAAAGCATTGATTCACTTTTTATATTGAAGTATATATACCAAACCATATAAATAACAGAAAAGCCAAATTTATAAACTGCTTTTATTTATTTATCACTGCTCTGCGCTGCGCAGCTTGCAGGATCTCAGGTCCACGACCAGGAATCAAACCCTGGGCCTTCGGCAGTGAAAGCACAGAGTCCTAACCACTGGACCACTAGGGAATTCCCGCGTAAACTGCTTTACTTTAAATACTGGTTTTCCAGCTTGACTAGAAAAGCTGCAGTCACTGAGATGTGAGATAGCTAATCAAGTAAAACCACCAATTATACATTAATACAATTCAGGAAGCACATAATTAAAGAGGAAAACTGATTAAAAACAAAATATTGGTAACTAATACCACCTTAGAGTTTTAACTCACATTCCTAATAGTAGTCTGAGGGTAAAATAATCTTTAAACATCTTATAATTTAAATTTATCACCAATATTCATTAATATGGAAAGAGATCCACAATATATTAAATGAAGAAAAAGCAAGTTAAAAATCAGAATGTATGACTATGAGGGGTAGGGAGATAAAACTCTGTATGAATAGTAAAATAGACAGGAAAGCCTACACCAGAGAATTGTCATCTCTATGCAGAATTATCAATAATATTTGCTTTTCTTATTATACTTTTTTGTACTTTTAAGAAATTTTAGAAATAAGCTCAAATTGCTTTTACAAGCCAGGGGGAAAAATGTTAAACTACAGAAAAAAGAAAAAATAGAAATATAGTCTAATCAGAGTCTGAGAAATGTTTTTTCCTTTGGCAATAAAATAAGATGCGATGTTAAACCTCGATGGTCATATACCACAGCAGCTTCAAAATTAGCAGGTATTTCTCCTCTCCTATTATAAAGCATTCATAGTGGGTAATAAAAACAGAAAAGTTGATCATTTAAACTGATTCATTTCACCACCATCTCTTGTACCAATTCCTATCAAACTCACTATGGTTTTTTGTTTTAAATAATTAACCAGTTAATTTTTTTAAATATTTACTAAAGGGCCAACGAGTTATCAGGCACAGATGCTAGAAATATAACAATGAAGAGCACAGGTTCTTCATCTAACTTCATATAATTAGTACCCTTAACAAGAAAACAAGACATTAAACAAATAATCCCAAACATAATAAGTATTGACAAGGTGAAGTACTAGGCACTACAGGAGCATACAAAAGGCAGAATCTGTCAGAGTTCAGATATCAGGAAAGGCATCCCAGAGGGATTCTCACGTAGCTGATAATAACATCAGGTTATGATCACTTAGTGAGCAATGGCTATGCACGGAGCAGTGTTCAAAGCCCTTTATATTAACTCAATTAAGCCTTACAACAATCTTACCATGTAGGGAAAATTATTGTTCCCATATTCCAGATGAGGAAACTGAAACCACAGTAAGTAACCTGCCCAAGGCCATAAAGCTGGCAAAATAGCAAAGGTGTTATTAAAACCTAGACAATAATCTATCTCGACAACCTCTACAGTATCCTGCCTCCACCTGCATTGTGCAGAAGTTAACCCAGCAACTTCTGTTGGGGGTGGAGGGAAAAGGGAAGGAGAGATGGGGTGTGTGGTGAGAACCAGTGCTTGGTACAGTCTACCAGTTGCAATATCCTTGAGACAAAAACAGAAGGTGCGTGTTTTGGCAACAAAAAATTCAGAATACAGAAGCATAGAGAGAAAGAGGGAAATGGCATGGCTTAAGTCTAGAGAAGTAGTCAAGGACTTAGTGATTCATGAAAACTCTTTTTCTCTTTATTCTAGAAAGTGGAAAACCCCTTGCATGAGACAAACAGAAACCATAATGGGTAATTCAAACCCAAGATAGGTAATACAGGAAACTGGTTACAAAGATATTGGAAAGCTGAAAAGGTTAACAAGGGAAGATGAAGATAACAAGAGATGAGTAACTGCAGGAAGCACTACCACCTAAAGGGCTGTGGGAACAAAACGGAAGAGGCGTGTTATCAGAGGCCAGGAGCTTGGAGGATGGGCATTTCGGGGCCTGGAAGGTGGGGGCGGGGGTCCACGGAGCTCAGGGCTCAAACCTCTAAGGAGGTGGCACTAAATGGCTAAGACCTGGACCTCTAAGGAGAGGAGCACAGCACCTCAAGTTTCAATCTCTACAGAGGAAGCACAGAAGGGAGGATGCTCAAACAGCCTAGTGGGTGAGAAAATGCAAGCGGCACTCATTTGCCTAGGATGCACCCTCCAGAAGCTGGCACCTCTGAGAGGGAGCAGTGCGGTTGGTGCTGGGAGTGCCAAAAGAAGCTGGGAACGGAGTAAGAGTTGTCGCTGGCGGCTGGAGGGGTAAAGAAAGTAGAAACAAGAGAAGTCACTTCTCTCACATTCCAAATTCCTACGTGCTCCCCATGGTAAAACCCAACAAGAGGCAAGCTGGCAAGGGAGTCGGAGAAATGCAGTTTGCGGAGTCCCTCATCACAGTTTAAAAGGGTGGAACGGGAGCTGAGGAAGAGCAGGTAGAGAAACAGCAGCCCACTGAAAGGCTTTTAGCAAACTAACAGCACAATCTGATCTGTACTTTTCAAAGTTCACCTCCACATAATGTATACTCCTATAGGATAGGAACCGATCTGTAGACCAGAGAAATTATGAGGCTTTTATGGTACTCCAAGTGGGACTACAGTGGCAATAATAACTTAGAGGTAAGCGGATAAATTCAAAACGTGTAAGAGGCACACTGACAGGATAGTGTGCTCTTGACTGGCTACGGGGCTGAGGGGCAGAAGTCGAGGAGGACTCCCAAGCTTCTGGCAGGAGGAATGAGTGCACTTTATTTGCTGAGCCATGGAGCACAGGAGGAGGAAGCAGTCACTGTTCAGTTTCGTTGGGGAGAAGTGACAGACAGGATACGGACATGGATCTTTTCATTTTTACACTGGAAACCAAAAGGCCCAGATTTTCTCTATCCCTGTCTCTAGCAGGCTGGAAGTAGGGTCTAAGTCAGACAACCAAATGCTCCCTTCCCAGAACTTTTAACTTGAGAGACAGTGAGGCACAGGAATAGATTAAAAATGATTCGGAGAGACAGCAGAGGCACCGTCACCAAGTGCCAGTGGTGGCTTCCTATTCCAAGTGTTCCTGTGCCTGACCTTGGCTCTGGTCCTTGCTGCCTGGCTTCCCTTGATTCCTATCCATTTTCTGAGACTGGTTCTCCTGAGAGCCAGCCTTCCAATATACTCCTTTGTTTACATTAGCAAAAGTTGATTTCTACTGCTTACAGTCGATGCAATGCTAATGGATATGCTGTTTGGTTGTTGCTTTTTTTTCCCATTTTGCCCACTATATACTGCTGAATTCAAGTAAGTTATATGTGCCCATGACAGAACCACACTGTAATGTCCCCCAAACTATCCTCAACACCAATGGTTATGTGATACCAGCTCTTTACACAATAACTTCATGCCAAGAGATATGCCATCTATTTCCTGTCCTTCAACAGAGATAAGTGTACAATGTTAAGCCCAGAGTCCACCTTCCCTTTGTATCTTTTCTCTCATAAGAATTCACTGCCAAACCTCTACTGTTTCTATACCAGCTACATTTCCTCTCATTTCTATTCCCAGTAGAACTGGTATACAGCCTCTGAAACCTAATTCTCAAGACTGTAGAGAAATACAGTTATATTAAAATCTCTTGCAAAGAAATTCACAATTTAAAGCCACTTCCCCAGATACAATCATAAACCTTTCTGACATAAGAGCAGTTGGTCAGACTCTGGCCCCGACCCACCAATGCCTGTCAGACCTTATTCCAGAAACGATGCAAGAACTGCTGACTTGCTGAACCCCAGCTTTCTTCCTTCCCCATGGGGCGTTAGGCACACTTTGCCTTTTTCTCTCACTAGCTCACTGCTCAGTAAACTTGATCTCTGGTAATCTCTTTTGCAAAGTATATCCACATCCTCTTTAACCCATTTTTCCCCCATTTCTTTCAACTGTTAAACAAAAGAGAAATTTATGTTATGTATATTTTACCACAATTTTTAAAAATGAAAAACCATTTTCCTCCTTCTCACCTTGTTCACTTAGTTCCATTAATGAGCTTAAGAGAGCTCTACCAGAGGCTAGTGACACACCTGTATCAAGCAAAATTAAAAGTCATGAGTTTCTGATCCACCTAGACAAAATAACCAGTGTCACAAAGTCCCCCCCAGTCTCCATCATGCTCTCAATCTAGCTCCTCCCCATCTTATAAAAATCAAGTTCGTTTCCCCAACAGAGTTTTTATAAACTTCTTTATTTGTTGCAATATAGTTTGTTTGGTTACCTGTGTTGAAACAGTACATATTGTCGCTTTTCACAGCAGACAAACACAGTAAATGATTTAGCTACCTTAGGAATTAAGCAAGCTTTATAGGCTAGGTTGGGAACCAAACCACCATTTAGACTACAATTCTATGGAAACACAACCTAAAGTCTACCAACATAAATTAAGGAATCTCAGAAAAAGACTTCAGATAACTTGAAACATCACTGCTTACACTGCTTCCACAAAAAGACCAATATTTGATGATAAAACAATGTAATCCCTACACACAGCTTTACTTTCAAACATAATGCTATAATCTGTTTAGTTGACACAAATAACATTTCAACCTTTGAAAACAAAAACTATTTGAAGTACAGCTTTACCTTATTTTATCTTCCCAGAAACTCAAAGAACTCATATTAAGGTCATTCTTATTTTCACATTAACAAATTAAAGAGAACATACACACAAACAGTAACACTACCGCCACCTAACCTTTTTAAAATTTATTTCTGCTATTAACAATCACTGAAATGAAGACACAGTCCTAACATATTCTTCACATAACTGTGAAGACACAGTTCTCTTCATCAAAAACTATCAAAATTTTCATTCAACATTATAAAAGATTCCAACCTAACAGGTATTATCATCTTGATTTACTGATCCTATACGCAGAGCAGACTTCTTCAAAACGATTAGCTCCTTTTTAATCTTCATATCACAGCAATTTAAAGTTATAAAACAGATGTGATTAAAGTTTTATAGTCTTAAATTCACTTTAAGCCCACAGCTTCATTCTATTATGTGATCACTTATATACATACAACAGTAATTAAACAGACAACGTGTATTATTTAATTTTAAACTGCAAAGCCCATTCACTTCCACACAAATTTAATTGTCAAACTTGTCTAATCAGCCTCTGATCTTAGAATGTTAATTGTATGTTAAATGCAGGTCAAAAGCATGCCACTGAACATTTGAACAGTTTGCTAACACTTAACTGTCTCCTACTTAAGCATAGTCATCTTTATTTTATATGTTGTTTATACAGCAAATTTTCCACTATGTTATGTTCATCTGAGTTTTGTTTAAGCTTGGTACTTGGTAAACTTTGTCTATGGAAAAATCATCAGTCAAAAGACTTTTATTTCAACTTGGGTAATTCATCGCAAATAAATCTTGAAGACCCAGGGGTATCTACCATTTAAAAAAAAAAAAAATCCCAAATCCTCCAAGCCTTCTCATTAAAATATCATGTATGCCTACTTCTATTAATAGTAAAAAATTTTAAAGCATAGATGTTTCTGTTTCAAGAAACCCCTTCAACCAGCAAGATTTAGTCTGTGCAAGCTTAAAAATCAACTCGAAAAGAATCTGGCAGGTGTAGGGCCCACTATCAGCTTCTAGAGTCCTCCCTCCCATTCCACAGAATTAATGATACGTAATACAAATAATCAAGTATATAATAAGATTTAGAGTAAAAGTCTTCCAAACCACTCAACAATTTAAAAATTTAATTTTCTTACTTTGTTTTCATGGAGTATGAATGGTACCAGTGCTATCATTATGGGCTTTGGGGAAAAAATTCCAGTTCCAGAGCCTGTAACATCAGATTCAATCAGTGCTTGCCATCTAGACCACTAAAAAATAGGCAGGCATCTGTAACCAAAAATCTCATCAAATATTATAACATGATTCTAACTGTCCAACTCCTAAGTATATGCTTTATTTTTTTAAATAAATTTATTTATTTATTTTTTGGCTGGGTTGGGTCTTCTTTGCTGCATGCAGGCTTTCTCTAGTTGCGCTGAGCAGGGACTACTCTTCATCACAGTGCATGGGCTGCTCATTGAGGTGACTTCTCTTTGTTGCAGAGCATGGGCTCTAGGCGCAAGGGCTTCAGTAGTTGTGGCAGGCAGGGTTAGTTGCTCCGTGGCATGTGGGCTTTTCCCAGACCAGGGCTCGAACCCATGTCCCCAGCATTGGCAGTCGGATTCTTAACCACTGCACCACCAGGGAAGTCCCTAGGTATATGCTTTAACTTCAGAAGTGCAACTGTCTTATCCCTTTCTCATTTTGCCATCCTCCACTGCTCAGAAATGTGTACATGCCTACTGCTAAGCCTATGGATGTGTAAAACTATACCTTGTCCTAAAATACATTATCTTCAAACTCTTACTCAAAACTCCCTTTCATGAAATCTCTTATACTCTAAATAACAGGTCCTATTCAAATCACTCTATCACTCCAAGTTTTCTAAAAATTATAAATCTAATATGTACAAAAAAGAATTGCCTCTGGTAGAAGAGAAGCATACGGGGAGCAAGCGGGAGCCTTAAAGTTCACTTCAAGGAATTTCAACTTTACTTTTAATTGAGCTGAATTACAGCTAAAATGCAACACATGTTAAAAGATAAAGTAATATACTATATGTTGTTCATTAGTGAACATTAGTTATAGAGGTATTTTATTACATACCATAAATTATATATTAATATATAGTAAATAGGGGGGAAGATATCTATAGGCAAAACAGAAGGCACCAACATAGAAAGATATGTGGGAGTCCACTATGGAGGTTAAAACATTCATCCCAGACAGGCTCTTCCTAGCTGTGTGATTTTGCACAAATCGCTTGACTACTCTAAGATGCAGTTTCCTCATCCAAAGTCTCCACCTCCTAAGCTGGTTGCAAGAATTAAACGAGTTAGTACCCCCAGGTTCTAAGCAGCATTATCCACAACAGCAACAGTGTAGAAGCAACCCAAGTGCCCATTGACAGACAAATGTATAAGTAAAATGTGGTATATATATTAAATGGAATATTATTCAGCCCTAAAAAGTGAGGGAAATTCTGAAGTATGCTACAATACAAATGAACCTTGAGGACATTATGCTAAGTGAACTAAGCCAGTTACAAAAAGATAACTACTGTATGATTCTACCTATACGAGGTACCTAGAGTAGTGAGAAATCAGAGAGACCAAAAGTAGAACGGATGGTTACCAGGGGCTGGGAGAACTGGGGAATTATCATTTAAAGGGTATAGAGTTTTAGTTTTGCAAGATGAAAAGAGTTCTGGACATGAATGGCAGTGATGTTTGCACACATTATGAATGTATTTAATACCACTGAACTATATACTTAAAAATAGTTAAGATGGTAAATTTTATCTTATGGGTATTTTACCACCATAAAAAAAATGAAAAAGAAAAAGAATTAAGTGAATTAATATATGAAGAATACAGAACAGTACCTGGCACATGGTAATAAAATGTAAGTTATTGTTATACTATGTCCAGGGCACATAGTAAGTACTTAATTAAGGCTGGATATCATTGTTATTAATACTATGACTACTACTTTACACAATCCAAAAAAGAGTCAAGGTCATTAATAAACAAAGTCTGGATAAGACAGAAAGGATTCATTTCCTGTAGGCAGGGAAGAAGAGGACATCTCTTCTGAACAGAGAGGAAAAAGAGATGAGTGAACCAAAAATTTTGAAGTGCAGAAAAGTAAACCATAGGTAATTCCCTGTGAAGGTTACCCACAGCCCACAAACTCAAGCTTATATGCATCTTTACACAAAAGCAGGCAAGAACTACAGTAAGTAGTTCCTTATTTCTTTTTTCTATGAAGAGCTGTAACCCAAGACAATTTTGTAAAATCAGAAGCTGCACTACCTGAGTGAGCAATAACTCAAAGAGCTCAAATCAAAGAACCTGAATCAGGTGGATCTCTCAATCTGTCTAGAAAACTGTTTCCTAAACACTAAAATGATAAAAACAAACCTGAGCCTAAAATATTCCAATGTACTGAAACAGCTTCTTAAAATTTACTAACAATAATAGTATATATAAATACACAATTACTCCAAAAGGTATTGTACATAATGGAAAATTACCATGTTTTTGTCCCACAATCTAGCTCATTATATAAAAATTAGTAAAAGGATAATTTAAATAAAATTATAATTAAGGGAATTCCCTGGCGGTTCAGTGGTTAGGACTCCTCACTTTCACTGCTGAGGGCGCGGGTTCATTCCCTGGCGGGGAACTAAGATTCCACAAGCCGCACAGTACGGCCAAATTTAAAGTGTGTGTATGTGTGTGTGTGTATCTATAATACATTAAATCTACATGGGTTCATATTTCCCTTAGCAGCTTAAAAGAAACATAAGAATTATCATAACAGTAAGAGTAGCTGATCAAGTCCCTTTCTATGTACAAGTTTATAAGATCAACTAATCAACAGAGTTTACGGAAATGCAAGAAGTAGAATATAAAAGCATACCTTTCAACTAGTGAAAAGAACTGTCAAATCAGGACTGAATTATTTGCTACCAGCAATATGCATCTTGCTAAGTGCCACTTCTGTGGGCTAGAGTATGTTCCCTCCTCCTTTCCACCAATCTACAAAGAATTAGAGAATTATGGACTCTTAAAGGGCTGGAAGGGTTCTTACAATGTAGTACCACTTCACCCAAGTAGTGTGTACACACACAGGTGCACACACACACATATATCCCACCTCCAGCCCTGCGACAAACCCAAACAGCACTTAAGGCACAAGAAAAAACAGGCTAGATTCAAATGCAAGTGAGAACAAAAAGTATTCATACAGGCACTACCAAAGACACAAAACTATCTGGTTATATTACCTTCACCAGTTCGTAACTGTCTGAAAATAAAGTATAGGTTAATAGTCAACTTACATAAATAAAAACATAACGATTTACCCTTCTACAGCAAGATGCTTCTACCTCAAAGACTCGGTTTGAATACAATATAGATATTTTTTAATATCTTCTAAGTTCATTTAAATGTTTTTCTTAATGGTCACCTAAAGTCCAAAATCCAAGAACTCTAAAACCATAACTGAATACAGACACAGTTGGATAAATCAATCTCTTCAAATCCTCAAAAGTGATAAGGTTAGCAAGAGAAAAATCTTAAGATACATCTTAAAGATTCAAACTGAATAACCCTGGCTAAATGAGTTCCATCTAATTAGGGGGACAGGAGGATTTCTCTTGGTTTGTAACTATTTCCTTATGCTCAGAAATATGGCTTTTGGTCACATTAAAAAATACAAGGGACTACCCTGGTGGTCCAGTGGTTAACACTCCGCGCCTCCACTGCAGGGGGTGAGGACTAGATCCCTGGTCGGGAACTAAGATCCCACATGCCAAGTGCCGTGGCCAAAAAAAAAAAAAAAAAAAAAAAATTCAAGCCTACAACTGCTAATTAGGTATAGGCCATTGAACAAACATGGTCTCTCTGGTATCCTCATCCTGAGAAACTGGAATAGTTTCTTGCTACTTAAAGTGTGGTCCTTGGACCAGTAGCACTGGCATCACCTGGGAACTTGTTAAAAATGCAGAATCTTGGGCCCCATCCCAGACTCACTGAATCAGACTTACATTTTAACAAGATCCCCAGGCGATTCATATGCACATTAAATTGAAAAGCACTGGATTAAATAACCTCTAACCATCCTTAATACTCAAATTGCAAAGGAAAAGAGAAAAGCCAAACAACAGAAGCCAAAATAAGCAAAAATAAATTAAAATTTTTAGAAACATGAAAAAAAAGAGCTTCCACTAAAATGCCTGTTCAAAAGTTATAGTCAGTAGATTTTCCCTCTCTTCTTAGTTACAGAAATATTGTTTTGATACTGACTAGGGTAAAAGGAGCAGAGGATTAAAAAGAGAAGAGAAAGAAGACTAAGCAAGATACAAGTTAGTTCCAATCCCAGTCTTCTATTTTTCACATTTTACATTTTGCAACTTTTGAAACTCACTGTTGCCTACACTAGCTGAATGAATGCCAATATAACCTACTTTCAATAAAAGCTTTCACAAAGGTCCCCAAAAAGGTTCACTTAATCGTCCTTGAGCATAACTGAAAATGAGAAAAAAAAGTGTTGCTATAGGGGCTTCCCTGGTGGTGCAGTGGTTAAGAATCTGCCTGCCAATGTAGGGAACACGGGTTCGAGCCCTGGTCCGGGAAGATCCCACATGCCACGGAGCAACTAAGCCCGTGCGCCACAACTACTGAGCCTGCGCTCTAGAGCCTGTGTGTCACAACTACTGAGCCCATGTGCCACAACTACTGAAGCCCTTGCGCCTAAAGCCCACACTCAGCAACAAGAGAAGCCACCGCAATGAGAAGCCCGCACACTGCAACGAAGAGTAGCCCCCGCTCGTCACCAACTAAAAAGAAAGCCCGCGCTCAGCAACAAAGACCCAACGCAGCCAAAAATAAATACATTAATTAATTAATTTTTTTTAAAAAAAAAAAAAACCACTCCTTTAAAAAAAAACAAGTGTTGCTATAGGGGCTTCCTGTGCCTCCTGTCAGGAAACCCCCTTGAGGAGTCTCGGTTGGCTGGCTCTCTGTGACATTACCTCTTTCTTCCTCCAGTCACAGAAGTAGGTTGGCTGCTTCCCCTTCCACAGCAACTATTCCTCAAGTGTTCACTTCCCTGCCTTCTGTATCGCTATGAAAAACACTCTCTTGCCATACTCTGTATTCCAAAAAAACAGCTCTTCTAAGTACCTCAAAGGCCACTGGGCTAACCTACTGATGCAGCAGTCCCAAGCGGCCTTCAACTTCAAGATGATTGAGGTAAAGGATCTCCCACCTTACAACTTCCTAACAACAACTCAAGAAGAAGTAGGAGTTGGTGTAACAGTCAAAATTTAAATCAAAAACTCATGGCTCAGAAATCCTTAAAACTCTTGACATGTTTAATAACAGTTTCACCAGCCACCAGTACAATAATTGTCTTCCTTAGTCCAAGCACCGTACTGCCCAGTGGCTAGAACTTAACAAAGACTCTGGATTGACAGCAACTATTAGGTCAGTCTAGCTCAGACAGGCTGTTTCCGCTTCATGACTTTGTGCTACTCCTCTTGCCCATGTTACTCACTCTCCACTAGTCATCTTCCTCCTAAGAATGCCTACGTTCCAGAGTCTATGTCACATCATTTATAGGAAATTATATTTCACATTGTTCTCTCATGTATTCCCATTTTAATATCACAATTAGATTTTCACCCATTTAAGGGCATGAAACATGTCTTAAATTTTCTTTTTATAAATAGGTTCAAATTTTAAAAATAGGACTTTACCATGACTATGGAATTTCTCTTTAGAAAGTTAGAGTTCGGTTTATTTTATTTTAAGGAATCTATTAATTTGGTAGAAGGTGTAACTATCAACAACACTTACCAAGCACTTCCTACATGTTAAGCATTATTCTAAATGCTTTAGATGAAATCACTTAATCCTGTAACATCTAGGAGGTAGTTATTATTGTTATCCCTATTTTTCAGATGGGCAGGTTGGGAGTTACAGGGGTTGTATAACTTTCCTAAGGTCACATGACTAGTAAGTATGGGTACTTCAGGATTTGAACCCAGGTAGTCTAGTTTCAATACCCAAGCTCTTAACCACTATACTATACTGCTTCTCAAAAACAGACCTGTTTTATAAGCTAACATACTTAAGTATCTTTGTTTTTTAGAATTTTATTACATTATTACCTTTATATGTCCATGATTCTACTGACTATGCAGAATACCTAACATAGGCTCACAATCCCTCTTACCTGAAAACTTTGGAGTTAGATATACTCCCAAATTAAAATAAAAAAAAAAATTAGACAATCTTAAAATATACTAAAAATAAAATAAAATAGGTACAAACTAATTTTCCTCTCAAAACTTTATTGCTATTGAAATTGACCACAAAAAAAAAGAAAAAAAGAAATTGACCATACACTAAGATACTTAATTTGGTGGCTCCAAGTACATCATCAGAACAGCTACCATTTAAAACTTGTCAAAAATTAGAAATTTTATAAAACAAGCAACATCTTTTGTGTGTATCTTAATTCTTCTATATAACAATGAATCTTTTTCTTAATTATTTTACTGAAAGGGAAAGACCTAATCTACAAGAAACTTGAAATAATTTTATGTTTAACACAGATATTATACTTTACCATACATATTTTACTATAAAAACCCCATTATTTATTTTAAATGTATAAATAGACTAATAGCACCACTAGGTTACTTTTAAGAAAGATAATTAAAAACACATGTAGAAGATGCATAACACAAAGATGCCTGATTTTATTTAATATTGCTTTATGCACATAGGGAAATATAAGTACATAAAATTATATCTATATGCACCAAATGTTTTAAATGACTTAATTTCCCAATTTATTAGTACAAAATGTTTAATAAACCACACTATTAGAAATTAACTGGTTTCCACTGGTCTTTGTTCATGTTCACATAAAATTACTGGGAAAAAGTCTAGATGCAACAATGTCAACAGCTAAATACTAAATACAGTACCTAACCTCTGAGATTACAAAATTAAATATAATATGGACTCGTCATATTAAGGCAACTACCAAGGCCAGATCACAGAGTCGATTCAATGTGCAGTTGCTTAAAGTTTACAATTTAAGGAGCAATTTTATTTGTTCTCATTATATATACTGTATTCTGTGCCTCTAGCTACATTTACATTTTATCAGGCTAATATAACACTTAAAAGTCTTAAAAGCCATTTTTAAATAATTCATGGGGAGACAATTTAATTCTCTGCCCAGGCAAAAATATTTTAAAAATTAAATTTTCTAGTCTAAGATGTTATGAAAGAAAAATTTGTCCAGAAAGGCTCACCTGCCCACAAAAACAGCAGCAACAGCAGAGCTGGGCTGAAAGCCAGGAACATACTGTTCTAAGATGGGCTGCATATAAAATCTTCAAACCAGGGCTTCCCTGGTGGCGCAGTGGTTGAGAGTCCGCCTGCCAATGCAGGGGACACGGGCTCATGCCCCGGTCCGGGAAGATCCCACATGCCGCAGAGCGGCTGGGCCCGTGAGCCATGGCCGCTGAGCCTGCGCGTCCGGAGCCTGTACTCCGCAACGGGAGAGGCCACAACAGTGAGAGGCCCGCGTACCGCAAAAAAATAAATAAATAATAGAAAAAAAAAATCTTCAAACCAGATCTCACAATTTAAAAAAGAGCTGTCAGAATTACTCATTTTCAATTTCTTTACCTAAGTTCACAGATACTAATGCCTTTTGGGAATCAGATTACATGCAAACACTGAATATAGTTCCTAAAGAAAGTAAAGATACTATATGATGTATAATTTTAAAAAACAAAAGCATGTAGTTATAGAAATTTCTTTCCCAAAATATAATTGGAGCATATATATCAAAATTGCTATTCTTCATATACCGTGTACAAGTCCAATGACTGTTCTACCCTTATGAACAAAATTTCACTATCTAAAACAGAAGAGTTACATTCCAACACAAAGTTTTTCTATAGACTCCTTTGCTCCCAACATGAACAACTGAGAGCAAAACCCATATGAGATAAGAGAGAATCTTCAAATCATTCTTTCATTTTCTGAGATTCCAACATAAGAACATCAGTTTCCTGAAGCAAACAAAACACTTTCGGAGACTTTAATGTGGCAAAATCATTTTTACAAAAATAGGTCCAAAATGACATAGTCATATAATTCATATGCAATGCACAAAAGAACATGGCAACATCATCAAAACTGCTATGCTTTCAGTAGTGTTGTATACATGATCCCACTAATCCTCACTAAATTCTTAATAATCCCAAACTAGTATTTTGGGATGTATTAGATGTACAATGCATTGGGTAACAGAATTCTACTGCCTCACAAAAGCAGCCTGAATTAAAGCTGGTCCTCTGCTGCCATCTAGTGCAGTCATAAAATGCCAAAACTAAACCAAAAGTGACTGGAAAAAAACTTTTTGGTGATGAATCTATTTAATAAATCATTAAAAATACTAGTTCAAGGGCTTCCCTGGTGGTGCAGTGGTTGAGAGTCCGCCTGCCGATGCAGGGGACACGGGTTCGTGCCCCGGTCCGGGAAGATCCCACATGCCGCGGAGCGGCTGGGCCCGTGAGCCGTGGCCACTGGGCCTGCGCATCCGGAGGCTGTGCTCCTCAACGGGAGAGGCCACAACAGTGAGAGGCCCGCGTACCACACACACAAAAAAATACTAGTTCAAAACATGGGCCTTAAATATCACTGCAGAAAACGCTACAAAAATATTTAATCATTTACTTTAAAATATGTGAGTGTAGGGATTTCCCTGGCAGTCCAGTGTTTAAAACTTTGCCTTCCAATGGGGGGGTGTGGGTTCGATCCCTGGTTGGGGAACTAAAATCCCACATGCCTTGTGGCCAAAAGAACAAAACATAAAAACAGAATCAATATTATAACAAATTTAATAAAGACTTAAAAAAAATGGTCCACATTAAAAAAGAAGTATGTGAGTGTATTCCCACAAATGCATTCTAGAGCATACAGAATAGAGCAATAAGTGGTTATAATGAACTATCAGGTAATAATTACTCATATGAAAAAAGTTACCTAGAATAATATTATCACAGTACTGTTTGTTATAAAAGCAAAAATTTCAAAACAATTTAAATTTTCAACCACACAGGATTTCTCAAATTATGATTCCCTGGTGGCGCAGTGGTTGAGAGTCCGCCTGCCAATGCAGGGGACACGGGTTCGTGCCCCGGTCCGGGAAGATCCCACATGCCGCGGAGCGGCTGGGCCCATGAGCCATGGCCGCTGAGCCTGCGCGTCCGGAGCCTGTGCTCTGCAACGGGAGAGCCCACAGCGGTGAGAGGTCCGTGTACCACAAAAAAATATATATATATGGTGCATTCATACAATGGAATACAATGATCCAGTATGGCTCCTTTTCCTCCTAAGACACTATCAAAATAACAAAGTTAGATTTTTTTTTTTTTTAAGTATAAAGCCATCTGGTGGTTTTCAAAGTATGTCCACAAGTCCCCAAACTCTTTGATACACTTCCTTTTAAGAGGTGGAGCTAAATTTCCCTCCCCTTGAGTGTGGGCTGGATTTGTATCTCACTCCCAACAAATAGAATATGGCAGAAATGACTGTAAATAACTTTTGAGATTAGCTTAGATTATAAAAAGACTACTACTTCCATCCTGGATATCTTGAAATATCTTGGATCACTTGCTCTGGGGGAAGCTGGCTGCCATGTAGTAAGGACATTCAGGCAGCTGTGGAGAACCACATGGAACCCCAGAGTTAGTATGAAGACTGCTTTAAACTGAAGATGTTTGAGATTCAAGAGATGCAGAAAGAAGCGTTCCCAGAGCTTCCCTTATTTGACTAAAAGCAGAAACTTCTGGGAATGAGGCCACCATAAATCACCTCTCTGGAGCAGCTTCACTCCCAGGAAGGAGACTGAGAGTGAAACTATCTTAAAACCCCTCTCTGGGGGAATTTTACAGCCAGGAAGAAGATGGAAAAGATCAATCACACCAGCATAACAAAGATTATCAGATTATCATAAACTTTCTTCTCTCCTGTTGTTATCCTAAACATAGGTTCTCCTAAAGTAACCCATTTGTTCTTCCCACAGAAGCCTTCTGTCTCCATTCCCTTTCCCCTATTAAGTTATGTGTGTTTGTGTGTATGTGTATGTATATATATATATGCCCCTAACTTTAGTCATTTAGCACATCACTTCTTTTGTGCACTCCCACAGGCATATGAATAAACTTTTTTCCTCTTCTTTCCTCAGTTTAATCTGCAAACTCCCAAACACTAAACACAGTGGGTACAAGTTTTTCCTCCCCACCCAGGCCTGCAAGGCAAGGAATGGAGGCCTCAGGCCAACAATCAGCAAAGAACTGAGGCCTGCCATCAACCACAAGAGTAAGCCTGGAAGTGGAGCCTCGAGGTGACGGCAGCCCTGGCCCACAGCATGACAGCAACCTCCTGAGAGACACTGAGCCAGAACGACCCAACTAAACTGTTCCCCAGAACCATGAGATCATAAATGTTTGTTGTTTTATGCTGCTAAATTTGAGGGGGTAATCTTGAGGTAATGTGTTGGGTAGGAATAGATAACTAATATAACACACAACAATGAAGATAATGAAGGAAAGGAGGGAAGACCATCACTGGATGAACTATGGCAATAAATTTCTGCTGGACAAGAAATCGATGGAGAAGTGCTGAGAAGCATTGCACAAAAGTAGCAACATCTACAAGTGGAGCAGCCTATTTTGCAAAATCCCAAAGAAAATCCAGACCCAGAAACATCAACTAACGAGAGTGACAACAGGGACTGAAAAAGAGAAATTGGTTATTTTTAACTAATGTAAAACAATTAAATCACCAAAACTCACAGACAAGACATACAGGTTAACCAACTCCTAAGCAATCAATCAATAAAATTGGAGGGCCCTTCTCTAAAGAAACTGAACCAAACCCTGAGGTAAAGTAACTACGTGGGTAATGGTGCCTGGAAGTAAAAGACCTCTCCAGGCAGTAGGACTGAAGATCCTCCAGCACAACCGCTTATCATAAAGCAAAGGTCTCAAGCTGACAAAGCCAGCCCACGTTCACAGAATTTCTTCCAAGCAGTTTTTCTGCCTCATTTTTAAATGCAAACAGCCAACCAAGGATCACTGCACATTTAAGGAAAACCAGAAACATGAAGAAGAAAGATAATTCAAGATTAAGAGAAAGTAACTCTATACCCGCCAATTAGTATTCTCGTAAGAGATTCAAAACTCTATCATGTCCATAAATTAAGAACAGGTTGGCATAAAAAGGTATAAGCAGAGAGTAAAAATGCATGGGTACTCTTGAAATTTAAAAGCGTAATTACTGAAATTAGTAATTTATTAGAAATATAGAAAGAAAATGAGAAGATCTCCCAGAAAACTGAAAAGGAGACCAGGAGATAAAAAGTATGACAGAAAAGATAAGAGAAGAAAAAGAATCTAAGAATCTAGGTGGTGTAACAACCAACAGTAGGTCTAGAAGGAAAAAAGAGAAAAAAGAAAAAAGAGAGAGAGAGGAAATAAAATATCAGAGATAAGATAAAATTACCCTGAATGGAAGAACCCAGGTTTTCAGATTCAAAGAGATCACCAAGTACCAATGAATGGGAAGGTTGGGGGGCAATGGCGACCCACATAATTAGACATCACTGGGAAATTTTAGGACAAGAATAAAGAGAAAATTCTAAGTTTCCAGGGGCAAACCACTTCCAAGGCACTAGAATCAGAATAATATCACACCTTTTATCAGTGGCAGAGGTTAACAGAAGAAATTGAAGTAAGGTTTTTAATATTCTTAGGGAAAATCATTTCTAATCTAAAATTTTATACACAAGCAAATTACTAAATTCAGGACAAGAGCAACAGCATGTTCATACACCTAAGCATGCTTATGGGTTACTTCCTGTACATACTTTCTTAGGAAGTGAGTTAAGGAGGTATCCCTGCAAAGTGACAGAAAAGAAAGGAAGGAAGGAAGGAAGGAAGCTGAGGGGAAGAAAAACATGGAATCCAGAAAGCTACATCCAACCAGGATAAAAGTTGGGACCAGAGCTTTATACACAGGCTAGAAATCATAGAAGGCTCTAAAAGAGAAGTCTTTGGGATAACAAAAAGTAATTGAAAGAAGAAACAGAATGACTAAAACCTTGAAAAAACTTGATTATAGGGTAAAGGCAATTATTCGAGTAAAAAAGAACCTATTTAAACTCAACAACAGAAACATTCTACTTGATGTGGCAGAGAAGGCATGACTTTGAACTCTGGGCAAGTTGGCTGTCTTTGGTGGTCAGCTCCATCCCTGCAGTTGTGTGCTCAGTGGATCCTGGTTTGAGAAGTAAGCAATATAACACTTCCCAGACTCCCCTGCCAGCTCTCTGGAAGGAGATTAGAAAAAAAGAGGAAGGGAAAAACCTATTGATCTGCTTCTGGCAGCATCTGTAGCAGCACTGAAGGCAGCAGTCACCAGACGACGGCACAGCTTCTTAGGGGAGAGCCCCCTGGGAAGGGCTGCTGTGCAGCAGTGGTGAGTGGTCCCAGAGCAGCGGCCAGACAGGCAGTATATTACCTCCTCCAGCACCTGGGCAGCAAGTGCTAACCAGGCTCCAACCAGAGGCACTAGCAGCCTGCTGAACTCCAGGTGACCCTTTGGCTTCTCCATCCTCTCAATGCCTTTGTAACCAATTCTATGTATTAAATTCCTGTGTGTTTGAAATATCAGAGTGATTTCTTTTCATGCCATGAAAAAGGAAATCTATTCCTTTCCACTAATCTAAATGATAGTTCCAGTGAGAAAAAAAAAATTTAAGTATTTTTCACCATTTAAAACAACCATACACTTACATAAAACAAAACCCTATGTTTAACAAACAGCATGTAAATGTAAACAGAGTTGACAATATTAAAGTTAGAGCTGACATAACAGAAGTAGATGGAAGACAGAGAACTCTAAAGTCCGCATCTTAACAAGATTTAAGAAACACTACATTAGGGTTATTAGGATAAAGGGAAGATTAAATATACAGGCATGATTGATAAAGAGAACTAACAATAATAGTTTACCTATGATGAGAAACTAGAAGAAAAGACAGGTGGGAACAGAGGTACTGGTAAGCCACATCCTCATGACCACATTAGGAACTCACCTAAAGTTAATTAATAAACAGCAACATAAACATATTATTTAGAGATCTTAGGATAACCACAAAATAAGTATAAAAAAAAAGTAATGGAAATAAAAACAAAAATAAACAAACGGGACCTAATGAAACTCAAAAGCTTTCGCAAAGCAACGGAAACTACAAACAAACAAGATGAAAAGACAACCCTCAGAATGGGAGGAAATATTTACAAATGAATCAACGGACAATTAATCTCCAAAATATATAAACAGCTCATGCAACTCAATATTAAAGAAAACAAACAACCCAATCAAAGAATGGAAGAAGACCTAGACATTTCTCCAAAGAAGACATACAGGTGGCCAAGAAGCACATGAAAAGCTGCTCAACATCACTAATTATTAGAGAAATGCAAATCAAAACTACAATGAGGTATCACCTCACACCAGTTAGAATGGGCATCATCAGAAAATCTACAAACAACAAATGCTGGAGAGGGTGTGGAGAAAGGGGAACCCGCTTGCGCTGTTGGTGGGAATGTAGATTGATACAGCCACTATGGAGAACAGTATGGAGGTTCCTTAAAAAACTAAAACTAGAACTGCCATATGACCCAGCAATCCCACTACTGGACATATACCCAGAGAAAACCATAATGCAAAAAGACACATGCACCCCAATGTTCACTGCAGCACTATTTACAATAGCCAGGTCATGGAAGCAACCTAAATGCCCATCGACAGATGAATGGATAAAGAAGATGTGGTACATATATTACTCAGCCATAAAAAGGAACGAAATTGGGTCATTTGTCGAGATGTGGATGTATCTAGAGACTGTCATACAGAGTGGAGTGAAGTCAGAAAGAGGAAAACAAATATTGTATATTAATGCATATATGTGGAACCTACAAAAATGGTACAGATGAACCAGTGTGCAGGGCAGAAATAGAGACACAGATGTAGAGAACAAACGTATGGACACCAAGGGGGGAAAGTGGTGGGGAGGGTGGTGGTGGTGAGATGAATTGGGAGACTGGGATTGACATATATACACTAATATGTATAAAATGGATAATAATAAGAACCTGCTGTATAAAAAAATAAATTAAATTCAAAAATTAAAAGAAAAAAAAGGTTAAAAGAAGTTGCGTTAGACCTCAGGGATATTGCGGGTTCATTTCCAGACCACCACAATAAAGCAAATATCGCAATAATGTGGGAAAAAAAAAGTGGTTGCCTTTAGGGAGTAATACTGATAGACAGAAGGAGGGGATATGGAAGGGATCTCCAGTATTACTTGATTTATTTAACCATAAACAAGGATTACCTTAATAAACAATTTTATTTTAGTCCTCGAATAGGAAAATGTTTAATAAAATAGAAAAATATTTAGGAGCATTAATTAAAAACAGCAGATTACTGGGCTTCCTTGGTGGCGCAGTGGTTGAGAGTCCGCCTGCCGATGCAGGGGACACGGGTTCGTGCCCCGGTCCGGGAAGATCCCACATGCCGCGGAGCGGCTGGGCCGGTGAGCCATGGCCGCTGAGCCTGCGCCTCCGGAGCCTATGCTCCGCGACGGGAGAGGCCAAACAGTGAGAGGCCCGCGTACCGCCAAAAAAAAAAAAAAATAGCAGATTACTAAACTAAAAATCATAGATACTAAACAGTTTAAGTAGAAAACATATTTCCCCTAATAGAGGCTCCATTATGGCAGGGACCACTGTAATGCCCGGCATCTAGAATGGTACCTGGCATACATAATATACACCAAAAAATACTGTGGAATGAATTCATTTTCACTTAACAAAATGATATATATAGACAGAGACACACCAACATTAGCAGCAACATCTCTAACTGGTGAGATTATGGCTGCTTTTCATTTTTTTCTTTTCCTTATCTTCACTTTCTAAGTTTTCCACAATGAATACAAAGTAATTTTATAATGAGGAAAAGTATTTTTAAAGTCACTATCATTTTTTCATTAAACTTTTTCATTTTGTGACCAGAATCACAAAAGAAACCAAAAAAAAGACATTTTACATATATATATATATTCCAAGTTAGAAAAACTCACAACTATTAATAATGGAAAATGTTTAGTAAGGTATAGACATATTCATTGATCTTGACCTAATTAAGAGGATCCGAAAATCTTTCAAGGTAACAGAATACTGCAAAATTACTATTCATTGCACAAATCAGGTAATTAGTTCCAATACTGGTTAACAAATCTCATGAATCTATCTGTTCTGAGGCTAAGAAGCCTCTGTTGGTTATTTTAATTAGTTACTTTTAGATTAAGTAGCTCTGTTTATAATGAGAATACAGAGTATAATTACACTTCAAAGTATAAAATCAAATGATATATTCATTTGCACTAACTACCATGAATGTTACAGGTTATGCTTTTTAGAACTTCATAGCCATGCACAAGTTAAGTATGTAAAATACAGTATCCTTTTACCTGGTCTTCCATGGGAGAGAGTAAAAAGCCACATTGATTACTCAGATTTACCTTGATCTGGAATAAAATGTTAAAGCCACTTAAAATGGTATGGGTAGCACTTACATTATCAAAGGGGCTGAAAGGTGTGAAAATCATTTTGTTTTTATAAAACAATCAGTCTTCATGAGAAGAGAAGACCAGAAGAAATATTCCAAAGGCTTTGTTTTATTTTACATTTGCCCCGTGACCTGGCTGATTACTTTTGATTTTCTTTTGTATAGGGCACACATTCTTAAAAGATCAATTACAATTCTTTCAAACAATTTTTCACTGATTCACAGAGAGGAACAGATTTGTTTTCTCTAGTACTTAGCATTTCTACAATCACACATAATGGACTAGAGCATGTGAGCAAATAACCATTTCTTAAAGGATAGTGGAATTATGAAAAAATAAGTATGAAAATCCTCTTAACATCTCATCCAAGAGATAGCTCTAGAGCTGAGATGGGAGTCGGGGCAAATGTCCACCAGTGAGGTCGTAGCACTATGCAATACTAAATAACAAATGGGTCTGTATCTCTTCTTTATTCCATTATCAAAGGTAAACAACCATCTAGGACACCCATTATTATACTCCTAAAATCAAAATGAGCACTCATATTTCATATGGAATATCAAGTAATGCTCCTTAGCAGTTCTTTGTTACCTCTCCTTATTTATTCTGCTTTGTACTATACATACTTCTACTACATCTCTTACTGCATCTTAAAGCTGCTTCAAGGGCAGGAATTGTATTTTGTTTACACAGTGTCTTGTATCATCTTTGAGACCTTCTAACTCCTATAGTAGCTTCATAGTTATCTACTAAAGCAATAAATATTATTTCTGCAAAGATACTGATTTTCCCATTACGTGAAAGGTGCAATGCAATTCCAATTACCATCACAAAGCGATTTGAAGGAAACCTGATAAAGTTTTCTATAGTTTATAACAGAACAGCATATATGGTATCCATTTATATGGAGGATCAGGCAGTGAGGGAAGGCGGCAGCAGGCAGGAAGTTGGAGGCATAGAGTCCAGAGAACCAAACCTCCAACTCTTAACATTGATCATCCCAAGGTGTGGGATAAAAGTTCTCACGGGGAGAACTTTTCCTCTCCCTATATAAGGAAGGCATCACCAGAATAAGCGTATTTTAAGATAAAAATTCACCTATAAGAGTAAAACAGTAAAAATAACCAAAGAAATAGTGAAAAAGAATAATGAAGACAATATCTGGCAACACAGGAAAAAATACATGTATAAAGCAAGACCATGGTAAAGATCCTAGGCTCTGGAGCCAGACCACCCACATTCAAATCCCAGTCCTGTAACTAACATAACTGTGCGGGCTTGGAAAACTCACTTGCCTTTACATGCCTCATTTTCCTAATTCATAAAAGGAGGATAATAATAGTACCTACACCTCACAGAGTTGTGCACAGTACATGAGATATTCTGTATAAAATACTCAGACTGATGTCTAGTATACCTAAGTGCTCAATACGTGTTATCTGTTAAAATATAATTTGTGCCACAGCCAAAATACAAAAGAAACTTGTGTAATCGACTGATGTTTCCCAAAACGCTAATTAAATCAATAACAAATTTCATTTCCCAACTGTCAACCTGGCCACATTATTATTTATACTAAATGAAACTACCCCAAACTGCCAAGAATGCAGTGAAATGGGCTCTTTCAGGCAACAGTGTTTGGGGGTGTAACGTACAACTTTTGGCAAGAGGTATCAAGGAGTTTAGAAGTTTCCATACTCTTTATCCAAGTAATATTATTTTCATCATAAGCTATATCAAGATGGGTATAAGGAGTTATTTATAAAAGAAAAAACTGGAAACAGTCCAATGCCTCAATAAAAGAGAGCAAACAATTTTATCTTGGCAGCAATTAATATCTTTTTTTTAACATCTTTATTGGAGTATAATTGCTTGACAACGGTGTGTTTGTTTCTGCTTTATAACAAAGTGAATCAGCTCTACGTATACATATATCCCCATATCCCCTCCCTCTTGCATCTCCCTCCCACCCTCCCTACCCCACCCCTCTAGGTGGTCACAAAGCACCGAGCTGATCTCCCTGTGCTATGCGGCTGCTTCCCACTAGCTATCTATTTTACATTTGGTAGTGTATATAAGTCCATGCCGCTCTCTCACTTCGTCCCAGCTTATCTTTTAAAGTATGTTCTAAAAACGGAAAATGCTCATCTTAAGATTAAAAAATAAAAATAATCATATTAAACAGGTTAGTTCTAATTACCTGCTAAGTCCAGCAAAACCTCTGGCATATGGTAGATGTTCAATAAATATTTGCTGACTGTATGAATAAATATTATTATTCTCATATATTTGGGTCCTGTAGCCTAGCTCTCTTTTAAAATATATGTATTTAGAAATATTAACAAAAAAAGGATTTTTTTTTTAATGTTTCGAAGTTCCAGATGCTTGCTACCCCTAGAATATGGGCAACCCCAAATTCTAATCAGGGATTGCACCAATGTTTGCAACAGAGGTTTTACCTATATCCGTTTAGCTCTAAGAGTTCTCTAGCCAGATTTGGTAATGAATTCAGTTGATTTTTATCCTTAAGTACCATTTCAGAGATAGTACCTCTATTAAAAAGTAGTAACTCTCACATTGATAAGTAGCTTAATTAAAGAAACTAATATTTAAAGGAACTTTCTATCCTTTAGTAAATCCTAAAGATGTGACTAGCTGACATGTATCTCAAAAGTTTGATTTAAAAATATTAGATTGTTTTTGTCCTATACCTACTTTTCTTCTTGTACGATAACTAACTCACACCCTAAGAGAATTCTGAATGTATTCTGAGAAACCAAATGTTGGTTATCATGTAAAAATGATTTTCCTAAACTATGACACCAATAACTAACGTTTATTGAATGCCATAATAATAAACATTTTACATGAATCTCCTTTAATCAATTAATGGACAAATTCTCAGCTGTATCCTTAACTCAGTGGCTGGCTAGACACTTCTCTGGTTTAGTCACTGATTTTTAAACTGTGTTCAACCGGCACTAAAGGCCATGGCTCCCGAACCTGGCTGGAAATCAGAATCAGCTAGGGCTGCTTTCAAAAACACAAATTCTCAAAGCCTACTAAGGTCTACTGAATTTGGATCTCTAAATTTTTTTTTTAATGCAAGCTTAATATGATGGTAATACAATCATGATGATAACATAACCCAAACAACCAATGGCGTTTGGGAACTGCTGCCCTAAAAAAGTTCCATGGTGACCTTAGAGACCACCCAGAGTGTAACCCCACATGCTGCCCCAAAATGTTCACCAACCAAAGCAGCCCCACTTTTGTCTGTTTTATATAATGGGGGGTCCAAGTCAGATTTGGGCTTGGAGAAGGAGTAAAATGAGTTCTGTTACTTTCTCTTTTTAACCAGTTTACTACCAGATATCATCCGCTATAGCTTTAGATCAGTAAACAGTGCTTCTGATTGACTTTTAATCACTCCTTGTTTGTCTCCCTTCTCCATGATAAAAAAAAAGGAACACAGGGGGCTTCCCTGGTGGCGCAGTGGTTGAGAGTCCGCCTGCCGATGCAGGGGACACGGGTTCGTGCCCCGGTCCGCGAAGATCCCACATGCCGCGGAGCGGCTGGGCCCGTGAGCCGTGACCACTGGGCCTGCGCGTCCGGAGCCTGTGCTCCGCAACGGGAGAGGCCACAACAGTGAGAGGCCCGCGTACCGCAAAAAAAAAAAAAAAAAAAATTAAAAATGTGAAAAGCAGATCTTAAAGAGATATACCTTCTTTCCCATTTTCATTGCAACATTATTCACAATAGCCAAGATATGAAAATAACCTAAGTATCCACCAAGAAATGAATAAATAGATAAATAAAGAAGATGTGGTATGTATATATATGTATATATAGATATATATACACAATGGAGTATTATTCAGCCATGAGAAAGAAGGAAATCCTGTCATTTGTGACAACATAGATAGAATTTGAGGGCATTATGCCAGGTGGAATAAGTCAGACAGAAAGACAGATACTGTATGATATCACTTATATGCGGAATCTAAAAAGCTCATAGAAACTGAGCCTAGAATGGTGGTTACCAGGAGCTTAAGGAGTGGGGAAAATGGGGAGGTACTGGTCAAAGGGTACAAACTGCCAGTTATAAGACAAATAAGTTCTGAGGATCTAATGCACAACATGGTAATTATAGTTAAAAAAACTGTATTACATACTTGAAAATTGCTACAACAACAGATCGTAAATGTTCTCACCACAAAAAAGAAATGGTAATTATGAGAAGTGAAAGAGATGTCAGCTAACACTACAGCAGTAACCACTTTGCAATATATAAGTGCATCAAATCAACAAGTTGTACACCTTAAACTTACATAATGTCATGTCAAATTATATCTCAATAAATCTGGAAAAAAAACTAAAGTGTACATACATGTGTGTGCATGTGCGTATATATATACATGCACTCCTCATTATTCTAATTATATGTGTGTGTTTGTATATATAATACATACACTCCTAATTGTTCTAAAACATTTTCTTCACTATGAAAAAGTTAATAGGACTTCTATATTAATATCTATATATGTACATATATGTGCATATATGTGTATATATGTATACATTGCATGTATATATATACATATATGCATATACTATATATACATACATGCATATATATACATGCACTCCTAATTATTCTAAAACATTTTCTTCATTACGAAAAAGTTAATAAGAGTTCTATATTAATCTGTTATTTCAATTATTATAACATTTGCTGAATGAATAAATAATATAGCAAAGCTATAAAAAATGGATTACAAAAGAGAAAGAAAAAGTTTAATGTTATTGAGGAAGCAACTTTATGCTTTAATACTAATAAATATTTTTAAATGTAGGAATATGAAACTTGAAGCTAAGCTTTGTTATAAGAATACAACTACCTTAAGAGTGTATAAAATTACAAAAAGTATTAGCAAGGATCAAGAGAAAAAGAAAATTATCGAAGAAACAAAATACAGAGTGAATCAAGGAGACCTGGTAATTTTTAGATTATAAACTGAAAATACATCTGTTAATTTTAGAAGTGTCCAACACCATTAAAGACAAGGTGGCAGGCAGCAAGCATACCAAAAAGCACAATATTATTAAGAAAAAATACTTCCAGATTTAAATTTGGTATAGATTCATGTCAAACTAACATAACTCTGAAACCAAAAATTAAGCAGAATGAGAGTTATAATTGTAGTACACAGCTAAGAATACTAACAAAACAAAAACTATATGATATATGAAACATGCTTATTTTGCTGCTCAAGTCACTCCCAGGAGTACAAACCTTCTCTAACAACAAAGCAATATTCTTCAAGCATTCGGGTTATTAGTCAATTTTTTAAGAAATCTAACTTACCGCGTACCATCTGCTTTCCAGCTTACTTTATATGGCTTCTGCTCCAAAAGTTTAATATTTTGCTTGTCCATGGAAATAGGCTGTGCTCCAGGGAATCCAGACCTTAAAGAAGAACACTATATTACTATTATGGCTGGTGTCCATACAAAGCAATACATGCCTTAAACCAAGCTCACCTGAATCACACATTTAGCACAATGTTTTCCCTATCATGAGATTAATGTCAATTGGAATAATATCAGCTTTCACAAAAATGCTACCAAAAGGTTATCATTTTCTGGACATTTTAGAACTCAAGTTAACAGGATCATAACTGCCACTGCAAACTATGACTATCGGACTAATTTTTAAATATTAATACACATGATCTAAACAGTAAAGCACATACTGTTTACAAGTCTTTGTATATCTACAAGTCTTTTACTTCAGGAAGAAGTTTAAATCTTGCCTTGACTATCTTACATTGCTCTAGACCCCATATTCCTCCATCACGACACTGCCAGCTTGGCATAACTTTGCAGGGTTAGCAAGTTTCTCCTCAAAAGATACCCAGAAGCGACAGAACAGGAGAAATTCAGGTCGAGATTAAAGTACACTGACAAGGGTTTAACAGAATACTAAAACTGATAGCACTTCATCATTTACATTTTTTAGTTAAAATTATTTCTAGTTTATTGATCTGTATGTATACCAGTCCAAAAGTTCTTTATATTAGGAATTTTTAACAATAATCCTGTTTCATCATGTTCCAGCTGTATTACAATTTTCTGCCACAGATAGCAATGATCAACAGAAATGACCATAGACCAAGACCTGAATGCAACGAGCAGTGAACTCTCTCTTGAATCCTCTCCCATGAAATGTCTGACAAATATCTTCAAGTCATGGTAAGGGGCAGAGCATATTTAAAGCTGATTCTCCCAGGTTTCTGATGACAGAAAAACTGGAAAATGAGGCACATTCAAGTTTCACCTCTTCTCTCTTAATAAAATGATAAGGGCAACTAAAACATTAATCAGCAACAGTGGGACTTCCCTTGTGGGGCGGTGGTTAAGAATCCGCCTGCCAATGCAGTGGACACGGGTTCGAGCCCTGATCCCACATGCCGCGGAGCAACTAAGCCCGTGCACCACAGCTACTAAGCCTGCGCCTACAGCTACTAAGCCTGAGCTCTAGAGCCCACAAGCCAAAACTACTGAGCCTGCATGCCACAACTTCTGAAGCCCGTGCTCCGCAACGAGAAGCCACCACAATGAGAAGCCCGCACGCCACAACGAAGAGCCCCCACTCGCTCCAAGTAGAGAGAGCCTGCGCACAGCAACAAAGACCCAATGTAGCCAAAAAATAACAATAATATATATTTTTTAATAATAATAAAAAAATCAGCAACAGTAGAATCAATCTCACAAAACAAATACCAGAAAGTGACAACAGTAGTTTTCTATTCCATTAGGAAGACATGTGAGTCATCTAATTTTGACTCAAAAGTCTGGTTATTACACTGTTTATCTTGAGAAAAATCTGATAAACTCTTGCTTAACATGTTTTTAAGAACTCTATGTAAACACAGAAACTTCAAGGAGCAAAGAAGCTATGACACTGTTTGCATTAACGTTAAGTATTGCAGAATAAGAATAAATTTTATTTAACACTTTAATTAATATTGAAAATGTTTATTACCCTTCCCAGCCACAGAATTGATGACACTTCTGTTGTACCTCTCCTAACTTTGGTTGAGTTGTTACTTGAGTTACACCTTTAACAGTTACGCCTTCCAAAAAAATAGCACCCTGAAAATAAAAGGAAAAGAAAAATACATTAGAGTTCAAATCCATTTACAAAGACCAGACTGAAAGATACATTTATTTTCAGAAATCTGAGCAAATACATGCAACAAATGGTCTGCTACAGGAGGTTCTACAAACTCCCCTGGGATTGTACACTAGTTTTCCTTAATCCAGCATATGATTTTCAATGTACATATACAGGCCAGTGTCTATATCATGCTGTCAAAGCATCCATGGGTACTACTCAGTAATCATAACAGCAATAATATCTTACCTACCATTTACTCAGAGCCAGGCAAAGTATGCGGCATTTTACAAACAGTTTCTCTAATCCTTATGACAATTCTGAAAAGTACATGCATTATATTTATTTCACAAATGACTAAATGAGGCATAAAGATTTTATGTAATTTATTCAAGTGGTAAAAACAGAATTTGAACTGAGGTCTATACTATACCATTCACCAATGATTCTCCATTCACCAATGAGTCTCATTTGGGGAAGGGGGTGAGAAGTTGTGTCACTGATGGAGTTTGGATTTTGAGATAAAAACCTACAATATGTACCTTTGTAAACTAGAATAAGAGTATAACAGTAGACAAAACAGCTAAGCTACAGTCATTGGATGTATCAACATAAAAACTAAATATTACTCATCACTGAATTTTTAATCTAAATTCTTTAACTCGGAACTACATTAAATGTCCTATTGTATTTCACCCATTTCACAGCAAGTATATTTTTAGAATATCACAGAGAAGTGAAGCAGATGGAGAATTTATATATCAAATAATAAAGAACACCCCTGGAAATTTTAAAGACTAAAAAAATAGTCTTGATTCAATTACTTTGAGACCCATAAGAGGGTTGGCATTAGTCTCAAGAAATATCTATAAAACAACTCTAGCTGTTAACGTAATTCGGGAATAAAAAATAGGGTCTGCAAGCTACAATGATGAACATTCTGGCAAAGATTTGGCAAACTGAACTAGCTGGGAAGGAAAAAAAAAAAAAGAACACAATACTTAGTCCACATACATCCCTGTCAAATTTAGAAGAGTCCTAAAGTCAATCCAGCAGACTATTTTTTGCCCCTAATTCTGAATCATATTTTACAGTTATCTAAAATGTCATCTACCTTGTTTTCCTTAAAGAGAGGTTCCATAAGCCAAAGTATCAAAGAATACCATTCCTCTCCTATTACACCATAACCTCTCTTTATCAGCCAATGAAATTCCTGTTTTAGAACCATTTCTACCATTAAATATAATAACTAAAGAAAATTTTCAAAGGAAAGCTTAACCAGGTGGATAAGTTTTTTTAACATATTTAGTAACTGAGATACTCATAACTTCAATATCCTGATGAAATTACATCTTGTATATACTAATTAAAAAAAGAAAGCGTTATCTTTATTCTGAAGGTACTAATAGCACAGAATTTTTTTTAAGTTTTACCAATAACCTTCCCTGTAAACTCAACCTTTTTCATGAACACTCTGTACCCCATGTCTTAACTAGAAGCTAGCTCTGCACCAAGAAGACCACTCACTTTTCTCTTAAGTGAAAGCTACTCATTCTCCTACTGCCCAAGTCCCATGGTAGTAGTGTAAACAATTCTCTTATATCCTCACTGCTTTCCCGGCCTCTTTCAAAAGTTCCTCTTCCATTCAGACTCATTCAGCTACATCACTCAGCTAGATGTCAGGTAGAGCAAACATCCACTGTGGTTGGTTGCACAACGGCTCTCTTTGTGGATGGGATGCCTTCCCCACCCACAAGCCATATTACATGACATGAAAGATAACATGCCACTCCAGCCAAAGTTGATGGGAGCATGAGTGAAACCCTAACTCTATCTGAACCTATCAGGTTCTCTCTTCTGGTAACCTGGAATTTGGACCCAGAAAATCTCCGCATGTGGCGAAAATTATAACACATAAGCTTAGACATAGGACATTAAATATCCCTCGTAAACAAAGAATCAGAAATCTCCCAGGTAAACAAGGAATCAGCTATATTCCTGCGCTTGAGCTGCACCCATTTACTCATAGTAAATTCCTCTTATTACTTAAGCTAGTTTGAGTTAGTTTCTGTTACTTGCAACCAGATAATCTAAATTAATAAAATGCTCTATCCTTCATATATTGACCTCTGGTCACTTCCGCACATTCATCAAAACCATCAGTATTTCTCACCATGCTAACTTCTGTCATTATATTGGTAACATTAACATCCATTGAGACAATCTGACCCATCATACAACCTAAGCTTCACAGTTCTGTAATTTCTTTTTTTTTTTTTTTTTTTTTTTTTGCGGTACGCGGGTCTCCCTCTGTTGTGGCCTCTCCCATTGCGGAGCACAGGCTCCGGACGCACAGGCTCAGCGGCCATGGCTCACGGGCCCAGGCGCTCCGCGGCATGTGGGATCCTCCCAGACTGGGGCACGAACCCACGTCCCCTGCAATGGCAGGTGGACTCTCAACCACTGCGCCACCAGGGAAGCCCTGTAATTTCTTTTTTAATGATCCTCTCATCTGTGCTTAACTTGAACAGCCTGCTCCATGGCCATATCATCCTCATTCCAGACTGCTCCACCTTTTGATTCATCAACTCAACTTACATTGACTGGGTACCCACAACATTCTAAAACAATATGCTCTTCTGACCTCTTTCATTAAACAGCTTAACTCTTTTACTCTCACTAAGCTCACTTTTCAATTTCACCAAGACTAACGATCCTTCACTCCTCCCTTTCCAGTCTAACAGCTCCCCCATCCTGACCTTACTTCCTATTCAACCTAGATCCTATCACTGATTACTTCAATTACCCTTCACCTGATATCCTCTGTACTCTTTACCCTCTGATCCTTCCATCACACCCATACTAAATATAGCCGACCTTGTATCAACCCACCATTAATCTCCACTTCCACACACAGGCAGCTGAAATTTACTGAGGAAAAATCACAACCTCAGGGCTAAGGATGAGATTTCCCTCCTCTTGCTGAAGACCTATTTCTCTATCTGCTCTTGAACTTCATTCCCTTTAATCTCCTCAGAAATTGCTGTATCATTAATTCCTCTAACATTTCATTTATTTTCAACTTCACTGATTCCACTAGCTCCTTATCCTCAAGTAATAGATATGCGTGAGTTTATTCCATACTAAAAAGCCTTTTCTGAATATGTCTGCATCAAGCAATCACCCTTAGTTACCCTTTTTGCTCATAACCAAACTACTTGAATAGCCTGTACCAGTGTGCAGGTAAGAGTTAACATAATAGGACTGCTTGCAAGGTTGGCCCCTGGATGGCATCTGGGAACATGACTCCCAGTGTTCTCAGTCAGCTGATAAGGCTGGTTCATCACGCCTAAACTATTTGTACAGGCAATAGTTTACGCTGAACAAATGTTTTCCTTCTGGGATTCTGGAATATTGATACACGCTAGGCACAAGCTGCCTACATGACCAACCATGAATAAAAACCTTGGGCACTGAGACTCTAACGAGCTTTCCTAGACAGAAACATCACACATGCGCTGATGCATTTCCATTGCTGTGGGAAGAGAGAGCTCTGTACGACCCCCCGTGGGAAGGAGAGAGCATAAGGAAGCCTGCACGTGGACTCTTCAAAACTCCACTTGTCTTTCGAAACTCCACTTGTCTTATGATCCAGCAGGATATCCTTAGTATACCGCTGCGTTAAATCTTAGCTGTGAGTACAACTATATGCTGAATCCTAGAGAATCTCCAAAAGCAGAGGTGGTAATGAGGACCCCTAACACAACTGTGTCCTTTTTCTCACCTCCCATCAGCTGCTCAAAATCACTAGTCTGACCTGGCCCTGCTGTACCACAGAAAATTATCCTCAGATGGACACTTCATATCCTTACTGTATTCATCCCCTCTATGACTTTTCATACTATTAAATCATCCATATAGATCACTACAAAACTCTAAACTATTTTTCATATTTCTTTGTCTTCTTGTGCTACATCCAGGAAGAATTTCTTAGCTAGATCTTCCAGCTTGATAATTTCCTCCACAGCTAACTTCAGTCTGCTATCCAACCCACCTACTGACATTTTTCTTTATTATTATCATTTCTAAGGTCTCTAACTGGTTCTTCTTCATAATAGCTTGCCATTATTTTATGGATTGATATCCTCTCTTGTCTTCTAAAGAAATGTTCTGTTTGCTTTTTATAAACTATTCTCTTCGGTGCTAGCCAAAAAGAATGAGGTAGTTCTGTATGTACTAGGAAAAGAGAAAACTTCACTTCTTACCCTATATACTTCTAGATGTTCACATTTTTATTTTACAAAGAAAATTCATCTGTATGTCACTTGTGTACACTTTTAAAGAGACAGATAGGTAAGTAATTGTGGAGAAATTCTTTTAAGATAACAAAAATGCCAGTGGTAGGGTAAAAGTTGAAGGATTATTTGTTTTCAAATTTTCTTTAATGTCAGTATATTATTTTCATAAATAAAAACATATTTAATAATTTTAGTATTTACTAGTTATGATTTGAAAAGAGGAGAAACCTACCAAAATGCATAAAGCTTCAGAATTTTCTTTTTTCATAACTCTACCTTTGGAAGTATAAGCTCAAATATTCTTGAAAATTACCATTGCATTGTCAGTCAGAAATCAAATCTAACTACTTTCTCCAAAAACAAAGAAGGTAAGCATTCTGCTTTTGGCAATGGCAGACTAGTTTATTTAGACAAATTTTGCAGCCATGAGAAATGCCAGATAAAAATGTTAAAAGCACCTGTTTTACGATATCAGAGAATTAGAAAGGCAGTAAGGACCTGAAGGGCCAAGAACTCAGAAGGAAGGGAAGCCCTGAGAGATGAGACAGACATCTGGCATAGCTTTTCTCCTCTAGGATTTTCCTCTAAAGGTACTGTTTCCAAAATGGTAGCTGAGAGGCTACAAAACTGAACAGAACTTTCAGCATTTATCACAAGAATGGGAAAACAAAAATTGGAGTTCAGGTCACCAAGGAGAGGGGTCCTGCTTAATGCTCCAGGATTTCAGTTAGAATTCCCAAGGGGCCACACTACAAAACTGGGGTGAATCAAAAACAGACCAGCCCCCCAAAACTAAAGCCTAGCTTCTAAACAGTTCAATTCTTGACTGAGTTAAGATGTTCTATTCCTAATCCTGTGTAGGAACAAAGGTAAATCTTCTCTGAAGGAAGAAAACAGCATGCAGAACCTTAAATTATTTCCACAATTTTTCATACATAATGTCTAGTAAGCAGAAATACCCAGGTATTTAAAACAAAAACAAAACAAAAAAAAACCTACAGTTGACTAGAAATCAAATGAATACAAGAAGAAAAACTAAAAAAAGGATCCAGAGGGTATCCACATACTAGAGTTATCTGACATAGGCTTTAAAATAGGCTTAATAGGGAGTCCCTAGCAGTCTGGTGGTTAGGACTCGGTGTTTTCACTGCCATGGCCCAGGTTCAATCTCTGGTCAGAGAACTAAGATCCCACAAGCCACATGGCCAAAAGATTTAAAAATAAAACAAAATAAAATAGCCTTAATAAATTCAAAAACCTAAATGACAAGATGCAGAATTCCAGCAGAGAACTGAAAGTTACTTTAATACTCAAACTGAAATTCCAGAAGTGAAAGTAAAATAACTGAAATTAAGTACTCAGTGGATGATTTTAACAGCAGCTTAGACAAAGCTACAGAGAGAATTAATACACTGGAAGATAGGTCAGAAAAAAAATAACCAGACTGAAAAAAATGAAACAAAAAAGTGGAGAATATAGAAAAGAACATATGAGACATTTTAAAAAATAATAATACTTAAAAGGTCTATTGAGTAGAAGGAGAAAGGAGAAAGAATGAATCTAAAACAATATTTGAAGAGATAATGGTCAAGAATTGTCTAAAACTGATTTAAAAATCTAATCATAACTTCAAGAATCACTGTAAGTAGGAAGCAGGAAAAATACAAAGAAAACCACAGGTAGAAACATCATAGTAAAACTGTTGAAAATCAAAACCAAAAAGAAATTCTCTTCAAAGAAGTAACTTCTCAACAGAAATGAATTATGGAATAATATCTTCAACATATCAACCCAGAATTCTAGAATCTGGATTTTGAAGAACAACTGTTCTTAAAATCATGGGGTATATAAAGACATTTTCACACAAATGCTGAAACAATGTGTCACAGCAGATCCACATTAAAGAAAATACTGAAGAGAGTGCTTCAGTTAGAAGGAAAACTATGCAAATGGAACCACAAAAATACACAAAGAAATGAAGAGCACCAGAAAGGACAAATATGTGGGTATAGCTAATGAATATTAACCATATAATGATGATGATGATGATGATGTCTTATGGGATTTAAAGTATAGAGAGAATCAAAATACACAATACCAAAAGGGCAGTAAGAGATGAATGGACTCAAAAGTTCTTGGATTCTTGCATTATCTATAAAGTGGCAAAAGTACTAACATTTACCAGACTTCAACAGTCAAAGATGCATACTGAAATATTGGGTAACCACTAAAAAAACAGTAAAGGAATGTATAACAAGCATGGGTTGGGGTGACAGAAGGGTAAAAATAATTAAGCATAAAGAAGGCAAGAGGACTTCCCTGGTGGTGCAGTGGTTAAGAATCTGCCTGCCAATGCAGGGGACACGGGTTCAATCCCTGGTCCAGGAAGATCCCACATGCCGCTGAGCAACTAAGCCTGTGAGCCGCAACTACTGAGCCTGCGCTCTAGAGCCGGCGAGCCACAACTACTGAAGCTCGTGCGCCTAGAGCCCGTGTTCCGCAACAAGAGAAGCCACCACAATAAGAGGCCTGCGCACAGCAATGAAGACCCAATGACGAAGACCCAACGCAGGCAAAAATTAATTAATTAATTATTTTTTTAAGGCAAGAAAGGAAGATAAAAAGGACCATACCACAAGTGGGATAAACAAAATCAAACAAAAAAAAACAAATAGTGAGATAGTAAGTTTAAATTATATCAGTAAAATAAATGTACATAGACTAAATATTCCAATAAGGCAAAAACTGATGACTAGGTAAACAAAACCCAGCAACATGATGCTTATAAGAGTCATACCTTAAATAAAGGATTAATAAAGGCTGAAAGTAAAAAGATAGATACAAGGTCTTCCATACAAACACTATCCAAAACAACACTTGTACTACCATATAAATATCAGATCTTTTACAATGCTAAAAGTTAAGACATTGTAAAGATAAAATAATCTTTTATACATATTTGTATAAACCAAATATCACCTCAAAATATATAAAGCAGGGCTTCCCTGGTGGCGCAGTGGTTGAGAGTCCGCCTACCGATGCAAGGGACACGGGTTCGTGCCCCGGTCCGGGAAGATTGCACATGCCGCGGAGCGGCTGGGCCCGTGAGCCATGGTCGCTGAGCCTGCGCGTCCGGAGCCTGTGCTCCGCAACGGGAGAGGCCACAACAGTGAGAGGCCCGCGTACAACAAAAAAAAAAGTATATATATATATATATATATAAAGCAAAATCTAACAGAACTACAAGGAGAAATAGGTAAATCCACAATCACAGTGGGGAATTTTTAAACACCCCTCTTAGTAACTGACAAAACAAACCAGGAGAAACTAGGTTTGGGATTTTATTTTATATGTCATTTATTCCCCTAAAGAAACATGCTCTTCTTAGCTAGTTTCCTTTTAATGCTGCTGGAGCTCATTTGCAATTATAGGGATTTAATGGTGCTTAAGTTTATAAAATAAATGTCATTTTTAAGATACCTTCTGATGGCAAAGAAAAATAAATGCTGCAAACTTGACCCTATTTTGTAAAAACAGTAATGTTTGTTTTAAACTCTTTTACACATTCAAATACTAGATCATAATTCAAAAATACATTAAGCGTATGCTCATGATTAATGTTATTCTTAAAAAATACAGTTGAATTCCCTCACAGAAGTGATAAGAGGGTAATCATCTATATGTCATATTATGCTATTAGACTTTCTTTAGAATGTGATTCTTATTTTTCTAGGTATGTGATTCAGTAATTTCAGATATCTAAGTCCAGAAAATGAGTTAGAGTAAAAAACTAAGTTATTTTTGAAATTATTTCTATGTTTCAAAACAATTTACACTTTCAGTAGCCACTGAGTCTTGAAGTTTGAAATGTGCAAATACATATTGAAACAATGTTTTTCGAACAAGAGACTTTTTTTTTAAGCCCTAAATAACTGTATTTTATTATTTACATAAAACAAGGAATTTTCTTCCTTGCCTGTCAGTCAATGCATACTAATAAATGAGTTGTGGGATTTACTGCTCAACCATGATATCTCACACACCTTAATTATTACCTTTATGAACAATTAATTACCGCCACACTTTCCCTGATTTTACCCTTTGGCCTACACCATCTACTTGTGTATGTACAAGTACAACCAGCAATCTTCTTCTCAACATCTCTCCTGTCCTCCCGAGAAAAGAAGGTAATGCCTAATGTTTTTTCTTAGGCCTTTTATTTCTAGAAGATTAACAGGAGTTGGCTATAGAATAAATAAGAATCTTCTGAGTTCAACTTTACAGAAAAATATGAAAACACCACCCATGGAAAGGAGCAGAATTCATATGCAAAGTTATTTTAACTATGGGACAATTTTGTAAAGCATCAGTAAAAATTTTCACTCCATATTTAGTTAGAATCTCACAACAGTTTGCAAAGAAACAATAAATTCTCAATCTAACATCTAAGAGTTCTTTGGTTTACCTAAGAAACAAAAACAGGATGAATTTATATAACTGAAACTTTTCTTATAGAAAAGGCAAAGATCCATGGCTATTAAGAGTCTTTGGAAATAACCAGAATGAAATAATCTAACAAATCTAGCTGAACAAACATAGTTAACATTCCATTTGCATAAGTCTCAATGAAGCTGTAGAAGAAAAGGTAAAGACTATAATAGTATTTTTAAACATTACCAGTTTTAAACGTTCTTTTCTCCTTTTGCCAAAGGAGGCACTTGACCCAGGTTCTGATTCCTTTTTTCCATCCTCGTCCTCATCTTCGTCTTCATCATCCTCAAAACACCAATCTGGCAATAGAGGTGGGGGTGGTGCTTCCTCTATATCACCATAGCGACGAAAAAGTTCTTTCAAATAATCACCCTTATAAATTCCTGGTGGTCTGGCTTGAGCAAAAGTAGCAACTGCTGCTTCAATACTATGGAAAATAAACATCATGCAATTTCCTCACTACTCTCCATTTATGCAGATTTATCAAAATTCACTTGTTACATTTAAGGCAATTATACAAAGCATAATAGAGGTTTTCTAAAATGGACAAATCACAGTCCCCACGCTCAAGGCATTCAATCTATTAAGAGACAAATTCATTCTGAAACATTTTTAACATAAGTACATGGGAATTTCCAAAACTCTAGAGGTAAACTGCAATGAGTGTATAGACGATACTGGGTACAGTCTGTAAGGAATTTAAGTAAACCCTTGAAGTTTGAGGTCTGACTCTCAGCGAAAACATCAAAGAAATGTGAATAGCAATATGAAAAGAGAGTAAAAGCATGCTGGTTCTTCAGGAACTTTCAACACACCCAGGCATTAAGAGTACAGGTCATCAGAGAGAGGCTAAGCATAGGCTGAGTCTGACATAGGAGTCTGTATCGTGTAGCATTACTGTGTAGAGCATCTGAAAGGCCAGAAAGGCAGGGCTAGAAGTGCATGCAGTAGAGAACCCCCAAGGATGAATGAACAGGAAAACATACAATCACATGTGTACTTCAGCTGATTATATTCAGAGAAGGATCTACTGCGTGAAAGGCTTTGTAAACAAAAGTAAAGACCTTCAAAGTAAATGAGGAAATTCAGTTAGTAATATCCCATTCTCTAATCTCTCAGAATCTAAAAAGACACTTTACAAATAACAGCTGCTCAGAAAGACATGCTTATTGGTTTAAACAGAATAACTCTGTCCCCCAAAATACCTTTTCTGTATAGCATTTAAGTTTTTCCTAGTACTCAATAGGTATTTTTCAAAGGTACTATTAAAAATGAAAAGAAAAACAATAGTAACCTCCAAGGTGAAAACGTACACAAAATATTGGGAGAACTTGTCTCTGATAATTCTGTAAGATGTGAAAAAAAATCTGGAAAAGAAAATGCATGGTATATGGGATCCATAAGCACTCAAAAGTGCTACTTAGTAGAAAACACCAGGTAATGAATGGTGCTCGAAAGATTAACCAAATCTAAAATGAGAACCAATTGAGTCAATCATATTACTCATGACTTCACCAAAAACCTGGCAATATAAAATGCTATAACTGAAAAAGCAATAAAAAATTTTTATCAATTACTAAATATGTCATTATAACAAGAAACAAATACCTCCAATCCATTTTCTCCACCAAGAAGGCACATATGAGGAAACCAGTGCGATTGAAACCATGGGTACAATGAACACCTAAAAAATAAAACAATTTTGATTTAATAAATCACTTCAGAGGCTACGTTTTACTTTAAAACCCCAACCTGCAATCAAAACATTTCAATCATTTTATAAAATACATTTTTAAAGCTTGGCCTTCTTTTATAACTATTAAACCTGTCAGCTTAAATTGCTTAGAAAATAACTTATAGCACTAGCTATAAGTTTAAATATAACATATACTGATTTATTAGTTACAACTGTTTCTAAGGTCTAAAGTTTTATTTTAAAACTAAAAGATTCCAAGCATTTTAAATAAGGAGGTATTTCATCAAACACACAACTCTAAAGAACATAGGCGCACGCACACACACATGCACGCGAGACACTTCACTAGATACGGAAAATAACAAACTGACGGATACACGGTACAATAAAAACAAAGTTCTCTAGAAATCAACTGACTGTATCTTTACATTAGCTTGTAATCTTCCAAAATAAACTTTTAGAAGAAAAGCCTGCTGAGAAAAAGACATTTATTTTTGTTAAGCTTTTTTTCAGGACATATTCAAGATCAGTGTGGTCCTGCCTCTATATTCTGAAATGCTGCAAATGAGTTTCATAAATTCTAAAACTGACTGCATTTTCAAGTCATTTTAACTACTTTGAAAAGTAATAAAGACAGCTTGGTGTACATTATTAAATGATCACGCTGTAGAGAACCCACTTCAATGGCAGCTCAATGTAAAGTAGAGACGGAGCATCAATGAAGCAAGAAAACTAGTAAGGAAGCCATCCCAGTAATTTATGGAAGAAACATTTAAGGTAGAATGTGCAATCTGAGGGGTGAATAACTGTCAACACTGAGAGTTTGGTTTCTGACTTGGGTGACTATTTGGGCAATGGCCCCCTTTACCAGGTAAGGAAGTACAGGCGTTTACATCAGTCTTTCGGGCAAGGCAATGAGTACAGCTGGACATGCTGAGTTTAAGGTTCTTATGAGACTTACAAATATTTGGAAATAAGGGTAAAGAGCTTCACAGAGAGATCTAGCTGGAGTTGTGGATTCAAGAATAATCAGCATATAGTCACTACAGAAGCAGTCTGTGGTGTGGGCAAAATCACTGAGAATGGGTAAGTATCAACAGAACAAGAGAAGATAATTAAGGATGGAATCTGAGGAAAACTAACCTTTCAAGAATAAGTTGGCGGATGGAAGGGCATAAAAAACGACTAAGAATGAACAATCATGGGGTCGAGAAAACAAAGAGTGCATGAACACTGGGTCATGTTCACCAGGAAAAGAGGAAGTTCCAAGACAGGAGTGTTCAACTGTTTAAATGTCACAAAATGATTAGAACTGAAAGTCACTATTTGTTTAAGACTGCAGAGGGAGGACTCCAGATCGCAGTGATGTGAATGAAAATAAATGGATTCAAGTATCAATCTTTTGGAAAGTTGACTGGGAAGGAGAAGGGGAATATAAAACAGAAAGGTGTGGGGGTTTTTTGGAGGTAGGGGTAATATTTTAATATAAGAGGCTTGGGTATATTTACAGGCTGAAAAGGACCTGGTTAAATCACAGAGACTGAAATAGAGAACAATGATATAACTGAAATGAAGTTTCTGAAAAGAGATAAAAAATAAAGAGATCAGCCTTGAACAGAAAAAGTTACCCCTTAGAAATAATTGCTATAATCATGAAACTCTATAAGTTCATCATCTCCAGTGCTTTGTTAAGAAAACGTGCCTCGAAAGTTACACAAAGATGTCAGCTGTAAATAGACATTTTTATTCAACATAAATCTTAACCCAACATGTAAATTTCCTTTCTACTTTATATTTGAGACCAATTTAAGCAACAAATACTCTAAAAATGTTTCTCATCTACACCACTACTATTTTTGCATCTAATTTTTACTCTAGCAAGATTAACTAAATATTTTTATGAATAGGAAATGTAAGAATAATTGCCAATTAAGTGATTAAGTCATGCCATGATATGCAATTTAAGAAAGTACCAGTGCTCATTATTCAACATAGTTTTGGAAGTTTTAGCCACAGCAATCAGAGAAGTAAAAGAAATAAAAGGAATTCAAATTGGAAAATAAGAAGTAAAGCTGTCACTGTTTGCAGATGACATGATACTGTAATACACAGAGAATCCTAAAGATTCTACCAAAAAACTACTAGAGCTAATCAATGAATTTGGTAAAGTAGAAGGATACAAAATTAATGCACAGAAATCACTTGCATTCCTATACACTAACAATGAAAAATCTGAAAGAGAAATTAAGGAAACACTCCCATTTACCACTGCAACAAAAAGAATACCTAGGAATAAACCTACCTAAGGAGACAAAAGACCTGTATGCAGAAAACTATAAGACACTGATGAAAGAAATTAAAAAGGATACAGAGAAATGGAGAGAGATACCATGTTTTTGGATTGGAAGAATCAACACTGTGAAAATGACTATATGATCCAAAGCAATCTACAGATTCAATGCAATCCCTCTCAAACTACCAATGGCATTTTTCACAGAACTAGAACAAAAAATTTCACAATTTGTATGGAAACACAAAAGACCCTGAATAGCCAAAGCAATCTTGAGAAAGTAAAACAGAGCTGGAGGAATCAGGTTCTCTGACTTCAGACTATACTACAAAGCTACAGTAATCAAGACAGTATGGTACTGGCACAAAAACAGAAATATAGATCAATGGATCAGGAAAGAAAACCCAAGGATAAACCCATGCCCATATGGTCACCTGATCTTTGATAAAGGAGGCAAGAATATACAATGGGCCACAACTACTAAGCCCGCAAGCCACAACTACTGAAGCCCACACACCTAAAGCCCATGTTCCACAACAAGAGAAGCCACTGCAATGAGAAGCCTGCGCACTGCAAAGAAGAGTCGCCCCTGCTCTCTGCAATTAGAGAAAGCCCACGCGCAGCAACAAAGACCCAATGCAGCCAAAAATAAATCAATCAACTAATTTAAAAAAAGAACTTATTATGTGCCAAGTTATTATAAATATTTTTATTTAATCAAGAGAAATGTTTTTTACCAAAATACACGTGTGCTACTCAGGAAAATATATATTCACAAATCTGGCCCATGTATTTATAATTAGAAACACCTAAAGTAATTAGAGGCATTAGTTAAGCTACACATCTATTATATGTAGTCCACCATTTACCAAGAAATCAGCCATTTCTCTTTTAACACAAAACAGACTTTTTTATTTCTCCAGTCCACAAAATTCTTATCCTCAAGTTATTTCTGTACATGCAAACAAATGCACTATAGCTCCATAATCTCTTATTTGTAATTATAATTTCAAAAAAGCTCTAAAAAAGACTGATAGGGTACTATCAAAAGGATACAGAAATCAACTTGAAGGGGCTCCCATTGGCCTAGGATGGAGCAATTTGGGCATAAGAATAAATATTGACTGCAACTGATTTAAATACATCAACTATATAAAAATTCATGAGTTCATACAGATACTCCAAGAAAAGAAAGTAATCAGTCACCACTGGAGATTGGTAAGATACCAATTCATTATTCTGGAAATTAAGAAATAAGAGAATCAGACGCTTAACTTGCCTTTCCATTACAAACTGCATTTCAGGATAATCAAATTGTTGAGAATAGTTCTTTACTAAAGAAGAATTCCAGCTAATCCATGAAGAAATGAGAGAGAATCAGAAAACAATCACTGTTTTCCAACCCCTAATGAAATACTGGATGAAGGCAGCAACCATCAATGGATGATAAAATCATTAGGTAAAAGACAGATGAAAAAGTCTGTAACAGAGGAAACAAGATGGTGCCACCAGAACCCACTTAATCATCTTCGTACCCCTAAAAGCAGGACCATCAGACATTATGTGCTTCCTGATGTGGTGTGAAAGGAACCATACAACGCCAACTATGAAGTATGCTTGCCAAAATATATAAGTACGCCTCTCGATTTAACTACCAGTTTACAGGACATACAGAAGACAAAGGAAAAAGTTAACTAATACTATGAGGAAGCACTCAGGTAGACCCAGATAATGCAATATTTTATAGGACAAATGATGTGGTTTCTTCCAGCAAACTGATAGCATTAAAAAAGAGAGTGAATCAGAGAGATTTAAGAGACATAACAACAAAATGCAACATGTGGACACTATTGGAAACTGGTTTGAAAATCTAACTTAAAAAGGCATTTTTTCTATAATTGAGGAAACCTGAAAATGGACTAGGCTTTAATGACCTTAAGGAATTTCTCATTATTCTGTTTGGTACAATTGCATGGTGATTATATAAAAACCAAAAATCCTTATCAGTTAGAGATGCATACTGAAACACTTTAAGTGAAATGACATGGTACCTGTGATCTAATTTAAAATACTCAGAAAAAAATCTGTTAGGGGGAGGAGAGGAAAAATGAAAAAAAAAAAAACAAAACAGCAAAATGATAATTATTGAAGCTGAATGATGGACACATGAGGTGTCATTTCACTATTCTCCCTATTTTTGGTATGACTGAAAATTTCTACAATAAAGAAAAATTAGGAGGTACTATCTCCAGGGGAGGTAACATATGGTAAGAATTGGAAACATATGACCCCCACGGGTTTCAGATAAGGGATTATGAAGCTGTAGTTCTTCCTAAACATCAGAAAACGTCTGAGGCTTCTGTGTTTCAAGAACTTTTCATTTCCACTAAGTCTACAGTATTATCCCACAACCAGGCTAACTGCATGAACTGACAGTAAAATGATGATTTAAAAAAAAGAGTAGCTTTGAAAATAAATCTGAGTCTAACTTTTGTCATGTCACAAATGTCTACTGTTGATCACAAGTATGCTTCAGCAAGAATGCGTGCAAGGCTGATGAAAATTCCATCTCTGATACTAACACAACTAAAATATTGTAAAAGCAGACCAATATTTTCTGATCCTAAGAACACAAACTTGATTCTTTATTCTTTTTGTTTGAAAAGGTGTTACCAGCAACCAGCTCTAAGACCAGTTTCTGTTGTTGTCTTCAGAATATTACAATAAATAATTGCCACTACAATGCTCCAAAACTGGACAGGCCCAAAGCAAATGCTTCCACTTCAATCCTCATGAAGAGAACCCCTACCAGTGATATAAAACAAATAATATATATTAACATATATTGTAGCACAGTTCTATAATTTTTTTTTAATAACCCATAAAACACTCAATTTAGAAAATTTCCCCATCAGTTCTTCTAAGAATACAACCGGACAATTTATAACAAGGGTTGACTTGGGAGTATTAATCTTCCTGAAATCAGGATATCTGATTCCAGATGTTAAGTGTTCTTGAAGTTCTTCTTGAATTCTTCTTTACCCCTATAATGGCTTCTCTCGGATGAAAAAGGTTGTTTTTAATTGTTCAAATAAAGGTCTCAATGCTATTTTAAGCTGTTTATGTTCTGGTTGTATCCTAAATATGTGTGTATTTGTTACACATATTCATGTGAATGTGTAAATATATATACATATCACAATACCATGTCATATAGTCCCATATTATTGTTCTTCTGTTAAATAAATTGCATACTGTACAATATAAATGATCTGCTTCTATCAGAGGTTTAAGCTGTTTCCAGTTTTTTAATTACAAATGAAGATGTGATTAAATTTCTTTCTCATAAATCTTTATGTCCATCTCTGACTACTTCCTTTAAATAAATTCTTAAATGTGGCCTTGACAAGTCAAAGAGTGTGAACACTTTTAAGAATCTTGACAAATATCACCAAATTGGCCCTCCAGAGAGGGCGTACCAATTAACACTCAAATTAATAATGTATACGTACATCCACTTTATCCAAAGCTTGACATTATGATTCTTTTTTAATCTTTGCCAATTTGATGGGGGAAGGTAACAACATATATTTTAATTTGTATCTCTTGTTAACAAGTACGAATGAAAATTTTTTTCATGTTTCTTGGCTATTTGTAATTCATTTCTTATAAATTTCATTTTCATTGTTTTCCATATTTTTCTATGGAGAAATGCCTCTTTTGCCTGTTGGATTATAAAATCTTTTTGTATATAAGAATATTAACTTTTATCTGTCATATATGCTTCAAATATTGCTCCCAATTAGTCAAATATCTTTTTGCTCTGTTTCTGTTGTGTTTTATAATACAGAATTTATTTTTCATTTTTATGTGGTCACTCTAGAAACCAGTGTAGCAAGTAATTAGAGATTTGGACTTTGAAGTAAGAAACCGGATTACAAACCTGGCTTAACCACTTATCAGATGTGTCACCATGGAAAAACTATACTTAATTTCTCTGAGATTCAGTTTTCTTATCTGTAAAATATGGATACTGCCACATATTACAGAGTTGTTATGAGGATTACATTCATTCATTCATTCATTCATAGTTTCCCACCAAGTCTGCCAGGCAAATAATAAGCATTCATTAATCCCAGCTGTTACTATTACCATGAATAGATATTTTAATTTTTGACAGCAGTTTTCAAATTTAAGTGTACATAAAAATCACCTAAGACCCTTGTTTTAAAAACAATTAGATCCCTAGGCTTCATTCCCAGAGGTTTTGATCATACAAGTCCAGTACGGGGCCCTAAAGCATGCACTTCTAATAAACATCCTCAGGTGATTCCGACGCAGGCGGTCCAGGAATACGGCTTAAAAAATACCTGTTTATGGATTCTGCCTTTGACAATAAACTTGGAATACACTTTCTTACCTCAGAGTTAAATAAGTACTGACCTATATTTCTCCTATATTATTATGGGTCCTTTCAAAAATATTTGATCCATCTAAAATATATTTTATTATACAGTCGGCTAATTGTCTCATAACCATCTGTTGAATAATCACACCTTCCCTCTCTGATGTGAAAAACATCTCTACCACTAGGAAACCACTGTAGTTTCCATTACTTTACCATACGCTTGGATAACTGGTAAGGAAAATCCCCTTGTTACTTTTTATCTTTCAAAATTTTCTTGCCCATAATTTCACCTGTTTGATTTGCCAAACAATTGTTTTCTGTACTCAATAAATACTGACTTAATGGAGGCAGTGGACTTAACAAATAGAAATTAACTTCATAGTAATTTTTCCAAAGTCTCATTGGGATTTTGCTTGGAATTACATTAAAAATTGGAAATTGGGCTTCCCTGGTGGCACAGTGATTGAGAGTCCGCCTGCTAATGCAGGGGACACAGGTTCGTGCCCCGGTCTGGGAAGATCCAACATGCCGCGGAGCGGCTAGGCCCATGAGCCATGGCCACTGAGCCTGCGCGTCCGGAGCCTGTGCTCCACAACAGGAGAGGCCGCAGCAGTGGGAGGCCTGGGTACCGCAAAAAAAAAAAAAAAGTTAGTCTACTACTTTAGTAAATGCTTCTTGGTGATGATTTTAAAAAGAAAAAAAAATTTCCATATCAATTCACTTGTAAAAAAGAAAATGGAAACCCAATCACAAAGAAAATATTCAACATTGGTAAAGTGAAGCCAAACATACCTATAAGTTCAGGCGGGTTTCTTTCATTAAACCGCTCACATAGACGAATAAATGTCTCGGTATTCTCCGTTGTAGGGCATTCGCCATGTCTAGTAATACAAAAACATTTTTTTTTAAGAAGAGATTACAAATTTCAGCAGAAGATTTAAATATTAAGGAATCTTAATACATGACTTACCCTTTACACTGAAGTTTTATATATTTGATTCCTTCTTTTTCTATGTCATTTCTGTCATAGAATCTTGAAGTATTTGTCAGGTCCACCAACAAGCCCATTTTAACCTTAAAAAAGAATGAAAGAAAAAAGGACAGATTTACTGGTAACTGAATTTGTACCGAATCGAACTGACTAAATGGCAGTATTCCAGGCCAGTTCATTCAACTACACTAAGGGAGATTTTAGGTTCACTCTGCCAATGAACTAATAATAATGAAAGTATCACTTATCCAAGTCTTATTCAAGACATAGAACTTAAGCACTAAATAAAATAAATTAACCCCCAAACTAATGATGAAACAAGAACATAAGCAAAACAGACTCCACTTCAACATTACAAAAGTGTACCTAAAAAAGCAAACACTGATGTAGTTTTCTGCATCTGTCACTCCACCTATGATTTACTAGACAAGAAGCCAGAACAGGGATATCATCTATCTGAAACACACCCCAACCAAAGCTCCAGGCACACAATAACCCAGCACTCCGAGCAGTCATTACTACAGCACATGTTACGCAGTTAAATTCTCAAGTGAGTACACAGGGCAAAAAGTGTGTACAGTCAAAATTCCCTTGTAAATCCCTTAAATAATCAATAAAGAATAGTACACATGGCCGTATTTGTGCATCTCATTGAAGACTTACTCCCATTCCTCAGCCAGTTTTTCTTCCTGTATTGGAACAAAAATCATTATTTCTTCTGTTGAGCAGTAACTGAAGTAGTTGGCTTGTGTTAGGGGGCCACAGGTTTGAAAAATCTTGAACAACCAGAATCATATTCAGCCTTGAAATATATGCACACTGGAACTGAGCCAAGTAAAAGAACAGTTAATCCAAACATCTTCCACCTCATTCTGAAGTATATACTCTCTGAGAAGAATGGCAAGAGAAACAACCTGTACTTTTTAAACTGTTATTTTTCTCTCTTTTGTCGTTACTGCTTTTATTGAGCACCTATTGTTGCGTTTGCCTAAAGGAGACTGGTCTACATAAGAATTCAACTCCGGGCTTCCCTCGTGGCGCAGTGGTTGAGAGTCTGCCTGCCGATGCAGGGGACACGGGTTCGAGCCCTGGTCCGGGAAGATCCCACATGCCGCGGAGCAACTAAGCCCATGCGCCACAACTACTGAGCCTGCGCTCTAGAGCCTGCAAGCCACAACTACTGAGCCCGTATGCCACAACTACTGAAGGCCGCGTGCCTAGAGCCTGTGCTCCGCAACGAGAGAAGCCACTGCAATGAGAAGCCCACGTACCACAACAAAGAGTAGCCCCCGCTCGCCACAGCTAGAGAAAGCCCACGCACAGCAACAAAGACCCAATTCATCCCAAAATAAATAAATAAATAAATAAATTTAAAAAAAATAAAAAGCCACCTGTAGAACAAGAAAGGGATAAAGTATGTTAAATCAATATCAAAAATGTTTTGTTTCGGGCTTCCCCGGCGGCGCAGTGGTTGAGAGTCCGCCTGCCAATGCAGTGGACACGGGTTCGTACCCCAGTCCGGGAAGATCCCACATGCTGTGGAGCAGCTGGGCCCGTGAGCTATGGCCGCTGAGCCTGTGCATCCGGAGCCTGTGCTCCGCAACGGGAGAGGCCACAACAGTGAGAGGCCCACGTACCGCAAAAAAAAAAAAAAAAAAAGTTTTGTTTCTTACCTTCAGACTCTTCAGATAATTTGAAAGCATACTGGGATGGAACCGATTTTCTTCAGCAACTTGACTGTCATATCTTGGTCCTAACATTGTCTTCAGAGGTAAAAATCTTCCTAAATAACATGAAGATAGGTAATAATTTTCAATAATGAAAATGTTCCAGGTTAAAACTCTATAATTAGCAATTCTCAAAATCACTTTCTAACAATGTTTTAAATGGAATTTAAAAGAGTATTCATGAAATACTCTCAACCTACACTATATTTTCAAAAGGCACTCCTTGGAACTTTTTAAGACAACATAAATTCTAGATATTGATAATCAAATATAATAGCAAAAGAAAAAATTACCAGTGAATGGAACTTCCACAAAGACTAAGTTCTAAACCACTATATTTAAAAGTTATTGCCTTAAAAAAACTAGAAAACTGATAATGAAGTAAATTAAATCAATTCTTTGAAATTCCTATCATACTCTTTTAATATGAAATTGGAACTTTCTCCATCTTATAAGTTTATCCTACATCTCAGGAGAAGGATCATGCTGAGGAGCATACTGACCAAAATCACACTCCAAATGTATCAGTGATTCTAATTTCAGCAAAACTGACTGACTTTTGGCCTTTTTTTTTCCTGAATCACCGTATAAACACAGGGGAAGTCATCTTTTAAAATCACCTATTTTAGCTGATTTATATTATAAAATCAGTAAGAATAAATATCTACCTAAAACAATATCTAAGTGAAGTCTTAACATCTGTCCAGAGGCTTTAAACAAAATTCATAAAAAGATCATTTTTTTCTATTTTTATTTTCTACAAAACCAATCAAGATCACCAGTAACCTCCATGTTGCTAAGTCCAATGGTCAACTCTCAGTTCTCAAATAACTGATCATTTTTTAATTCAAGAGGGAGCTCTTGAATCGCTTTTTTCACGTGGCTTCCAGGATACTACATCCTCCTGTTTTCCTCCCCTCTCTCTGGCCTCTCCTTCTCAGCCTGCTTTACTGGCTCCTCTTTATCTCCCTGGCCCCTCTATGTTTTGTCCCAGGGCTCTGTCCTTGCACCTCCTTTCTAACTACATTCACTACCTTGGTGTCTCATCAAGTCTCACAGCTTTAAAAGCCATCGGTGTGTAGGGCTTCCCTGATGGCGCAGTGGTTGAGAGTCCACCTGCCGATGCAGGGGACACGGGTTCGTGCCCCGGTCCGGGAAGATCCCACATGCCGCGAAGCGGCTGGGCCCGTGAGCCATGGCCGCTGAGCCTGCGTGTCCGGAGCCTGTGCTCCGCAACGGGACAGGCCACAGCAGTGAGAGGCCCGCGTACCACAAAAAAAGAAAAAAAAAAGCCATAGGTGTGCTAATGACGGACAAAGTGTATCTCCAGGCCAAACCTCTCCCTTAACTCTAGAATCAAATATCAAACTGCCTACCTGACTTAGTCTCTACTTGATGTCTAAAAGACATCTGAGACTTGATATCCAAATCTGAACTCTCAATCTTCAAACTCCTCTCATGGTCTTCCCCATCTCAGCAAATGGTAACACCATTTTTTTAGTAGCTCAGGCCAAAACCTTTGGCGTTATCCTTGACCCCTCCCTTTCTTACACACACCACACCCAATCCATCAGCAAATCCTATCAGATCTCTCTTCAGAATATATCCAGGATCTCACCACTTCTCACCACTTCTACCATCATCTCACCTAGATTATTATGCTTCATTTAGTTTATTTAACAAATATTTAATGAGTGCCTATTATGTTCTAGGTGCACAGACTATATAAGTGAAAAGAAAAAACAAACATAAAAATCCCTGCCCTCATGAAGCCTATATTCTATTAGGTAAAGATAAACCACAAACAATGAACATAATAAATAATAATGGTACATTAGAAGTTTCATCCCACTAGACCTCTCTCCTTCTCACTGTCGTCTCAGAGGTCCGATTCTCTTTCCTCTACACACCCTTAACCTCCGTGCTCCTCCCCAGCTGCTCAGTCACACTCTCCTGAGAAAAAGCCAGACCTCGATAAACCCAACGACCTGACTGATTTCTTTGGGCCTCCACCTACACAGCTCAAGGCTCCTAGAGAAAATCTCAGAGCACAGCAGAAGGGTGACAATATAAATCATAATCATCAGTCTCAAAGGCAATCCTATGTTTCACATCTTTTCCTCATTCATAAAATATACCAAGCTCCCCTACCCCCTTCTCAACTGATGGCTTTGTATTATAGCGTACTGAAAAGAAAAAGTAGAAAGAAGCAACTTTATATGTCTAACACATACCAAACAATGTTTAAAACATTTTACATAGATTTATTCATTTACTCCTAACATAAACATATGTAACATTATTATCCCCATTTTACAGATGAGGAAACCGAGGCAAGAGAGATTAAGTAACTTGCCCATTGTCACACTTCTAGTAAATGAGAGAACAGTGATCCAAACCCAGGTGATCTGGACGTAGGGTCCATGAAAATAACTGCTATTCAACAATGTCTCTCCACCACCAGGTAGAAACTTGCCTCACCTTTGCAGTTATAAACCTTTCTGTATCTGAGTCCATTTACTCTTTCATCCCCTGTCCTTACTCCCATTAAAGGCAAATCCCCTCCCTTCTGCTCTGGATTCTTTCCATTTTGCACTCACAAGGACCATCAATCAACTCTTCCTCCCTTCCATGTTGCTACCAACTTTTCTAGTATCTTAACATCTCACAGCATCTCATACATCTGGCAACTCCTTCCTTCTTGAAAAATTCTCTTGGCTTCCATATCACCATACTCCTTTAGTTTCTACCACCCACCTAACACCACCCCCAATTTCTAGTCATTCTTTCTCAACTCCTTTGTTCCCTCTACCCAATTTCTTTTGTTTTCTTTTTCTTTTTTTTAGTTGCAGCACACAGGATCTTTGTTGTGGCACACAGGATCTTTGTTGCGGCACACGGGATCTTTAGCTGTGGCATGCGAACTCTTAGTTGCGGCATGTGGGATCTAGTTCCCTGACCAGGGATCAAACACGGGGCCCCTGCACTGGGAGCATGGAGTCTTAGCCACTGGACCACCAGGGAAGTCCCTACCCAACTTCTAAAGGGCAGGTTTTGGTAAGGGGGGGTTCCATCCTGGGCCTTGTCTTCTACTCTTTCTACATTCTCTGCCTGAAAGGTCTTTTCCACTGCCATGGCAGAAACAATGTTATCTGTTCATCAAACTCCATTTATTTTCCTCTTTCGTGGCACGCAGGAAGACTACATTTCTCAGCTTCTCTTGTAATTTGGTGAGGGTCATATGACTGGACTCTGACCAACGGGATATGGGCAGGAGTGAGATATAACACCACCCCAAGAGCACCCACTCCTGCTCTTCCCCTTCCATGGCAACCCTGCAGGTCATATGTTTAAGAGGACCACATCACAAGATGGGAAGAGCCCAGAGAGTCACCACTTGTAGAAAAGTTGCCCAGGAAAGCTGCATGAAACACAATGCATTGTGATATGAGCAAGAAATAAACATAGTATGTTGACTGGAACCCTTGAGTTTGGGGAGTTGTTTGTCAGAGAAACTAGCATTACTTACCCTGACTAATCAAATACCATGTCTTTAAATATTGTCTTTATGCCGATGATCCTTAAATGTACATCTCCAACTCAAACTTGTTTGAATTCCAAACCATATATCCAACTGTGTACTCAACATATCTACCTGAGCAATCAGGATCTTTTTTTTTTTTTAACATCTTTATTGGAGTATAATTGCTTTACAATGGTGTGTTAGTTTCTGCTGTATAACAAAGTGATTCAGCTAGTATACATATATCCCCATATCCCCTCCCTCTTGTGGCTCCCTCCCACCCTCCCGATCCCCCCGGTCTAGGTAGTCACAAAGCACCAAGCTGATCTCCCTGTGCTATGCAGCTGCTTCCCACTAGCTATCTATTTTACATTTGGTAGTGTATATATGTCAATGCTGCTCTGTCACTTCGTCCCAGCTTGCCCTTCCCCCTCCCCGTGTCCTCAAGTCCATTCTCTACATCTGCGCCTTTATTCCTGTCCTGCCCCTAAGTTCATCAGAACCTTTTTTTTTTTTTAGATTCCATATATATGTGTTAGCATATGGTATTTGCTTTTCTCTTTCTGACTTACTTCCCTCTGTATGACAGACTCTAGGTCCATCCACCTTACTACAAATAACTCAATTTTGTTTCTTTTTATGGCTGAGTAACATTCCATTGTATATATGGGCCACATCTTCTTTATCCATTCATCTGCTGATGGACACATAGCTTGCTTCCGTGTCCTGGCTATTGTAAAGACTGCTGCAATGAACATTGTGGAACATGTCTCTTTTTGAATTATGGTTTTGTCAGGGTATATGCCCAGTAGTGGGACTGCTGGGTCATATGGTAGTTCTATTTTTAGTTTTTTAAGGAACATCCATACTGTTCTCCATAGTGGCTGTATCAATTTACATTCCCACCAACAGTGCAAGAGGGTTCCCTTTTCTCCACACCCTCTCCAGCATTTAAGCAATCAGGATTTTAATACTTCTTCCAACCTGCTTTACCCCTCAATAAGCCCTAATGGTACCAATCATCCCACTGCATAAGCAGAAACTTGGGACTAAGTTTTGACTCTCTTTATCTCATTCTAAATCCAGCACCAAGTCCCGTCTATTTTCCCTCTTTAATATCTCTCAAATCAGCCTACTACTCTTCGACTCTACTTCTAAACCGTCACCATTATCTTTCACTTGAACTACCATGACAAGTTCCTAACTAACCTCCCCACTTTCACCCTTGTCTCTTTCATTAAACACAGCGCAATCAAAGTAAGCTTCTTTAAACTGAAGTCAAATCATCTGACCCCAATGCTTAAGAAATGACAATGGTTTGCCAGTGCACTGTGAAAGTATATAAATATTAAAACCCCTTATCACACCGTAAGCTTATACGATCTGGCTCATACTCTCCACCCTCACATCCATATCCTCACTTTCAGTCTGAAATCTCTCCACCATCATCCTATCCCAACAGAAGACCTTCAAAAAAACAAAAAAACAGGACTTCCCTGGTGGCGCAGTGGTTGAGAGTCCGCCTGCCGATGCAGGGGACACGGGTTCGTGCCCTGGTCCGGGAAGATCCCACATACCGCGGAGCAGCTGGGCCCATGAGCCATGGCCGCTGAGCCTGCGCATCCACAGCCTGTGCTCCGCAACGGGAGAGGCCACAATGGTGAGAGGCCCACGTACCGCAAAAAACACAACAAAACAAAACAAAAAAGCAACACTCACACTCTATCTAGCAAACTTCTATTTATTCATGTTAATTCATATATACCTCCCTCTGGGAAGCCTTCCTGTTCCCCTTCTTCTTCCCTAACATCAAGGTTTATTATCTCTCCGAGAAAAAAATAATAATAATAATAATAAAAAGAAAAGAAAAAAAGGTTTATTATCTCTAGTATCCCATAATATTCTATAATAGAGTCATTATTAACCTTGTTAAAACAGAACTGTGTTTAAAAATGATGGTTTGCTACTCACAGAATTGTGTGCTCTTTAAGGTGGGGGACTATATCTTTATCATCTCCCAAGTCCCAAAAACCAGCACAAAGTATATACAAATATTTGCTAAGTAAAATGTCTTCAAAGTCATCACTATTATCATAAGACTGAATCATATTTATAGTCCCCCAGTTAGTTCCCAGGAGGTTCTTTATACATAGTACATACAAAACAATTTTATGTTGAATAATCAGAAGTTTGTTTTCTTCAAAGTGTTCACCTGAAATCTATCACTCAGAAGCAGGAAAAAAGAATTCTTCAGAAATAAAGCTTGGCCCTATCTCCAGGTACTCACTCTCTCACTAGAAGTCTGGTTTAATTAGAGAAGGTGACTTCAGCGTGGGACAAATTACTATTTATAATTAGCACCATCTTCTTTCTGATTCAGAAAAATTATGAACTTCTAGTACTAATAAGATTCCTCCTAATGTTTACAATGAGAAAATTTAAGCAGTCATAACACATTTTCCTAAATATGCAAAATATCAAAGAAATTATACAATAAGCATAAATTACTTTTCTAATCAGAACAAAAAAGAGGAAGAAAATAGCAGGTAGAAACTGGGAATGTGAATGATTCCTTATTTTTCTCTAACGCTTGCAAGAATATAGCTAGCATTTCTTATTCTACCACTATAAAACACTGCCAACCCTACATTATCTAAAATACACAATGTGTCATGAACACTTCTAGGACAGAAATGTTAGAGAGATCAAATTTTAAGGGAAATTCAGAAAGACTTATCAAGAATTTTATGTTGTATTCACCTTACTTTCTAGTAAGGATCACAAAGCCAAGCCAAAGAATTGATTACCAGTAAAGATTCAGTTTTGTTGTCAGGAGACCTGGGGTTCTGTTCAGGGCCCACAACTGCTCAGATTATGTGAGCTTAGTGACTCACTGATCACAGTAATTAAGAGTCTATGTTTTGGGGGTCAAAATACTGTAATACAACAAAAAAGGAAAAACTTTTTATTCCTGACCCTTCATCTCCAGGAGAGGGAGAAAAAAAAAGCACACAACTCTATTTCTTACAGAAGTATTAAGCTGCCTGGAGCTTAGCACCTTATCTGCTGCTGTCCGCCCCCAGTCAGTACCACATTTGCCCCATTCATCTAGGAAAAAGTCAGTATTCTGATATTTGTCATTGCCATCTGCAGATTATATTAAAATTCTGATTTTAAAACTGTTTTCCTAATTCCAAATAAAAAATATTCACTGGGACAAGACCTTCTTTATGATTTTGTTTTTCTCACAAATCAGTGCAGCAGGTAACTAATGAAAGGATCCAGGAAACATGCTCCAGGTTAAAAAAGAAGCTAGACATCTAAGTTTAGAGGTTTCTTCATAACTCCATAGAAAAGGCCACATGTAAAAAGAAAGGATTCAACAGTAAGTTAGAGATGCCAAGGGAAAAAACGTCAAAATGTCTGAAGAGTGAGATGAATTGTAATCAATTCATCTGAAGACAGTACAATGACTATCAAGCACAAGTGAAAATCATATAAAAATGGTTAGAACGTAAAAAAAATTATTCATTTTTGTTAAGGAAAACCATTTCCTCACCCCAAGGCTTGCTCAGATTATCTTTTTTTTTTTAGATTATCTTTTATCCATCATTTATATGGCTTTATTAACTGAGAATTTTATATAAAATGTGAAGAAAAGCTGACAAACTAGAAGAAACAGAAAACCTGAATTAAAAAATGACTAGAGAATCTTCTCTTCCAACAACTTAAAATAACTAGGCTGGGACTTCCCTTGTGGTGCAGTAGTTAAGAATCCGCCTGCCAATGCAGGTGACACGGGTTCGAGCCCTGGTCCGGGAGGATCCCGCATGCCGCAGAGCAACTAGGCCCGTTCACCACAACTACTGAGCCTGTGCTCTGGAGTCCTGGAGCTGCAACTGCTGGGCCCGTGTGCCACAACTGCTAAAGCCCGCACACCTGGAGCCTGTGCTCTGCCACAGGAGAGGCCACCACAATGAGAAGCCCGCATACTGCAAGAAGAATAATTCCCACTAGCCACAACTAGAGAAAGCCCGCGTGCAGCAACGAAGACCCAACGCAGCCAAAAATAAATAAATAAATAAATAAAATTTAAAATAATTAATTAACTAGGCAGACATATTATTGCTGTGTACATAATTAGTAAGTATGCATAGCTCACTACAAAATCCTTTAATTTTGTTTCAAAACACCTTCTAGAAAAAGCATTAAGTTGGAGTTAGTTAAAATTTAAAACTTTAACTCTTCAAAAGAAACTTTTAAGAGAATGAAAAGGCAAACCACAGATGGGAGAAAAGACTTTTAAAAGCATATATTCAACAAAGGATTTGTATTTACAATACATAAAGAACACTAACAACTCAAAAATAAAACAAACAACCAAATTTTAAAAATCAGCAAAAGATTTGGACACTTTGCAAAAGAAGATATGTGAATTGCCAGGAAGCACATGAAAAGATGCTCAACATCAAACCACAGTAAGATAGTACTAAGCACCTATTAGAATGGGTAAAATTAAAAAGACTGATCAAATCAAGTGTTAGAGAGGATGTGGAGCAAACAGATTTCTCATAATTGATGGCGGGAATGCAAAATGTTATGACTTGGAAAAGAGTCTGGCAGTTTTTTAAAAGGTTAAACTTACACCTACCATGTGATGCATTCCTCTCCTAGAGATTTACACAGGGGAAATGAAAGCATATGTCCTACAAAGAACTGCACATGAATATTCATAGCAAGTTAGTATGCAACAGCCAAAAACTGGAAACAACCCAAAGGACCATCAACAAGTGAATGGACAAACCAATTTAAACTGGTGTATCCATAACAGTGGAATACTACTCGGCAGTAAACAGAGATGGGCTATTGATACGTACAAGCACAGCGTGAAAATCTCAAAAAATAATGCTGAGTTAAAGAAGCCAGAGACCTCCCCCCCCCAAAAAGAGTGTGTTTCCATTTATTTTAAAAATTATACAAAATGCAAACTAAATCTATAGTGACAGAAAGCAAATCACTGGTTGCCTGAGGGAGGGAGGGATTACAAAGGGCAGGAGGAAACCTGGAGTGGTGATGATTGTGTTTACTATCTTAATTGTGTTTCACAGGGTGTGTGTGTGCGCCTGTGGTCCAAATGTATCAAACTGTACACTTTCAAACTGTACACCTTAAAGTCTGTTGTGTCAAACTCAAAGATGAAAAAGTCCTCAATTAAGAATCATTTAAAAAACAAAACAAAAACCTCCACTCTCAGTGTGGATGAATTTCACCGCTGGAAACTGCCCCTCCCTTTAGCCTTCCTCTCAAAACCGACACTTGTCCCTTCCCCTTCCGAGAACCCTCAAAGGTTTACAAACTCCTGACTAAGCTTCAAAGTATTATTACCCACTGGGTTCTTGGGTTCTCGGCTCCTGCCACACAGAGCTCCTATCTACCTCCCCGTTCGCAATATTTAGCCTTACTGAAGAGTGAGAAGTGCCCCCACCCCCTCCAGTCCAGGTTCCCAAACACTCATCCACGAAGCTTCATCGGACCGAGCACGTCTCGGTCCTGAAACACCACTACCGAAAAGCTGCGCCCCACTCAGCCCACCCCCGGACCCGCCGGTGCGCGGGGACTCGAACACCCCCCGTCCCGGTTACCTGCCACCGGCTGGCCGCGCCGCGGACAGTTTAGCCACCGCGGGGGAATCTTGTTGTGAGCCATGTCTTGGGGCCGTGCACAACCGTCCCCTCCACCAACTCGCAGCGCCGCCGCCGCCGCCGCCTCCTCGCGCTCCGCTCTGCTCCCGAGGTCGAGGTACCCGAATCCCGGCCGGTGTCCGAACCCCAACAGCCCGGACCCGGTAACGTCAGCACCGTCGCGCCACTTCCATTCGGGCTCAACTCTAAGCGAGCCCACAATGCACCGCTACTTCCGCCCCAAAAGCCCCACCCCCTTCTTTCCGAGGTCAGAGGTAAAGAAAGAGACGCTGGCGGACGGATAGGAAGGAGTTAAGGCCAAGGCGAATGGGAGGGGCGGGTCTTCCCTCGCCCCGCCCCGCCCTGCCCAGACCCAAAGCGCTCTCAGGGCGGCTTTGCACATGCGCAGCTGCCGTAGTATTGGGAACCAGAAGTCGCATTTGTATTCATTTCCCATAGACTGCCGATGGAAACCCCAGAGAGTGAAAGGAAACAAATCCTCTTTCCACACGTAGACTGGTCCGCAGATTCCATAAAGGCATCTGTTTTACTGACGAAGGGGGCCATTCCACCGCCGTCGTAGCTCAAGAACCTGATAGCCCTTTTTCGGCCAAATTTGATGTCCCGGCAGGATCTGCGTTTGATTGGGAATTTGGAAAGTTCTTCCTGACGTGGATTAGGGGAACAAGCTTTAGAGAAATTCTAAGAGCGAGAGATTGGAGCACCAGGAATGAGGAATTTCTCTTTGTGGGAGTACTTCTGGGGATCCATGAAACATATGAAATTAATCTCAAAACATTTTTTATGAGTTTTGTTTGTACACTTCTGGAGCAAAGTTTTATAGCGTATTTGGGAGTCTCAAAATTACCAACTAAAGTGTGTAATTTGCAAAGGCAGGAATTGCCCAGTGGAGCACCACTACCTGACGGTGTTACTTGCCTTACCAAACAAACGGTCTTTCCCTTCCAGTTGAGCAGGGGCGATTGGGAGTGTTTTCTAAACTATGTACTGTAGTAAGACTTTCTGTAGTTAACAGGCTAATTTAGTTAAAGTATTCAATATAAAGCTGGATGCTGGCAAATTAGTTATAATGTAGCAGTTCGGCTTTAACTACCAGTGATGTGTTTGAACTGCAAGAGTGTGAGGTTTGGGAGAATGCATTTTAAACTTACGGGACAGCTCAGCCCCTGAATGCCTGTACCCTCTCAGTAAGATCAGAATTCTCCCTTGAAACAGAGAGGGCCCAATGGCTCTCTCTCTGAGAGAGCCTGAGTTAGGTCACACTCCTGGTCTGTCCTGCCATTATATCTGCTGAGACCTTTTAGTGAAAGTATCACTCCTCTGCTGACAAGACTGTTGCCTTACAAATCAGCAATCTGCCCAAATGATGCCCAATTCTCTTCTCTGCTGGCAGGGGGAAGTTGGTACCAGACCCAGAGTGGTGAAATGTTTGATCCCCCAAATCTCCAAGGATGAAAAAGGTGAGCCTGGTCCTGGAAAAGTATTTCACTTTCCCCTTCTGGGGATGACTCCCCTTGGAGACTGTCCTTCTCACACACTGTGTCCACCTAGGGAGCTCAGTACTAGGCACAGGGAATGCTTCGCAGAGGCTTCATACCACCGATGAGCAGCTGTTATTGGTTGTTAAGGCAGCAGTGTGTGCTTAATTTTTACACCACTATCCAGTTATGCCCTCTTTTTTCTTTTAAAGATTTTTTTTTGATGTGGACCATTTTTAAAGTCTTTATTGAATTTGTTACAATATTGCTTCTGTTTTATGTTTTTGGTTTTTTGGCCGCAAGGCATGTGGGACCTTAGCTCCCCAACCAGGGATCAAACCCGCACCCCCCTGCATTGGAAGGCGAAGTCTTAACCACTGGACCGCCAGGGAAGTCCCCAGTTATGCCCTCTTTATCCTTAGTGCCAACAGACCCAGAGGACTCTGTGGTTCCCTTCTGCCCACCATAAAGGGCAGAGTAGGACAGTGGCATCCAAGTGAGAGGGCAATTTCTCCCATTTCTCCCTACCAGGAATCCTTTGCCTGATGGGTACTTCTGCCAGTATCACTCCTACTCCCACATCTCTGCTATCCTTCAAGAAGAGAAATAGATGCCCCCAGAGGAACCAACATGTCTCCTCCCTGGCCTCCTGGAACCACCAACACATTCTCATAAAGATGTCTTGGCCTCCTCTTTATTGACTCTTCACAGGTGAATTCTTCCATAGAACATTTATTTTGCCCATAAGGAAAGGTGTGTGTAAGTGTAAAGAAGACTGGATTTTCCCTCTTGACAAAAAGGAAAGAGACTTTCCTTTTCCCAGGGTATTTCCTTGAGAAAGCTTGTATTTGTAAATCCTTCCTCATCACCCTGATATGTATATAAATCTTTTGAACAGCTAAACGAGCCTCTTGCCTGTTTTACAACCCAGGAACTTTTCTTAGGGCCTAGGGAGCCACCTCTTTTTAAACATGAAGGAAGATAGCGCCCCCTGTCTCCCTGTCACCATGGGAATTTAACCTAAAACACCTCATTCCAAGCTGAAAGTCACAGAGATTGAAAAGTTTTGTTTTCCTTTCAGATAATGGCAGTTAGCTAACACAGGCAGCCAAGCCAGTTACCAAGTAAATTTAGGATGAACTATGAAAGACTGTATAATAAACGGTGCTGCCGAAGTCCTCTTACATGGGGACTAGTTATTATTTATCTCGAGAACATGTATGGAATGGATCATGTATACTTGGCTGTTTGCAAGGGTGAGTGTTCTCACCTTGCAATCTCATTAGAGGATTGCCTGTGATTTGCATTAGAGTCTGGTTCAGTGCATATTCAATAATAAAACTGGTTTATCTCTTTGCTACATTTGTGGAGTGAACGTTCTCCTCTCTATGTGTGCCTCTGTCCAAATTTCCCCTCTTCATATGAAACCGGTCATACTGGATTAGGGCCCGCCCTAATCCAGTATAAACTCATCAAGATTCCATCTGCAAGACCCTACTTCCAAATAAAGTCACAAGTACAAGGTTAGAAGTTAAACATATCTTTTGGTACAATTCAACCCATAACACCCACTCTTACATTCAGAGGCACATCCAGGCTTGCAGACACACAAGCTGTTTTGAATCCCAGGAATGTGGCTGCTCTACGTCTTCCTTTTTCTGAAGGAAGTTTTTCTGGAAAGTCAGAGACTGAGATAGAAGCCTTAAAAATCACCTTCTACGCCCCTCCCTTTTTTTGTATACTGCTAGTGGAACAAAGCAGGACTCTATAGGGCCTTCCTTGGACAGACCCCTCCCCCCATGTCCTCTGCTGTAGCTGCTTTCTGAAGTACCTAATAACAATATCTGATGCACATTTCCTGAGTTGTTTTACAGATGCTAAAACCTCACCAAGGGAACTCCCTGGCAGTCCAGTGCTTAGGGCTCTGTGCTTCTACTGCAGGGGGCATGGGTTCGATCCCTGGTCAGGGAACTAAGATCCCGCAAGCAGCATGGACAAAAAAATAAAATAAAATAAAACTCCCACTAAATGAAAGAAGTTAACTACCAGAGGACCATGAGCATGTAGCCCCCCAGACCTGCTGGAGTCTGAGGACTGATAATGTTAACCCCTGTGACACCACCCTGTTACCTCACCATCAGCCATTCGGATAATTGTGCACGCAAGCTGATCACACACCCTGCAACTCCTCTCCCTCACCTGGCCTTTAAAAGTGCCTCCTTGAAACCCATCAAGGAGTTTGGGCTTTTTTTTTTTTTAACAACATTTTTTTTTTTACTAATCAGCTCTTTTTTTAAATTTTTTTAAATTAATTAATTTATTTTTTGGCTGCGTTGCACAGCATGTGGGATCTTAGTTCCCCGACCAGGGATCGAACCCGTGCACCCTGTGGTGGAAGCATAGGGTCTTAACCACTGGACCACCAGGGAAGTCTGGAGTTTGGGCTTTTTGAGCATTAGCTGCCCCAGACTCCTTGTGTGGTGCCTTACAATAAATGCCACACTTTCCTTCATCACAACCCAGTGTCAGCAGATTGGCTTTCCTGCACATGGGCAAACAGGACCCAAGTTTGGTTCGGTAACACTAGAAGATACAGGAAATGAGATATCTTGAGCAAACTCAAAATCACCCTATTTTCTTCCTTTCTACCAACAATACTGATCCCACTTGAACGGTTTAAATTCTTCAGTGACACACTTTCAAACCTGCTCTCCAGAGAGGCTCCAAGTATTCCCTCAGTGATCAGACTTCTAAAGACCCAAATTCATATCTGCATATTTTTAAAAGATAAACTGAGGCACATTTTTAAATGTCAAGAGTTTATTTGAGCAAAAATCAATTTCAGTTGAAGTGCGCCAAACCAGAAGTGGTTAGGAGCTCCCCAGGACAGGAGCCAGAGAAAGGACTTATATAGAGAAGGTGCAGAAGCAAAGAAAAGAAAGGATTTGATTGGCTAGAGCTTAAAGCCTCGTTGGCTGTCTGATTAGTTGACCTTAGCGTTTTGGTTTCCTAATCTGGAGGCATTTACAGGGTTTGATTTTGGTTTGTCTCTGTAGGCCTCCTCGGCATGAGAGCCACATCAGCTGAATGGCCTCCTTGTTTAATTAAATTAACAAAATCAATTCCCCAACAAAGTCTCAACATGAAAGACTCCAGTTCCAGGGGTGCAAATATATGCCCAACTCTGAACAGGCCACAAACCTGTGTGCAAGGATATCACATGTATTTTCTATAAATCAACTCAATCCTGATTCTGAATTCCTTCTTGCTAAATCAGTCGTTTAGAGGAGGAAAAATAATGTTCCCTCTACCCTTCTCGGCTGAGACCTCCTGTGATAAAAGACAAAGAGGAGAAAAATGAACATAAGTTTATTAACATGTATACCTCATGTGCGGATGCGAGATACCCAGGGAAGCTGAGATGGCTAGCACCTTAAATGCTAATATCTTTAGCCAAAGACAAAAGAAAGATGTTGGGGGAACAGAGAGACCAGTTATGGGAAGTTACCAGGAAAAGCACAGTGAAAGGTAAGGTTTGGGGCTTCCCTGGTGGTGCAGTGGTTGGGAGTCCACCTGCCGATGCAGGGGTCACGGGTTCATGCCCCGGTCCGGGAACATCCCGCGTGCCGCGGAGCAGCTGGGCCCGTGGGCCACGGACGCTGGGCCTGCGCGTCCGGAGCCTGTGCTCCGCGATGGGAGAGGCCGCAGCAATGGGAGGCCCGCGTACCGCAATAAAAAAAAATAAAAAGGTAAGGTTTGTTATGAAGATTTAAGTCTCTGCTTTCTTCACTGATAAGTTTCACGTGATTTTAGAGTCATCCCTCTCTTCCTGGTACTGAGAAGGAGACACCCTCACAAATGGAGATTTCCTTTATAAATATGTTTCCCTGACAGAAGGGTAACTTCTACTCTGTTTTCAGAGCTTCTCCTGTGTCTGCCTTTTCTCAAAAAAATAATTCGCTCAAAATAATCTTTATACCAAAGAGACATATTTGGGGGTAGCATACTCTGCTACCCTTTAGTGAGAAGTGCTAGCTCTGGCATTCTTGGGGCTTCCTGACCCCACTTCTGTGCCTGGAATTATATCTTGGTTTCAGGGCCTCTGACAACACATCTCTAAGAAAGAGGTGAAGGGAAAGGCTGGTCTCTTTTTTTGTTTGTTTTGTTTTTTATTTATTTATTTATGGCTGTGTTCGGTCGCGTCTTCATTGCTGTGCGCAGGCTTTCTCTAGTTGCGGTGAGCCGGGGCTACTCTTCGTTGCGGTGCCCGGGCTTCTCATTGCAGTGGCTTCTCTTGTTGCGGGGCTCTAGGTGCACGGTCTTCAGTAGTTGTGGCACGTGGGCTCAGTAGTTGTGGCGCACTGGCTTAGTTGCTCCGCGACATGTGGGATCTTCCCGGACCAGGGCTCGAACCCGTGTCCCCTGCATCAGCAGGCGGATTCTTAACCACTGTGCCACCAAGGAAGCCCCGAAAGGCTGGTCTCTTGTCACTGACCCTCTGTTCCCTTGGCTGACACTGATCCTTGGCATGATTCCCATGGCCCCAGGGGGTCTCTATTGCTCCTCGGACACATTGTGGGGAAAGGGGATCTTTTGTGAGACTGGAAACCCTACAGCTCAGGCCTTCTGAGTGCACCCATAGGCATTCCTCTCCGAGATGCCCAAACTACAGGGTCTGGAGTAATGTCCAACACCTTTCTTCACTAATCAGACGGTCCCAAAGGAAGGATTAAATAAGTACATGTGGCTGGTGTAGAGGAACAAAGTTTGCCACCCCAAAATGTCTCTTTGGCATATGGGTTACTTCAAGCTGAAAACAATGAGGGCCTGAAAAACTCAGGAAGAAACTTTGAACTTCCCCCTAACTGTCTAAAAAAGAATTTAGGTAGAAAGCCTGTTCCCTAACAGAGGCATCTCCAGAGATATCCACAAAGGGTATGGGCTATATGTGGTGAGGAAAACTCTCTAGAGATCAGGTCCCCTCTGTGTCCCATTATCTCTCCATGGCCCGGGCGAGCATTTATTTACCAAATATTTGCTTTTTTTAATCTTCAAGTCAATTGCCTTTCTCCCCTCTCAAGTCTCAAACCACTACCCCCAACATCTCTTGTCTTTAGCTGAAGATGGTGTTAAGGTTTATTACTGGTTTGGGCCATTTTGGTGAGTTACTCAGTTTTCCTGGGTCTCTCCCATGTAGATCTGTTATTAAACTTTGTTTGATTGTCTCCTGTTAATCTGTCTCATGCCAATTTAATTCTTAGACCAGCCAGAAAAACCTAGAAGGGTAGAGGAAAATGTCTTCCTCCCCGGCACTGGCTAATGTCTTGAGAAATTAATTTTTTAGTGTTTGATGACATAATGGATACATCACATGAGGGAAGTGATGAAATAAAATTATTTTAAGGCAAGAAAAGGAAAATTTAACATAAAATTTTCTCTGCCATTTGAACCACTCCCCCTCCCCTTTAGTGGGTATTGTGCACCTGCATTATGCATTAACTGGAAGACACAGGAATGCCTCCTCACCAAAAAAAAAAAAAAAGCAGTTTCCTCTTGGCACCAGCAAGGTAACTCCTTAGGAGATGACATTCCTTTCTGAATCCTATAAGAGGTCACAATAAGCCGCTGCCTACCTTGTTGGACTATTTAAACATTCATGATGTCACTTTGATGTATAACCCTTTGTCTCAAAAACTTCTATAACTGTGCTTTAACCTCTAACAGGAGAACAGTCCTCAGAGCTTCCTGAAAGACTGTCTCCTGGCTTATAATCCTCAGGTTGACTCGAATAAGGTTTTCTATTTCTTTCTTAGATTATTGACTAATTTTTTCATCAACAGAAGCATCAAAGATGACTCTGGTCTTCCTGTTCCAAATCGGAAACTCTCCAACTTTCCAAGCAGCAACAAGCATCCTAAGCCTATTTTATTTTTAAATCAATTGGATTTATTTTTTAGAACTGTTTTGTGTTTACAGAAAATTGAGCTGAAAATACAGCGTTCTCACAGACCCTTCCTCCCCGCCCCCCAGTTTCCCCACTCTCATCTTGCATTAGTATGGTACATTTGTAAGAATCCTAAGCCTATTGTTTCAAGTATAACAAACAGCATTAAAAATGTGTATGTTGGATCATTTCTCCTCAATAGTGAGAAGTTGGATGTGTTTGTGTTTAAGACATGAAAACCTATTGTAGAATTCCCGATAATTTCCCTGTAACGGAAAATTGAGCCATGTACCATGTTTGCCACTAGATGGAGGAGAACACTAGGAAATGCAGTCCTTCCTGTTTCGGTGGCCAAGAAAGTAGGTCAGTGAGTCAGATTCTTTAATTACATATGTGGGTGCCTATTCCAAAGGTTGAATTTGGCCCAGGTTCACCACTTTCATAATAACAGAAGTCAGCCTAACCTTCAAGATGATTAAATTACAGTGACTAGCAGAGCACCTCTGCAGGGTAGCTTATATAAGCTTCTTCACTGGAAAATAGGAAAGATTAAAAGGAAAAATAATTGTTTTCCAAACATTACTGTCAAGGCATGAAGATTTTCAGAGATATAAATAACAATCTGCTTCTGTGTGCCATAAAAAATTTACTTCTACTGTTTAAATTATGTGGAACATTGTCTGCCTTTTCATTAGAGAATAATAAACCTTTGCATGTGAATTATGCCTTGGACAAAATGTTCAGAGATTTTCTAATTTGTGTTAAACCTCACAGCTCTGTGAGGTAGACATTGCTACCATCTCCATTTCATAGATGAGCAAACAGACTCAGAGAGGTTCAGTAACTTGCCCTAAGCCTCACAGCCAGAAGCTGAAGAACCAGGCTGTGAGGTGGTGAGCAATGCTGGAACCGCCAACAGAGTCGGAAAACTTTTCTTTCTAATCCAGGCTCTGCCTCCCATGCCTATTAGACCTTGAGGGGAAAAAATCACCCTTAAAGTCCTGATTTTTTGTTTTTCCATTTGAAAAATTATTAGGTGGTCCCTAAGGCAGTCTGCCTTAAAGTTAAATACACTCAATCCCTGGAGATCTTGTTAAAATGCAGGTTCTGATTCAACTGGGGTGGCCCCGAGAGTCTGCATTTCTGACCAACTCCCCAGGGGATGCCCGGGCTGCTGATTGAAAGAACACACCATGGAGCCTTCCTATTGTGGGCAGATAATTATTAACATCTGCAAGGGATGTCCCAACACTAAGAAACGGGCGAACAATGCTTGCAGTTTGCAATATTCACTGGTAGCTGTCTATTTGAAAGGAACTCTTGCTTGGTATTAATCTATATTTTTTGCATCTAGATTAGTTGGAGCCTATCAGATCCTATTAGGGAATGAAACTGTTTTTCCAGTTATCGGCCACCAACATGTCCTTATCATTTGCTTCTTAGATTAATTGTTTTTTATTGCTGATTAATAGCACACCTGGCATCTCAGATGGAATCACCCCAGATTTCCTAGGTGACATCTGATACGAAGCCAATGTTTTATTTTTATGTCTTTGCAATGCAAAACCATAATCTTTATCTAATTACATGCCTGGACACAGGTAAGGCATCCTGTTCCCCAAATAAATAACCTCTAGATTTCTATACCTTTCCATACTGGAACATTCTTTTATCTCCTTGCATATTCCACGTGCTAGGGAGTTACTAAACCATAGCGTGTGCTTGAGATCCATTTGTCTGAGAGATTTTGCACCTACTCTATGCAGTGCTTTACAATGTATAAAAGCACTTTCACCTATGTTAACTCATTTGATCCTACAAAAACGTGGTGAATTAGATAGGGAAGATACCATTTTCCCCGTTGCAGAGGAAAAGACGAAGGCTCCAGAAAGGTTGTGACAGGCAGGAACACAGCCAGTGTCTCCTGACTAAATGCCAAGTGCCTTCCACTGCACTGCACAGCTCTCCTACTCTACCTCGTGTTCAAAGTGCGTGTGAGTCTGAGCAAGTAGCGTGTGGACGCTGTAGCTAAAGGAAGAGGAAAGAAGGAGGTGGGGTAAGCTTGGCATCACTGTATTAGGAGAAACGAGGAAATAAGAGTAGAACATTGCAGCAGGTTGATGGCTAGGAAAAATCTTAAGTTTCCAGTGACATATTTCAAGACTCCAGGTTTGGATTCTACAGACCCATAGCTTTAAAGGTCATTGCCTCACTTCTAGGATGAATATCTTAAATTGGGCCCTAGTTTTAGGATCAGCAAAAGTGCACTCAAGCCTAGTTCATTCGTCCTATTCCATTTTCTACTGAATGCTGACGTGTATGAGGAAATCTAGGGGATGCAAAGATGAAGACACATTCTTGAACCCTAAAAAGCTTCTTGTTTGATAGAGAGGGCTAATTATTTCAATTACTCATGTACTGCTTCATTTCGAAATATGATGTGGCACCTTGCTACGTGCCAAACACTGTCCCAGGTGGAGAACAATGGCAATGAATAAGACAAGGCCCCTGATGTTTTGTTTTTGCATTTGAAAAATGACGAGATGGCCCCTAAGGCAGTGCACCTTAAATTTAAATGCACTCAATGCCTGGAGATCTTGTTAAAATGCAGTTTCTGATTCAATCAGTCTGGGGTGTGCCTGAGAGTCTGCATTTCCAACCAGCTCCCCCAGTGATGATCACGCTGCTGACTGGAGGACCACACCTTGAAGGCTTCCCTGACCTCAAAGACTTCCCTTGGTCAGTATAGGTTACAGAAAAAGTCAGTACGATACATGCCATGGGGAGGGGGATGGGGGAAGGGTGCTGCCCACGTTTCCATAGAATCACAGAGAAAAGTATCTATCCCAATCTTTTTTTTTTTTAAATATTTATTTATTTATTTGGCTGCACAAGGTCTTAGTTGTAGCATGCGGGATCTAGTTCCCTGACCAGGGATCGAACCCAGGCCCCCCGCGTTGGGAGCGCAGAGTCGTAACCACTGGACCACCAGGGAAGTCCCTCTATCCCAATCTTGAAGAGTCAGGAGAAGCTTCCAAAAGGAAGGGACATTTAAGCTGATCCAAGCTGGGGTGAAGGGGAGAACGTATGTGCACAGGCCTAGAAGCAATGGTGTGTGGTAGGTATTTAACAGCCATCTCTCTAGAGGTAGGCAAGAAGGCCCTAGTTTGTAGAATTTGCCCACTTCCTTGATATAAATACTCCCACCATGACTGACTTTAGGCTACCAACAGGGCATCACCAAACACATAATTGGGAAGAAATGTACACCAAACTCTCACAAGCGGGTACAAACCACTTCAGAGCATCACTGCCTAGAGGTGGAACTATGATTCTTCTGGGGAACTCCGAGCAGTCCTGTGGGGTGGGAACTCACAGTGTGTGTGGGTGTGGGCAGTGGGCAGCAGGCAGGGGAGAGGAGTGCAGGCAGAAAAGGGAGTGATGGGAGGGAAGGCTACAAATGACCGCATGCCACTTTAAAGAGTTTGGACTTCGTCCCGAGGAAAATCTGGAGTCATCAAATGGTTTTAAGAAGGGAGTGACCTTGTTGAGAGTAATATCTGTAGAGTGATGGAGACAGAAGCCTGACCACAGTGCTCTGGAGTGTGAACGAGAACAGAGGGAGCCAGCCTGGGGAGTGGAGACTGTGCACGCAGACAACATCTGTACTTACCTGCGAAGCAAAAAAATGCAAGGACGAAAGTAGAAACTGTTGGGTAACTTGAAGCCTAAAATCCCTGATTCGGGGATTTTTTTTTTTTTTGAATATGAAAAAAAAGTGTTTATGTTTAAATGAATACGACAAAGAGCCAGTAGAGAGGAGCAGGGACCACTGATGAAGGGAGGTCTCTGAGGCAGGTAAGGAAGAGACCCCAAGTTCAGATGACCTAGTACAGGATAGAGTAATATAAGGACCATGAGATTAAGCACATTTTATTAATGCTAAAAGAAATTCAAAATAGTGCTCAGAGGGCAAGCCCCTCATCTGTTCTATTCAATGCTGCCTCCCCAGCACCTGGAACAACGCCTGGAACGTGGTGGGCGCTCGGCAAGTATTTGCCGAGGGAATTAATGCATGAACAGATGAGAGGAACCACCGATTAGGCACACACTTTGTGCCAGGACTGTGAAAATGATGGTCATCCACGTACTCCCTCGCGCTCTCTCTCTCTCTTTAGCTCCCCAACCAGTGGATCGAGCCTGTGCCCCCAACAGTGAAAGTGCAGAGTCATAACCACTGGACTGCCAGGGAATTCCCGCATGTGCTCTTTAATTCTTACAACTGCTCTACGAGGTGAATGTTTACTTCCACATTACAGATGAGGAAAGAGAAATGCAGAGAGATTTAGAAATGAAAGAGTTCAGGATGTGGCACCCCAAAATATATTGCTTTGGTATGTTGATCATTTTGAGCCGAAGGCATTTGAGAAACAGCAGGTGTGAGAGAAGGACTCTCTGATCTACACTTTTCTACCTGAAAACAGAACATAAAATTTCCTAGGAGGAAGTTGCCCGTGCTGTACCAGGAAGAGAACATCCTTGTCCCCAGAGCCGGGGAATCGACATTGAAATGTACAATTGGTCTGTACAAACAAGCTTATTGAAATAACCCTTATGTTCCACAACTTCCCCTCATGTATCTCCTAGTCGCTTCCCCACGACTTACTGCGCCAGCCCAATCCCCTTTGTCTGGTCATTTCTTCAAAAGTTATCATTTCTTTGTCTAAAAGGTATAAAAGCTTCCTGCTCTGGTCACATCTTTGGGTTGTCATTCTCTTGTGAATGTACATGTAAAATCTGATAAAAACGTGTACACTTTTTTCCTGTTATTCTTGTGTCAGTTTAATTCTCAGGCCCAGCTGGAGCTGCTAAGAGAATAGAGAATTTTTTTCCTCCCCTGCGCAAACTCGCCCATGATCACACAGCTAATGAGTGGATGTGGGATTTAATCCAAGTCAGTCTGATTCAAAGCCGTGCTTTTAATAATGATGATGATTTTAAACGCCTGGCTTTTAAACATTCTATCACTTTGCCACTTTAACATATTAGCGAAGTGGGCTGAACTCACTCCAGACCAATTGAATCAGAATTCCTGGAGGTGGGACCCAAGCGTCCATATAGTTTAAAATTTTCTTCAGATGAATCTAATGTGCAGAGAAGGTTGGCCCCTACTTCATTAGCTCATTTCCTAATTTGAGGTTACAGATATTATCTACCTGCCATTTTATTTTGAAGGAAAATTTTTGCAAGTACACCAGACAAAACATTCACCTTATTTTCATCAGGTAAGTAAAGTACCAGGCACACAGTAAGTGTCCTGTAATTGGAAAGTGTTGGCCGTCATACTAATCCAATACCTTTACAGAGAAATATTAAATATTTGAAGTAAAAATTGAAAATATTTAAGAAAGGAAAAAGAAAACTTGTGATACCTTGCATCAGTCGAATAAGTATAAATAAGCTAATTACAGAGACAGGAAAACATAGCAGTTGAACATGCAGCGTGTGGTGCCAGGAATCCCAGCTCAAATGCTCACTAACTGTGTGACCTTTGGCAAGTTATTTAACCTCTCTGTGCACTAGTTTCCTCTCCTGTAAAATGGAGTTGCTGATAGTACCTACTTCATAGGAAGTAGGTACTTCATAGGATTGTTTTGTTAAGTTAATATGTGTAGCCACATGCAGCACAGAAGCATTCTGTGTCGGTCAGGGTTGAAATCGCCTATCTTGTTGTCCTACTAGAGTAAGAAAATTTTGTTTGTTTTCTTCCCGCTATATCTCCTGTCCTTAGAACAGAGCCTGTCACAATGTGGCCTTCCGTAAATGCTTATTATAGTTAATTTTTAAATAAGATAATTATGTAAAATAAATGTCCAGAATGTGTGTATACCACTCAAAAATATTCATTGACTCTAAAGCTAAAAATTTTTAATTTACTCCTAAATCATGTTGACATCATACTTGTAGAGGAACTTGGTAAGCCACTCTAAAATAAAGAAACTGGGGACTTCCCTGGCAATCCAGTGGTTAAGGCGCTGCGTTTCCACTGCAGGGGCACGGGTTCAATCCCTGGTCAGGGAACTAAGGTCCTGCGTACCACAAGGCACAGCCTAAAATAAAAGAAAGAAACGGATAGCACCATTTAAAAAATATGATTAGATAGTCAAACCTTAACTTTTACATATGTTATCATCCAAATAATATTGGTCGTGGGTTAGAATAAAAATATGCGAAAATGAAAATAGTTGAATATTAAGATTACAGAATTGCAGTGATTTTACCCTTTTTCTCAGTTTCCTTTGTTATTACATCATCGTTTTATACACTATCTGTTTTTCCCTACTGTTATTAAACTGACAACAGCTTCTTCTGCTCTTGAGAAGGAGAAAGAAAAGTCAGGAAATATTCCAACAGTTGAACCGCACTGAATAGTTTAATGCTGCCCTTTTACTGGCTGGAAATTTTTCATGGCATGGCTCTAGCACCTCCACTACTTGTGAAAATGCCATTTAGGGAGCTTCTCTTTTATGAGCAATTCATAACCCTTAGGGAAGTTGGAGCAAAGAAATGTACAATGTGCCTATGAGTCATCCTTCAAATACTTGTATTTTCTTCAATAAGCCTCTGTAATGGGGAAAAAAATATCATTCCATACAAGCTTCTGAGACCCGTTATCACTTTGTAGCTTGAGTAACCCTTGGAGACAAGGCAATCTAGCGGCTAGACAGCCTGGAGACAGCTTCCAGACCAATCAACTCCCTGGAAACAGTTTTTGGACCAATCAACCACCTAGAAACGGTACCTGGACCAATCACCGTTTTCTAAGAACTATTTCTCCTAAAATCTGACAACACTGCCTTGCAGAGAAATAAAATGTACCTGAATTATTTCTATGCTGACCTCACGTGTCCTAGCCCATCTGGCGGCCTATTTGACAAGTACCTGGAACTCTGTGCCCCTCAATGGAATTCATTCTGTACCGAATAATTTTTTTTAGCCACATCCTTGTGGAATGAAGTAAGGTAAATACATTTCAGAACATATCATTTTGTACATTGTAGTGGTTTTGATGTTATTTTTATGAGTGTTTTCAAATCACACTAGGTGGTTGTCCATGTTGGCTGCACCTTGGAATCACCTGAGGAGTTTTTAAAATTCTGATACCCAGGCCTCCCCCTAGACCAATTAAATCAGAATTTCTGTCATCAGTATTTGTTAAAGTTCCACAGATGATTCTAGTGTGTGTCTTAAGTTGAAAACAACTGCTTAACTAGATCTTAACTAGATTAAAAGCTCGCCATTTCTTGTATTTTGCTTTATCTCACCCCACGCAGCCTAGTACAATTTTTCTGCCAAAACTAGGCAACCAGTTGATAGTAAAAACACAGGGAGTTACAGACAGGTACCTGGGATTGGGGGTAAGATCAGAATTACGTCATCCTCTGAGCTGAGGAAAGAGTTTGTAAGAGCTTGTTCTTCTGGACTCAGATCCATGTTTGAGGTCCAACTCTATCACCACCCAACTCTCTGTCCTAAAGTAAGTTAATCGTAAAATGGGGAAATAAAAGTATCAATTTGAAAGGGTGTCATAAGGATTATACCGAATAATGTAAGGAAAGCACTTAGCTTGACCCTTGGTACATGCTCCAGGAATAGCAAACTGAGAATAAATGCAAAGTGATTGAGATGACCCACTTGCAAAAATAATCCTTCCTAAGAGCTGATTTGTACAATTCGTGGAGGAGTTGAGAAAGTAACCACAGTCACAGTGTTCAAAATGTATCCTCAGGTCTGCTAGTTAACTAAACAGAAATGGATTCTGATCAACCCTCCTGGAATTTGAACACTTCAAGTGACGTTATAGTAATGGAAGTGTCATTGCCCGCACAGACTATAAAAAAGAAAACACTATAGAGATAGAAAAAAAGAAATGAAAAAAGAGGTAGAGAGAGTGTATGGTGCCTCTCTCTAGCACCGTATGGGAGAAAGAACCTATCTTGCGTGGTGGGTGCATTTTTGACCCAGTTTTGGGAGACTTTCCTGGATTATTGGAATAAGAAATTGTACAGCTACTCCAGCTATAACTTGATTCTCTAGAATCAATAGGCCCTTTTGGAAGCAGAAACTCCCTGGGGAACACCAAGCCTTATCTAATCACAGAGCCTCCTGGATCTGGGAGTTACAACCACAGAGCAGCCGGATCTTTCATCCTCAAGAAATCCCTCTCAAAACTCAAAGTGTAGGAGGGAAAAGTTTCCAAAACTTAACCACATTTACATTTCAGTTTGTTGGGGCAGGAACTTCTCCTTTTGATTAACCTCTGTTAGTCACAATAATAATGCCAGCTCCAGTGTACATCAAGGATTTGATTCCTCCAGCATCTAAAAGAAGCCTTCCACTATTGGCTTATGAGATTTCATTTTTGCAACCTGCCCTTCCACCCAGCTAGGAGTTTCACAAATACATATCATTGGTCATGAGTGAAATTGGAAATTTCTCCTACTACCAACATACAAGGAGGGACTAAACTCATTGTAAAAACAGAAGGCCATTTTTATTATATCATCTAGGAAATAAAGCATTATTTAATGAATTCAAACTATTTTCTGAATGATACCCTTGTGTCCTCAATGTTATTGCAGCCCCTTAACAAGTTTTTCTTTTTTTTTTTTGCAGTACACGGGCCTCTCACTGTTGTGGCCTCTTCCGTTGCGGAGCACAGGCTCCGGATGCTCAGGCTCAGCGGCCATGGCTCACGGGCCCAGCCACTCCGCAGCATGTGGGATCTTCCCGGACTGGGGCACGAACCCGTGTCCCCTGCATCGGCAGGCGGACTCTCAACCACTGCGCCACCAGGGGAGCCCCCACAAGTTTTTATTAATGAATAATATTCCTGTGTGTGGCTTGAGAAAGCTAGTATAGCAGTCCAGATGCATAATTTATTTCCCAGGACATGGATAGCATAGGGTGAAAATTTCTAATTTGTCGTGCATATATACTACAAATGGGATTATACAATGACAATTTTTTCATACATTGTCTAGTCATTCCAGTCACATTTGTTGACATGACTGTCATTTTTCCCATTGGATTCCCCTGACACCTTTGTTGAAAACTAATTAACTGCAAAAGTGTGAGTCTGCTTCTGGATTCGATTCTATTCCATTTATCTACTTACATCAATATCACTCTGTCTTGATGACTGTAGCTTTTTAGTAATTCTTGACATCTCAAACGTTGTCCTTTTTCAAGCTATTTTAGCTATTCTCTGTCCTTTACAATTTCACATAACCTTTACAGTCAGCTTATAAATTTCTTTTTAAATAATCCTGCCATGATTCTGATTGGGATGGTTTTGACTGTGTACACCAATTTATGGAGGGTTGACATCATCATAATATGAAGGCTTCTAATCATGAGCAATTTCCATTCCGTTTATTTAGATTCTTTAATTTCCCTGTATAGTATTTTTCAATATAGATGTTTTGCACATTTTTTGTAAAATTTGTTCATTCCTGAGTATTATGTTTTCATGCTCTCATAAATGGTATTTTTTTTAATTTCACATATGGCCCAGTAGCATAAAATATATCTTGGTGAATGTCCGATGTGCACTTGTAAAGCATGTACACTCTGCAATTGTTGGGTCATCTACATATGTCAACTAGGTCAAGTTGGTAAGAATGTTATTCAAATCTCCTAGATCCTTATTGATATTTTTGTCTATTTATTCTATCACATCTCTTCTCAAAAGAGAAGTATTAAAATCTCCAAGTATGACTGCAGATCTACTCCTCTCTTGTCAATTTTTGTTTTCGTATACTTTGATATTCTGTTATTAGGTGATCACACACTTGGGATTGTTATGATTTCTTGATTGATTGACCTTTTGTTATTACAATATCATTCTTTATTCCTGGAAATATTCTTTGTCTTTAAATTCACTTCGCCTCATATATAGAAATACTAGCTTTCTGATGCTTAGTGTTTGCATGGTATAGAGAAATAGTTTAAAAATTAAAGAGGGTAAAAAAATCTATCTATGTCTCTGTATTTAAATGCATCTCTTGTAAACAGCACATAGTTGGGTCTTGCTTTTTATCCAGGCTGACAATCTCCATCTTTTAATTGAAGAGTTCAGTCCTTTTATATTTGGTGTGTTTATGTTATAGGTAGATTTCAGTTTACCATCTTACTATTGTTTTTTACTTGGTCTTCCTTTGGGTTGAAGTTTTTTGTTTTGGTTTTCTTCTTTCATTTTTTTTTTTTTTTTCTGTATTCTAGCTTATCTCCTCTTTTGGCTTTTTAGCTAATGTTTTTAAAGTGATTACTAAATATTACAATTACATCCTTAATTCATCACAATCTACCTTGAATTGATATTATACCACTTCATGTATAATGTAAAGGCCTTATAACAGTATATGATAATAATTTTTAGTAAGAGTTGTATCTTTTTTGAAACTTCAAATTTTTACGTACATATTTATCAAAGCCCATCAAATGGAATACTTAAGATGTTTGCATATCACTGTATATGACTTTTACCACACACACAAAAAGAACCATGAACAAATATTAAACTCTAGATAATGGTATGCATACTGAAGTGTCCAGGGATGAAGTTGACTGATGTCTCCAACTACTTTAACATGCATCAAAAAATAAGATGGACTGGGGACTTCCCTGGTAGTCCAGTGGTAAAGAATCCACCTTCCAATGCAGGGGACAAGGGTTCAATCCCTGGTCAGGGAACTAAGATCCCACATGCTGTGGGACAGCTTAAGCCCGCACGCCTCAATTAGAAAGACAGCGTGCCGCAAACTACAGAGCCCACGTGCCCTGGAGCCGGCACGCCACAGCCAGAGAGAGAAAACCCTCACGCCACAAATAGAGAGAAGCCCACGCACCACAACGAAAGATCCCACATGCCTCAACAAAGACCCCACGTGCCACAAGGAAGACCTGACGCAGCCAAAAAATAAATGAATAAATAAGATGGATTGATGGACAGTGAGGGGAACGCCTAGATGGACAGATATGTGATAAAGCAAAGAGAGCAAAACATGGTAGAATATAGGCAATTCTTTCCATTTTTCTCTTTGTTTGAAAATTTTTGCAATAAAATGTTGGATAAAAATGCCAATCTTCAGGCTTCCGAGGTGGCGCAGTGGTTAAGAATCCACCTGCCAATACAGGGGACACGGGTTCGAGCCCTGGTCTGGGAAGATCCCACATGCCACGGAGTAACTAAGCCCGTGCACCACAACTACTGAGCCTGCGCTCTAGACCCACAAGCCACAACTACTGAGCCCATGCACCATAACTACTGAAGCCCACGCGCCTAGAGTCCATGCTCCGCGACAAGAGAAGCCACTGCAATGAGAAGCCCACGCACTGCAACCAAGAGTAGCCCCCGCTCGCCGCAACTAGAGAAAGCCCGCACAGCAACAAAGACCCAACACAGCCAAAAATAAATAAATAAAATAAATAAATTTTATTTTTTAAAAAGCCAATCTTCTAATTTGGCATGAAAATTAAACTTTAATCTATTTTGTAATGTCTATTAATTACACACTGAAACCTTAAGGGTAGAAAATATTTCACACATAAACTGTTCTGGTCATAGCCTTCCACCCTAGCCTAGCCCGGTGAATACTTAACCCTGGTTTTTGGTTTATTTTTCTTAATTTTTAAAAATGTTTTTTAATTTTTAAAAATGTATATGTGTATATATATATATATTTTTTTTTTTTTTTTCTTTTGGCCATGCCATGCAGCTTGCAGGATCTCAGTTCCCCAGCCAGGACTTGAACCTGGGCCCAAGGCAGTGAAAGCACTGAGTCCTAACCACTGGACTGCCAGGGAAGTCCCTCCTTGACCTTGTTAATTCCAGACCTGGCCTGAACCCTAAATTCACCACAGTTGCAAGGCCGTACAAGATCTCACCCTTGCCTCTCCTTCCAGTCTCACCTAGCACCCCTCTTCTCACTCTGCACGCCACGCATATGAAATTTTCACTTCCCTGAACGCCCTGGGATTGATCTTGCCTAAGGCCTCAAAGCCTCCACATAAACTGTTTCCTTGCCTGGAATGCTGCCCTCCCTAACCCTCTCCTTCTTTTGGAAAAACCATGCTCACCATTTAGGTTTCAACAGAAATATCATTTCCCCAGTAAAGCAATCCCTCCTCTCCCAAAGTAGGTCAGGTTCCTGTCCTGGAGGAACTATGCCGAAAGCACCTCCCAAGGCCTGAAGCCAGCACAGAACCAGGGAGTTTCCTGCTCAAAGAAAGCAGGCTGGGACCTTTGTAAGTTGCTCTTAAGCAAGGCATTCCCCTTCTCAGAATGAAGGAGGAGTGTGTATACCACCTAAAAATCCCCAATTAAAAGCTGTTTTGGTTTAGAAATCATGCTTGCTTGCTTTTCACGTTATGTCATAAGGAGAGAAATATGCCCCCTCAGTGCCCTAAATAAGAGAAGAGAGTTATGATTGGATATTACCCCGGACCGACAAGTTCTACCCTCAAGAAGCAATGAAATGGGCCAGAACACCAGCACCACACACACACGCGCACACACGCGCACACACACACACACACACACGACAGTAGGACAGTAGTCAGTTTGTGCAGTAGCTCATCAGCAGTCTGTGAGCTAAACCTCCTTGCTGGCTCCCTTCCGCGCCACTCTGTCCAGTCGCCAGCTGTAGAGCCATCCGTGCATGTGCAAAGCTCCACCTTCAGTCAGAGCTCTAGAAGCAGTGCCTTTATAACAATAGAGATAAACTGGAGTCACAGGGACCAGAGAGCCAGTGAAAGCCTTGGTTTGGTTACTACCTTCTGGTGCCCTGAGTTGTCTGTCTCGTTAGAAGCAAAAGACCTAGAGCCAGACCTGATTCTGATAAGAGAAGGGAAGCAGTTCCAAATTTGACAAAGCCCAGAACAGCCTTCAACTCCATAGCTCCCATCCCCCCTGCACTTCTCTTTGTAAAACAGACTCCGTCCTTTCTTCAGTGTTCCTCTTCCCATCAGATTCTAAGTTCCATGAAGGCAGAAACACGTCTGTCTTGCTCCCTGTGGTATCTCAGCAGGTAGCTCAGAATAAGACCTCTATAAATATTCATTGAAAAAAGAAATCTCTGTCTCTTCTTCATTATAACATCATTCTGTATCTTAATCCTAAATGCCATCTTATTGTATGCATTTTGCACTGCATTCATTCATTTTTTTCTTTCATTTAATCATTTATTTAACTGACATTTATACAACACCCGCTAAGCTCTGAGGAAGCAAGTGTTAGTATTACAGATTCCTTATCTTTAAGAAGCTCATAATCCATAAGAAGCCCACAGAGGGTAAAGAATCCACCACCATCTGACACAGAACTGCCACAACAGAGGGTAGGAAGGGAACGACAGACATGAAATAGCAATGAGGAACTCTCTCTCCTATCAAATTAGCAAACATAAACGTAAAAGAGTAACAGTCAATCTCTCCTTGGTGCTTCCTAACAGAATCCCAATTTTTCTTTGGGTGTTCATGCCTCATCTATGCAGTCAGATGACTCAAGAGAAGTTGACTTTATCCTGGGATCCAAAGGCTGATTCCAAATAAACCAAAGATCATAATCCTATTTGGTGGGTGGCCAGTGATTGGTTCAAGAACCAAGCTTGGACTTCTCTGGTGGCCTGCCAATGTAGGGGACATGGTTTCGATCCCCGCTCTGGGAAGATCCCACATGCCATAGAGCAACTAAGCCTGTGCGCCACAGCTACTGAGCCCGCGAGCCACAACTACTGAGTCCATGTGCCGCAACTACTGAAACCCATACGCCTAAAGCCCGTGCTCCGCAACAAGAGAAGCCACCTCAATGAGAAGCCTGCGCACCGCAACGAAGAGTAGCCCCCGCTCGCCGCAACTAGAGAAAGCCGGCACGCAGAAACGAAGACCCAACGCAGCTCAAAACAAATAAATAAATAATTTTAAAAAAAGAAAAGACCTCAAGCTTAAGGTTAGAGTTAGATTCCCTCAGGAACAATTCTACGTCCAGGAAAAAGCACATTACCTAAAAATGGCCCAATCAGACTGAAAAGTGGAACTTTATTTCATCATTAGGGTAGCATTTCTCCCCCTCATGAGCAAGGAAGCAGGCTGCCCCAGCCTGTGATGTGAGGGTGCCCTGAGGACGATGTTAGCCCATGCGGGGAATGGGGAGCAACTGCAGATATGAGATAACTACAGAAAAATAGGGTAGAAACTCAAATTATAGCATGCCTGGAGCCTGCCCTACTTCTGTGGTTCCCACTATAGCAGTGATTATCATACATTCCTTATTGTTTAAGACAATCTGAGTTGGTTGTTAACTTGGATCCAAAAGTATCCTAACTGAAAAAGTAAAGGTATTGTGAAACTGTGTAACATAGGAAATGTTGATGCCAATACTACTAGCCCCCCAAAAGTAGACTGCCAAATAATACACACATAGTGATTACAGTGATATTTTTAAATCTATGAGAATAGTTATAAAAATAGTAACAATGATTGTATTTGGATAGATGTACTATTGAGGAATAATTTTTAGATCTCACAATGTTCTATAATACATATATGTTACTGATATAGTGAAAATATATTTGAAGATTTAGTGGAAACATAGAGGAATGAACACCTAACTCTATCTAGAGAAGTTGGAGCAGGCTTTACAAGGAAGTGATGGGAGCTGATGCTGTCAGGAATGTCATTCGCCAGAGGAAAGAGAGAAGCAATTCTAGGTCATACTCACTTCCTTTGTTAGATTCGGGCAGATAAATTAACTCCTACCAGCCTCAGGGTCCTCATTTTAAACTAGGGGTAATATGACCTACCTCACAGTTTTGGTTGGAGATGATGATGGTGATGATGATGATTGATGTTATGTCAGAGGCAGAGTCATGGAAGTGCATGGCTGTAGTGCAATAATGCTCCAATGGTCATAAGGGACTTAGAAGCACTCAAAACTGTAAGAAATCATTTTGGTCAACAAATATATATGCTACCTAGAAAATTACATGATCAATGTCAAATTCGTGAATATATACATGAAAAAATAAGTGCATGGCTGGTTCAGGGAGATTAGAATATTTTAGTATGTTTGGACCACAGGACACATGGCAGACCTGGAGCAGTAGCCAGATCGTGAAGGGCCTTTTATGTCCTACGGGAGATAGAGCTTCCAATAAGCTTGAAGCTTTATCCTGTTTGGGAAAGTGAGATTCAGATATCACTGGAGATTGTTCTTGGATTCCACCTGGGCCCACTGTGGTTGCTTAGAAATGTACTGAGCCTGCTTCACCCCATCCCTAATACTAACCTGAGAAAAGGCAGAGGTAAATATCCCCAGGGCAGGGTACGTTCCTACTGTGAGAAAGTTAATTCATAGTTTGCACCAACAAGCTGTCAGGAACACAGAAAAGCTATTGGCCTCTGAGAACAACTGGCCATTCTGAGAGGGGCTGGGATGGTCTCTTCTCAAAGGACATTGGTCTGGTGGTAGCATCAGCATAGGGTGCCTTTATGGGAACTCAAGGACAAGGAAAGTTTGGCTTTCCCTTGGGGAGGATGCTGCCAAGTCTTGTTTTGTTTTTTGTGTTTTTAAATTTTTTTTATTGAAATATAGTTGATTTACAATGTCGTGTTAGTTTCAGTTGTACAGCACAGTGATTCAATTATATATGCATAAAATATCGATGTATATAATCATATATATTCTATTATATATTATTTATATATATTCTTTTTTAGATTCTTTTCCTTTATAGGTTATTACAAAATATTGAGCATAGTTCCCTGTGCTATACAGTAGGTCCTTGTTGGTTATCTATTTTATATACAGTAATGTATATGTGTTAATCCCAAACTCCTAATTTATCTCTCCCCCCACCCAAGTCTTGTTTTGTGATGCACAACATTTACCAGATTGGAAATTATACCTTTTTGCCTGTGGTGTTTAGAGCATCTTTTCACCAACTCCATCACCCTTTCAACAATCACGTTACTTGCCAAAGAATTTGCTTTTCTCCTGTAGTTTAGTGGTTCTTCCCTCTTGTGGAGCCACAGACATTTTTGAGAATGTAATGAAGGCTACACAACCTCTCCCAAGAAATGGACATATTCACGTCATTTGTCTGCACATCTTCAAAGGGTTCCTGGTCCCTTGTCCATACATCTGCCTAATGTCTGTGGACCATGGGTTAAGGACCTCTGCTGATGAGGATGGTGAGTCTTGGAAGGGTTGTTTAAGAGAGAGAGTGGCCAATTACTCCAGTAGTGCTGTGGAAATGGATGAGGAGGTAGATGGAGTGAAGATGCGACTGCAGGCAGGAACACCACTCATGAGGCCACAGACCTGGACTCCCCTGGCCGTCCAGTGGTTAAGACTCCGAGCTTCCAATGCAGGAGGTGCCGGTACAATCCCTGGTTGGGGAAGTTCCGCATGCTGAACAGTGCGGCTAAAAGTCCACAGGCCTGAACTAGAACAGTGTCAATAGCAAAAGAGAGAAGGTGGCAGCTTGGAGAGGAAGCATATACGGTCTTTGTCGGTAGATATGTGGAGGGTGGGTGAAGAGCACTTGAACGAGAGGATGGGTTTGGGGAATCCTCGCTTACCTTCAGTCACCATGGTTGAAGCTTTGGGATGCCAGTAGAGTCAGTTCTAAGCTGCATAACATTTAGGTCTCCCCACAAATACAGCAACCAAAATTTCCAACCTGGCAGAGATTCATGATCTATAATAGTTTGTCTTTTTTTTTTGCGGTACGCGGGCCTCTCACTGTTGTGGCCTCTCCCGTTGCGGAGCACAGGCTCCGGACTCACAGGCTCAGCGGCCATGGCTCACGGGCCCAGCCGCTCCGCGGCATGTGGAATCTTCCTGGACTGGGGCACGAACCCGTGTCCCCTGCATCGGCAGGCGGACTCTCAACCACTGCGCCACCAGGGAAGCCCTATAATAGTTTTTTAAAAATGAAAATAACAGAATAAATTTACTGGAAGTACCCTCCATAATAAATTTCCTGTATCAACTTTAAAAAAACAGAAGCATCATTTTATATTCTAACAGAAATCTATTGTTTTTGATGATGTTAGTTGAAGTAGCCATCTAGAAACGATCAGTTTTCGAAAGAACATAGAATACTTCTACAAAGGTTTATTACCAATATGGATTTCCTTTTTTAACTTAATGACTCACCAGCAAAATCCTTTAGAATTGGAAGGCTCTGTACTTGGTAAGAGTGCCAAAGTTAGTCGCTGATTTATTCCCCTGAGTATAATTTGGAAGAAACCGCTGTGTAAATCTGAATACTGTAAACCTGTAAATCATGAATCTTTTCAAATCTAGTTTCCCTATTAATAGTGCCTAATGCTTGAGAGTAAAATCACTAATGTGGTGGCGGGGAGAATATGGGATCTTTACTGTGCTAAACGTCTGTGCAAAAACGTCTACTGAACCTACATTCAGAGGATCAGCTACAGATTCAGCACAAATGAAAGCAGAGGACCGGGCCCTGGGGCGGGCGGACCTAACTTTTTGACCACTATTACAAGGACTGATGCCTTGAGGTTGGGTAATATTCTTAGAGTTCCAGAATTTATCACAGGAAAGGGACGCTAAAAAGGAAGGTCATTCTTGAGTTAAATGTATTGTTACAGAATGTGCTGAGTGTCGTGAAGGCCATGTGCATGATGCTGACAATGTCTGATGGGGGAATGACTTGATCTAGGAAAGGAGGAAACTTCTCTCTCTTTCTTTTTTTTTTTTGGAGGAATTCTCTCAGCTATCCATTGCTGCACAACAAACTACTCCAAAATGTAATAACTACAAACAACAATCTTGAAGAAGAGGAGTCTTTTACTTGCTCACAATTTTGTAATTTGGACTCAGCTGGTCCATTCCCCTACTGGTCTTGTTGGGGGTCACTCACGCGCTGCATGCAGTTGTCACATAAGTTGGGACACAGCTAGGATTCTCTCGTGTGGTCTCTCCATTTGGTGTCTCCAGCCGGGGAATCAGACCTTTGATATGTCAGCCCAAGTCTTCCAAGAGCACAACAGAGGAAGATGCTTTTCTTAAGGGTTAGGCTCGGAACAGGTGCAGCACCATTAGGTGCTGAATTCTGTTGGTTACAGCAGTCACAGTGCCAACCCAGAGTCGAGGGGAAGGGACTGACTACACAAGGGCACGAATACTGGAAGGTGTAATTCATCAGGGGCCACGTAACAAACTACCAGAGTAACACTAGCTAGAGATCTGGAAGGTGAGTAGGAGTTAACTGGGCAAAGAGGGTGGAAGACTGTTCCAGGCATGGGAAATGGTACCTGCAAAGCAATTACAGCAGAGGGGCACGAGAGCTTCTAAGTGACTGAAAGAAAATCAGTGTAGCTGGAGTGCAGAAACCCAGGGAGAGTGCTTACAGGCCGGAAAGACCATGCCATGCCATTATACCCCTTAGCTATCCTCTGTGTGCAAGTGGTAAAATCCCAAGGGAAACTGGCTTAAGCAAAAAAAATGAAATCAACAGAAACAAGAGGAAGAGAGGGAGAGAATTTATTAGTTCATGTTCCTGAAAAGGCCAGGTCACACTTCATTCCAAGTATGGCTGTATCCACGGCTCAGACGGTATCACCAGAATTTGTCTACCTCCGTCTCTTAGCTCTGCCTTCCTCTTGGTTGCCTTTGCTCTCAGACAGCTTCTGAAGCTCTAGGCTTATGTCCTCCCAGATTTAAGTCCTATAGAAAAGAGAGCTCCTTTCTCCCTCTGACTGAACAGTCAGCCAATGTTCCAGGATGGTATCAGAATCAGTCTGAGGCCCAATAGGAATCAGATGGCACACTCCAATTAGCATAACTTTAAAAGAATTCATTTACAAGAGGACTATTCAGGGCTGTGCTGGAGCTGGCCCATAGCAACTTATAAAAGCTGACTCAACATTTCCTCCCAACTCCGTGTTCAGTGACTTCACACAGGTAGCTTGAAATGGGCCATGATGGGAATATTTACACCATGGCAATTGGCAAGTGCTACAAATTAAGGCTCTGCCCCACCCCACTGCCACCCCCCACGGCAGCTGCTTACCAGCACATCACTAGACTATTTACAAAGGTGGGAGAGATATAGGGATCCTGCAAGGACCCAGGACTAATAGCAGGAGAGGTCCAAAGGAACAGGGGGAGAGAAAGGTTGCTAGAATCCAGGAGAGAGGAGTGGTGACACCAGTAGTCTAAGGGATATCACAGGAAAGGAGCTGGAGGATAAATATCCCGACCTTATTTTCTGCACCAACGAGGGTAACATCATTTTATAGATTCTGGAAAGAAAACGCTAAAATGACATAATCAGTTGTTAAATCAATTCATATTATTGGAATTTAGAGTATTTAGCTGCCAATTTATTTGCCTAACACCAAAAAGTACGGTGTTGGCTTTAGAAAGTCCCCATCCTTTCCTTGCTGGAAACTCCCATGGCCTGACAGTTCAGGAGCCAGTCCTTTCTTGTCATGAACTTCCTCCTTCCCCTGGTTTCAGATTCACTTCTATATATAAGCATAAGAACTGCCACTGATATGGGAATTTAGTATATAACAAAATGGTGTTTTAAAACATTAGAGAAAAGATAAAGTATTCAATAAATAGCATTGAGGCAATTGTCTAGTCATTTGGAAAAAAAAGAAAAATCAGGTCCCAACTCATACCAAGATCATATGTGAAATGTCCTGAAAACAATCTGTACAGTAATTCCCACTTTTCTGTGATCCTTATTCTCTCCATAGTTTCCTTTTGCGATTTTTTTTGAAGCAGATAACTTTGTGTAAAATATATTAAAAAGATTAAAATGTACATAAGAAAAGAAATCATTCCCTTGTGGTAAACAGCACTAAGGCCATCCGTTCTATTCAATCCAAAAGTTTAGTTGATGAGGCTACTTATATGTATAATTCAAAAGCATTCCGAAGGAGACAAATCCAAATGATGAGATTTTTATCTTTCTTCTCTTCAAATTCCATTCAAGGGCACTGTTTATTTTAACAGGGACACGCAAATTTTACAGATGTAAAATTGTAAGAAGCTGTATTTGGAAAACCTGAGTTAGTAGACACCATATTCTAATGTGTTCAGCAATGATTTGTGCCTCTTAGATGTACTTCAGGCCTCTGCTGGCTTGCTTGACCCCTAATCCAGCTCTGCCTGCAGACTTTATATTTTTGGTAGGCACAGCCTCTTGGAGTAATGAATTCTATATTTTAATGTATGCCATATAAAGAGGTATTCCCTCTTATTTTTATTAGAAAGACAGTCAGGCTTCAAGGAATGTTACCTATTTTTATTTTTTCAGATTTGAGAAAATAATCCAGGATTGTTCTTCATGAATTTAAGACTTAACTTTTTTTGCAAATAGAATCTTTTTATTTTTAACCACCATACCTAATTCCTTCTGCCCTTGATCATTTTTAATGTCCTCTCTGGGTCTTTTCTAGCTCTATTATATCTTTGAGACACCAGAACCCTATGAAATATTCATCATATAAAATATTCCAGAGCCAGGCCCTCCTTCACTTACAGTCAGCTCTCTTTTTCTACAACCGTCTCCAGACCTGTTTTCAATCATTCCCCGGACACATCTCCCAGACCTGTGCTTGCCAGGGCCAGAACCTTATTTGAGAGTCCACAACTGGTCCCTCCATTTTGACACGAACTGAATCCAACCAAAACAAAAATCACACTTGAGACCATAATTTTTCCTTCATCAGATATTTATAGGAGTTTTAGGATGTGCCACGCATGGTGCTAGGTATGTAGTCGTGGGGATAGTGGGTGTTTTAAAATATTGATAAGAAGCAGCAGACTCCTTGACTTTTCCTTGGCAGAGAGGACCTTACTGAACCGGGTTTTGTCTCTGTCTACTCACTGGTACAGTTTGGTACCCAAGCCTTGGCCCTCCAGAGATAAATACAATTTGAAGAAGGATTTGTTCACACTTGTCACACACACACACACAAAAGCATCAGACCCTAAGAAACACAGAGTCTAATGGGGAAGACATATGAATTAAAAACTATATAGAGACTAGTTATAGATATAGATACAGATATGTAAGTGTTATGGGATTCACCCCATCTCTAGGAAGTTGTGTTCGTTTCCTATTAATGCTGTAGCACGTTAACACACACTTAGTGGCTTAATTCAACACAAATGTATTCTCTTACAGTTCTGGGGGTCAGAAGTCAGAAGTGAGTCTTAAAGGTTAAAATGAATGTGTTTGACAGGCCTGGTTCTTTCTGGAGGCTCCAGAGGAGAATATGTTCCTCGTCACTTCCAGTTTTTCGAGGCTGCCAGCATCCTTTGGCTCATGGCTGCATCACTCCAATCTCTGCTTCCACCATCACACTGCCTTCTTCTCCTCTCACTGACTTTCCTGTCTTCCTCTTATAAGGCCCCTTGTGATTACTCAGACCCACCTGGATAATCCAGGACACTCACCCAGCTCAAGATCCTTAACTTAATCACATCTGCAAAGTCCCTTTCCTATGTAAAATAAAACCTAGTTGTTTTTTGGTTTTTTTTTTGTTTTTTGGTTTTTTTTGCAGTACGCAGGCCTCTCACTGCTGTGGCCTCTCCCATTGCGGAGCACAGGCTCCTGACGCACAGGCTCAGCGGCGATGGCTCACGGGCCCAGCCGCTCCGCGGCATGTGGGATCCTCCCAGACCTGGGCACGAACCCGCGTCCCCTGCATCGGCAGGCGGACTCTCAACCACCGCGCCACCAGGGAAGCCCCAAAACCTAGTATTCTTAAATAACTTTCCCAACATCCCAGCTGGCAAGCAGAGGAGTCAGGATTCAAATGAAGGTGTCTGCCCAGAGCCTTTGCTCCGAAGCACTGTGCTGTAAAAGAAATGAAGGAGAAGGGCATTCCAGGGCAAGAAAACAGTATATTAAAAGGTCCAGAGGCCTGAAAGAGCACAGAGCCTGCAAGTTATAACTGGGGTGAGGATGTGAAGAGAAGAATGGTGGAAAATAAAGATGGGACGGGGGACAGAGATTCGAGGTGACAGACTCCATGGGGGGTGGGGAGGGTGGAGTTTTTCTTCTGTCAACAATGGTGAATCATTAAAATATTTTACAAAGGAGGATAATCTGATTTGATGGTTGAGAAAGATAACTGGTGGCAGTGTTTTGGAAGAAAATTACAGAGGTGTTAATTTAGCAACAAGGTTATGACAAAGGTCGAGGTAAGAGAGGATGGGAGCCTGCCCTGAAGCCTGGGTGAAGAGGAAGGCGGGTCTGAAGAGTCACGGAAGAGGTAGAATCAACCGGGTTTTGCTGACAATGTCTGTATGGGTGTGAGGGAGGTAAAGCAGGCAGAGTGAAGCATGTCTCAAGTTTCCGGCGTGGCAGCTGAGTGTCACTAAATTGAGATGAGTGGTAGAAGTTTCACATATTAGATGGTATGAAAAGTCCTCTGTTTGGATTGATAAAGTAATTGAGGGCTTTCCACCCTCTGAGAAACTGAACTCTTACGATGCCAGGAGACAACCCTACACAGTAGTCAGCCAGTGACTCTCGGGTCCAACAGCCCTGTCACAGGGTCCCTACATTCTAGCCACCTGGTCTGATCTCATTAGCACAGCCTAATGGAGCTGAAAACAGTGGTGTCAACAAACTAAGCTGCCCACCAAGCACAACATCGTCCAAACCTTGCGTGAACTAAGTAGACATTCTAAGAGGACTTCAGAAAAGAGTAAAAGCTTTTTTCTTTCCCCAGGGTAGGTTGAGGCTCACTGAGGGTATAAGACAAATTGCTCCATGAAACAGTGAGCAGAAGTACAAGCGAGCTTATAGTGAAGTGCTGACTTATGAAGTACATTCCCTTCAGAGGAAAGTGATGTCATTTTTACTCTCTTATGGAACAGCTAGGAAAGATGCTAATTTTTATTGAGCATCTCGTGCCAAGCCACCACCTTAAGAAGCATTGTCCCATTTTCCAGAGAAGGTAAAAGAACTTCCCTAAATCACACAGATGCTTAAGGGGCAGAGCCGGGGTGGGAACTTAGGAGAAACCAGCTCAGAGCTGGAGCTCCGGGAAAGCTAGCGGGGCCTGGTGTGGACAGGCCGTCGGCGCAGCAGGGCCGGGAGAATCACATGAGGAAAAGTAGGGAGGCAGGACTTGGCAGTTAATTATTGGTAGTTGGTAATAATTAACTTGGTAGTTAATTATTCCAGAAAGGAGCCCTTCTGACTGGAGACTTTCAGTTCGCCTACTACTGCTGGGTGTTCTAAGCATTTCACTTTGGCAGTAAACATCAAACGTTGTTTACTAACCCAGGCGTACACAGGCGTACACAGGAGTATGCCTGGAATATTCAGTGACTGCTCACTACCATAAATCATTATTACAAAATAACAGCTGTGAAGAGATCATGAGGCAGCAGCCCCTCCTTTCTACCCTTGGGTCTGAACTACCAACTACAGGCTACTTTCCAAAGTCCCCAGGAACCAGTCCAGCCGCTGAACATTCCAGATATGGAGTTTCATTGGTCACCTTCCAGTTATGTCGTTTTATTGGTGAGAACGATGACTAACCAGCCGGCTGATTTACAAGCAAGTTCCTACTTGTCCTTTCTCCTGGCAGCAAAATCTACTAATGTCTTCTAGCTATTTTCCTACTTCAGTATAAAAAATTGTCACACTCCTGGCAGGAAAGCACATCCAGCCAAGTGACAAGCAAAGGAAGGTTAAGGAGAAGTCCAGCCCAGACACAAGGTGGGCTGGACTTCACCAGGAAGAGCAAGAGCACACACTGGCCAAGAAGTGTTGCAAAGAAGGAATTTTCTAGAGCCTTACGTCAACTGCAGTTATTATCCTGGGCAACGTTACAGTTTCACTTCCGATTTATATTAACCAGTACTACAAACACATAATGAGTGGCCTAATTCTTTTCCAGTGGATTTTCCTTTTTTTTTTTTTGGCTGTGTGGCATGTGGGATCTTAGCTCCCCGACCAGGGATTGAACTTGTGCCCCCTGCCGTGGAAGCGCAGAGTCTTAACCACTGAACCACCAGGGAAATCCTTCGATTTTCCTTTTATTAGAGTTATACCCTGGTAGGCTGCTTAAAATAATAACTTAATAAATCAACTCTCAGTACAACTTTAAGCTCAACCCTGAATTAAATTTTCAACTATATCATTACCATATTTAATAAATATGAATTTGGGGTTTTTAAAAATTTTTTGAGGTATACTTTTACATTCCATGGAATTTGCCCATTTTAAGTGTACAATTCAATAACTTTTAGTATATTTACAGAGTTGTGCAACCATCACCACAATAAGAATTCTTCTTTGAGGGGTTTCCCTGGTGGTGCAGCGGTTAAGAATCCGCCTGTCAATGCAGGGGACACGGGTTCGAGCCCTGGTCCAGGAAGATCCCACATGCCGCGGAGCAACTAAGCCCGTGCGCCACAACTACTGAGCCTGTGCTCTAGACCCCGTGAGCCACAACTACCAAGACTGCGTGCTGCAACTACTGAAGCCTGTGCTCCTAGAGCCCGCGCACCACAACAAAGAGTAGCCCTCGCTCGCTGCAACTAGAGAAAGCCCGCACGCAGCAACGAAGACCCAACGCAGCCAAAAATAATATAAATAAATTTAAAAAGAAAAAGAATTTTCTTTTGGCCACACAGTGTGGCTTGCCTGTAAGATCCCTGACCAGGGATTGAACCCGGGGCCACAGCAGTGGAAGTGCTGAGTCCTAACCTCTGGACCGCCAGGGAAATCCCAAGAATTCATTTCTGAGCTTATTTTTTATTTGAATTTTTCAATAGGTGATCATTTTCAAAAGTAAATGATAAGTGACAGAAAGGTCTGTCACCTAAGTTATTGAATAAACTTTTATTGCGTTTTCCTTGAGTGGCCAGAGGTCTCCCTCACCGCCTTTTCAGACACCTGTGTTTGGAGACAGAGTGTGTCCAGATAATGTGGTTTATTGTTCCAACTCATCCTCTGGTTTGACTGTTACTTGATGTCCCCTGAAGTGAATGACCATTGAGTAGGGAGGAAACTGTGCCCTCTCCTTCCACTGGGCCTCATCATCACACATGGCAACCAGTGACCAAACAACTCCCGATGTCACCAACAAGTGCTTTTGGAGAGCCATAAAATCAGGCATCTTAATGATTCTTGACAGCACCTGTGGGAAGTCCCCTCATGGATCAACAAGGACAGGTATTGCTATTGTTGCTTCAACACTGATTCCAATTCCCTTCACCCACCTACATCCGTCACTATTACCTTGAAATGTGAGACAAATCTCTTTCCAGTTTTTTCCTTTCCCACATGGATCTCTATGACCTTGATTTTGGCTTTCTTTACTTCCTTTACGCTTGAAACGGTTATTAATCCTTCCATCAAAGGCATCTTCATTACTGTCTCCTTCTCCCCTCTCTTCACAAACTACCGCTACAGAACATACCAAACGTTTTACTTATGAACGCCTCATACACCGAAATTGAAAACTTGGTCTGTGGAGCTCCAAACTCTAAAGTTCTATACTCAGCATATCCTCTGCTTTATCACACATTGTCATAGATAAACTATCCAAGCTCCCTGTTCAAGGTTACTGTCTCCACTTGGGTACTAGACCCTATGTTCTCTCACCTACTCAACAACATTGTTTCAGAAATTATTCCTATCTTCCCTGCTTAGTCAAATTTTCCTGTCTACTAGATCATTCCCAACAACCTATCAACATGTTCTAAAATATACTCATCTTACACATGACAACATTTACCTCTCAATTTCACATTAATCTCCCTTCTGGCTTCTGCCCTTATCTCTCTGCTTCCCTTCAAACAGAACTTGGAAATGTACATTGTCAGTACATGCTGTCTCCAATTCGTCTCCTCGGAATCTCCTCCAATCATCTTTTCACTCCTTTCGTCATGATCACCTGTGAGGTCCATGTTGTTAAATCCAACAGTCAAACCTGAGTCCAAGGCTTACCTGACCTCTTAGCAGCATTTGCGTAGCTGAACTTTCTCTGCTCCCTGAAACACTTTCTTCCCTAGGCTTCCAAGATTATCCTCTCTCTTACTTCTGCTCTGTCTCACTGGCTACACTTTCTGTCTCCTCTGCTAATTCCTCATCATCTCCCTGACCTCTATGGATGCAGTGCCTCAAGGATGAATTCCTGGAACATTTTCCCTTCTCTAGATGTACCCCCCAGATGACCTTAGGCAGCCTGTAGCTTTAAATACTATCAATATGCTGCTGATTCCTAAATGTATATACATCTCCAGCCAGATCTCTCCCTTGAACTCCAGATTCATATACTCAATTGCCTGCTTGATATCGCCAATGTATGTTTCTCAGACATATTAAATGTATATATCCAAAAGAGAATACCCAATTCCCCATCCCCTAAATCTGCACC